>NC_056712.1:14189764-14789764 GCF_018831695.1 Puntigrus tetrazona
AAATGGATTTTGCAATACAAAATAAGCTAATTGGAATTTGATTTCTTCTACACAGATAATTTTTTCACCAGTAGAGCTATATATGCAGAAATACCGGTGCATTTAATGAGCTCACATCATGAGGAATTACATTTGATTTTCCAGTGTATTTTGACACTTAAACTTTACTACAGGAGGACACATAGAAATCTTGAGAAACAAGTAAAAAAATAATAAAATATAATAAATAAATAAAAACATTCTGTGGATGAAGTTGTTAGTAACTTATTTCCTCATTCTCTAATTTATTTATATAAAATAATTTTTTTATCATTATAATTATTTTTCGTAGCATTCTGTATAGAAGATGGTAGAGAAAGAAAAAATGGAAAATGAAAAGAGAAATACGCTTTACAAAAGTACATGTAATATAATAATATAAACTATTAAACATATTTATTTCAAATGGTATCTCATCACATCACAAAAATATAAACAATATAATGTCTTTAAATGCTAAAGAAATTAAAAATGGATATTTTGCCAGATTGAATAATAATGTTTGTTGAAAGTGTGCTTGTCTTTCCAGCTCCCCTGTCTAGATGTTTGTTGGTTTGGCATCTGAATCAATAACCAGCATTCTTGATGTAATAAGGGAGTAAATGCTACTTTTTCAGCCTCAAACTCAAAAATGCATGTTCCAAAAACACCCTTTAAACCCACAGAGCCAATAAGAAAAGAGGGTGGAGACGCCCATATTTTATATATATATATATATATATATATATATATATATATATATATATATATATATATATATATATATATATAAATATAAAAATCTCACATTATTCTTAAAACACAATCAATCCAGTGTTTTAGGATAGTTTCAGCCATTCTGCATGACCCTCATAACTTGAATAAACTTTGTGGGTCACAATTTTAATCACATGCTCTATCCCTCAGGATTTGGCTTAAACTCTCTTTGGTACGTCAGTCTGATTTCCTGACTAAACTCCAGCTTTGAGGTCAGTCAAACCCAGCATACCCAGCATACCAGGAATTTGTATCTCCGTTTAGAGTTTATGCTGTATAATATACATATATATATATATACACACACACACATTATATATATATTATATACAAGCTAAATGCATAATTAAAACTAATTAAAATAAATTAAGCCTAAAAGTATTTAAAAATGCAGCATAACATATTCTGAGGGGTTGGGTGAGATTTATAAATGTATTATTATTAGTTTTATCGTTCCCATTTGAATTTAGTCTGAGTTTAACCACTAGGATGTTGTTGTTATAATGTTTTCATCGTATGTAATTATAGTTGCTTTTTGCTTGGAATTAAAGTAAGCAAAATTCCAAATTAAAATATATAAACATTACTACATCTGACATTACTATCATAACAGCTGTCTTACTTCACCGCTTCATCAGAGTACGAGTTCTGAGCTTGTAGTGACTAGCACATGATACTGATCATGTGCAGGTTGTAAGAGCTGACAGCCCTATCAGGAAATGTTCACCAGAGCTTGCTCCTGTCTCTTTGAACAAGATACATCAAACACTCCAACTAGAGGTTCCCTTCATTTCATATCAAAGCAGTGTTCCTCGCTGCAGGGCATTTCCTGTCTAAATCAGTTCTGTGTGGGTGAGGAATACAAACTCCTAAACAGAGTCCACATGTGTTCCCCTCTCCAAAAAACCTGCTGACTCATTCCCCCTCCCTGGCCCCTCGGCCAATGAGAGCAGTCTGCTGATGCTGGAGGTTTTGAATGGGCTGGGGGAAACCTCTGCTGTGTGCTTTATTGAGTTTTGTCACTAAAGACATAATGGCATGAGTTGGACATTTCACATCTGGGGCTATGAAAAGATTTGGGATGTGAGGCGGTACATGAAACTAATCAAGTACAATGGAAGTGACAGCCAGTTCAAAAATATATACGCTTTCAGTGGTAGTGGAAAAAGCCTTGTTGTTATAAATGAACACTATTACTGATTTTACCCACCTAAGGGAAAAACTTGTGAAGACTGAAGTGTTTTCCTACATAAACAATATTAGTTAGCCACTCTGAGGGTATAAATGCACCTTCACACAATAAACATCAAATCTGGAAGAGTCCTCAGGTAAACCTGTGCTGAAAATACATTTACAACGTATTTTCCAGTGGACAACACATCTCAGGAGTATAGGGATGGATGCTTTTACTCTACCTGGAGTGCCTTCTAGTGAGGCCTTTGCTCCAGCGAGGGTCAGCAGGCCTCCTGGCTTCAGATGGAGCGATGCAAGATGACTGGAAATGGTGGAGGTCCAGACGCTCTGTTTCCACATCATATCAGAGTTCTTATACAACTCTAAAATGAGTAAGAGAGAAGTTTATATTACTCCAGCTAAATATTATGAACTCTATTACTCTTAAAATAAATAATTCTTTGTCATTCATAAAATGTTACAAATCTAAAATGCAATTTTACAAATACTAAATAAATGTAATATTAAATAAATGTAAAAATTACAAAACGAAAGTTTGCATGGGGTAACAAATAAAGTGCACAGACCTTTTGAGTTACAGTTTCCTCCGGCCCATCCTCCTGCCACACAAATAATAGCGTCAACCTTGTTTTCCCCCAGTAAAGTGGCTACATCCGACGTCACCTGCATCAAAAAAATCACTTAATTGATCAGACAATAGTCTACTTAAATAGTAATAGTTACAGTTATCTGTAAAAACTTAATAATGCACATGATTATGCCAATTTTGACCCTGCGTTTTCCACTCATCGTTTTGAAAGGTCTGAGCAGCGTTTTTATCCTCGGCTTATGATGTAGGGTTAAATAATGAGGTGATTGAGATGACTGTTGTAGTGAGTTGTTTTGAAAATTGAACAACCAATCATAATCTGTCTGAGTAATAACCTCATGAAATATTGATGAGCTTTGTACAGTAGGCCTAACAGAAACATTCCTACTATGACCAAGGAACACAAAAGCGGTACGTCGACAGCAAGTGTGTTAACTGGAGTGATGAGGAAGGTTTATAATGACCCAGGGCTAACAATTTCAAGTGCGAAAGTGTAATAGTACTACAAGAGCACAAAACGAGACACACAATGCCGTGGCATAAGGAGGACAGCTCCAATGGGTACCATATTACCCAGACTATTATTAACAGCATTTGAAGTCAATGGCAGACACAATAAGGCCAATAATGAGAAAAGATTGCTTGTCCAGAACACTGGGGATGTCACGGCAAGACAGGAAATTACTTTGGCAGAGTAAATGGAAAGTAAATGGCAGCATGACAGGCAATTTAATAAGCCCTATGTGCTGACAGACACGCGGCGAGGTGACGTCAGGACGTTGGCTCCACCCACCTGAGCGGCTTGATCGGTGAAAGACTCGCAGAGCTTCACCAGGACGTTTGCGTTCGCCTCTTCGTTCGCTACGACGTCAATACTGGCAACCCACTGTAACATTAAAATAACGCGTTTTAGATATGCTACAAGTTATAAATGCACGCCGTCGAAATGAGCACGCAAGTAAAATAACGCAAAAGCAAAGTCCAGTCGCATCAACAGGTGTCGGTTTCCGCACGCGCAACAACTCCCAGTGACTCGGCTCCTGTGAAATCGTAATAAAGACGCGTTTCTACTCACCCAGCCTTTTGACTTAAAATAATGCACACACGCCGAGCCGAGAGCTCCTTTTCCTCCGTAAACAAGGACACGGTTCGCAGCTGCCATGGCTTTTCTCCGCTGTGAGACGCTTCAGCAAAGATGATGAGTATCCTCTCAGAACACAGAGCCAGAGAGAGAAGAGAGAGCGCGCGCGCGCGAGAGAGAGAGAGCGCGAGGAAGAGAGAGGGTGGGATACACACGCGCTTGTATAGCAGTTAATGATTGGTTCAATCCAGCTATCCGCCCTAAACTCCTCAGAAAATTAAAGCCATCTTTACAGAAGACGAAATTTAAAAAGAGGCCTCAACAATTATCACGGAAAGTACAGTTAAAAAAGTAAAATCCACCACGCAATCAGCAGCCTAACTACTTGCCACACTTTGGTTTCCGTGAATATTTTTCAGGATAGATTTTTTTTTCAGGATAGATGCATAGCTTTTTTGTCTTAGCTTTCGAACGATTCACCATTATTACAAGACTAACAATCTTTTCATCCTGACAACTGAAAAATAGCCTAAATAGTCTAGAAAGCTATATTAATAATACAACAAATAAATAAAATGAAATAAAAACCCTGTATGACAACCAGTCCTGGTATGCTATAAAAGTTCATGTCCATTTTGTATTTTTTCTCAGTTTTAAAGACTGTATTAGAATCACTACAATATTCCCAAGCTGAAAGCAACATTATTGCCCTTTAAGCATGTAGATAAAAAGTACAAAGTTCCCTGTTTCCTTTGCCAGGTCATGGTGATGTAACTTCAGCAAGCCTTTCTGCAGGCTACAAGAACAAATCACAACTGGGGAGAATAGAAAAAGAAAGTTAACAGGAAAACACTTAATTTTTACCCAATAACGCACCAGCCAAAGGTACAGGCTACTGTAAGTTACCCTATTGCTACACAAGTCATTTCACACTATTCTTTTTCATTTGGCCTTCCGTTCGTTCAAATTAATTTTACAATAAATAAGCATGAGTTAAATGGATGGGGGTTGTCAAAGTACCTCAAGACATAGCAACCATAAGTTAAAAAAGATGATGAAGAAAAATATATTCATAATGTTAGCAAGTCAGTGGTAAGGAGGGATGTAATTGTGCAAGATTGCTGGATAAATTTGATCAGTTATTTTCTAATCTAATTCACAAATCACACAAATGCCAGAATGTCATGCACGTTGATTGCTTGGATTTAATACATAGCTGACCCTGTTTTCTTTGTTAAAGCTGAATATATCTGTTTTTACCACAAGAGAGCAGCATATTCCTGTGTGAAAGCACTTTCCATGTGCTCCTTGAGCAGGAGCGTCATGAGCGGTGACTAAGTATGGGTAAGAAGATTTCTACTGATTTGTTTCATACAGCATGTAGTGCAGTTTTTTTATATGCATACTATAAGCACTATACATTGCTGCCTCAAGCGTCAAAGATCACACGTCTAATTGTATATGCTTTTAAAGATAGATGTTATCTATGCATCTTCAAGAGAGAACATCAGCAGCGTATTGCCACCGATGGCTTTTGGGTTTCATATTCAATCGCTAAGGTCTCAACAGGCAGCGGAGCAGAGTTATTAACCCCAAAGGGAAGCCTCTCTTTTTAGAACCTATGCTCTCTCTACATTCAATATTCACTAAAGAGTTTCTCCAGGCTCTGCAGGTCCCGGAGTGAGTGATGAATACATTAGGAGAATACATCATGTTTTCGAATGACAACAACAACAAGAACAGTAGTGCTGGAAACACTGAATATCACCAGCAACAGCTGTAATGGTTCATGCTTTGCAAAAAAAATGCTACACTAATATTTGAGCAGTTTTTAATGATATCTGGAATACATGACATGTAAATGAGATAGAGAAGAGTTATAATTAAATTGTCAGGATGTAATTATGAGCAATTAGAAACATACAGGATATCCACTTAAGCCTGCTATGAAGTCAAAATGGCTAAAAACAACTAGAAATAAGTTTCTGAAAGAAATTCTCTTATTGCATGCGGTAGTGGTAGTAGCGCTTTCTATCGCAGAAGATCATCTAAGCTCATGGCCAGAATTTTTATGAGCAAAATGTTATGAAGAAAAGCCATGGGATTGGATTTGCTTGTCTTTGTCATATCTGTGGCCGTCTTCATTTGTCTTATTGCATTAACGGGCTCATTGCTTGCCGTCATGGCTGATAATAAGATGTCATGGCTGACAGTCATGCCACTGTGGGCCTCACGATTATGAAATTTGATGAATTCAATCTAGCCAAGACGCCCACTGAAAATCTACATTTTTAATCAAAGGCTGTGTAGATTTTGACAAATATTCTAACCATGAAATCATATATAAAGTTTTTTTTTTTTTTTTTTTTTTTTTTTTTATAAAACAGCATATTCTGTGCATTCAGAGAATTTATCTTTTAAATGTTTCTGTTATGCAGATATTCTAAAATCATTTTTCCATATCAATCTACAAGCAACATAACAACATAACTAAAATGTACAAAAATACACTGAATACTATCTAAATGTACTATAACTTCACTATATTACATTTTACACACACACACACACACATATATATATATATATATATATATATATATATATATATATATATACATATATATATATATATATATACATATATATATACATATATATATATATATATATATATATATATATACACACGCATATATACATATGCGTACATAAGTACTTTGAAAAGTGTAAAAGTAGAACATGCTCAAAATAAGAACCCCACCCTCAACAAAAAAACACAAAACAAAAAAAAAAACAATGGTCAAAGTCTCTAAATTACACATTGTTGTGTGCATATCTTTTGTATGTTCTTATCTTTTCTAAATAGTGAGTGAGGTTTGAGGAGAGACTGACCCTGGGACTTTTTTTGTATTTACAGTACAATGGTCTCTTCTGAAGCACACTTGTAAAAACAACTTTTAATAAGTGAAGTCAGAAAACAAATCACATCACGACCACAATCTCACTCTCGTCTCTATTCCTCTCAAACCTTTAATTGACACACCATGGCACTGGAGCAAAACAGACCTTAACAAGCAAAACATTTCTCCAGACATTCATGTGGCGGGCATAATCGACAGCCTCTGAGGAGCTCTCTAGTACACACAAGGTTGAAGAATTACAGTGAACTCACTGACTTGAAGACCAGAATCTCTCGCTGTGTGCACAATCTTAATGGGCCATGAAAGAAAAGAAAGAGGTATACAATAAAACCAAGACATTTGTCCTCTTCTGCATCTTAAGAGAAACACTGTCCTATTGCATGTCTTCTAGTGTTCTAGTGCATTGCATCCCAATTTATTAAAACCGGAAACCGCTGGTCCATTGGAGTGATGATGGTTAGCAATCTATAGAAGTTGATGGACACATAAAATCTTAAGAGTTTTGTGGCTTTTATCCCACCTCTAATAGCTTTGTCAAAGCGACAGAATTAAAACTACACTGGCATACTTCAGATCATGGTTTTTAATTCAAGATTTTCCGTTTATGATTTTCTAAATGGTCCATACCACAGAAGTGACAGAACATTATATCCTCCTATCTGAGATTGTCCTTGCTAGACACCTCCCTTTATCTCAAGCAGGCAGAGTGTTCATTAAATTCATAAGTGTCATGGAAGAGGTTGGTCAAACGAGGGCGGAGGTTTGACTGATTTAATGAGTCTGCTGGCCAACGGTGAGATGAGTTACAGAGAGTCTGAACTTGAGCTGATTCATTTAGTGCCCACCGTCACTCATTTTAATGGGGAATTAAATTAGACTGACAGACAATAGGCATCACACTGGGAAAGCTGTTATTTATGATCATTTTCTCCTTCTCACAGAATGCAACATGCTGCAAGGGTAATAATAATATTAATAATGAATCTAAACAATAGAAAGTTGTTTATATTTCTAAATATAGAGAATATACATTTATATTTAATTTATATTTAATAATGATCGATTTCACCTTGCACAGGACAATTATAAATAAAATAAAATAAAATAAAACAAAACTGATCGGACATTCCAAGTGAGCTGTATAATACATATTGATTTGTAAATAATTTTGCATGGGAAATTTTCTCCCTCTCTCACTGGATGATAAATGCTAAGTGTATATATGTACATAAATGTATATTAATATCAATTGACCAAAGTTTAATGCTTCCTACACTAAGTGATTATTACTTATTGCTATAGCGTGCAGCACTAACAAGAGGCAGCTATGACATTTCTGTGAAACAGGCTAGCCTATGGCATCTCCACACAGTTGAGCACAGAGTGAGATGAATCTGGGAGGCAATTACGGATGACATTCTCTGATGTTTGCTTGGTGCACACCTCTGAAGGTGGCTCTTCCCTGGAGAAAGGTTAGAAAGCTGCTCAAACGTACTCCATAGTTGCTTACATATATTTGCTGTTGTGGATGCCACTGACCTTGATAATAAACTACTAAGATAGTGCACTGAGTGTTCATTACTTTTTTTTTTTTTTTTACTGTCCGTGGAATCATTTCTGCTCTATTTAGTTATTAAACTAAATTTGTGGTAAATATCAAACATAATTACCCAACCATAACTTTCTCTTCATCAGACACATCAAGCCATCCTTCAGTGACGGTGCTCCTGCTTCAGTGGAGCTGCACTGACCAGATCAAGGGCTTCAATCTCCAGCTTCTTCAGTTCTTTCATCCTGAAAAGACAGAAATATCTCTCTACTTCAGCTGACCTGAACTAAGTATAGAGCTTTGAGTGTCTGTGATGGACAGATGAAGGGACCTGCCCTGCTTCTCTCAAAGAATCTTTTAGGCTTGAAAGTTTTGCTGCAACATGTGTAGTAGGCATGTTTTTTGATCCACCCTATGGATTTTGTATTATATATTATGAGGAAAAAAGGAAGGAACAAAGGTCAAATGAGTCTTAATTTTTTTATGAGATTTTTTTAATGAGATTAAAAATATATATTTTTTTGTCTTTACAATGAACAAACAAGATACAAAACAACTGGATTTCACATTGAATGGATTCTCATTTTTAACAACAACAACAACAACAACAACAACAACAACAACAACAACAACAACAACAACAGCAAAGACAACATACGAGTTATTAGAATTCCAGATGAAAGGTTAAATATTTTAAAGGTGATGTAAGCAATTTGTTTCAAAAAAAGCCTACTCCACACGAAAACACTGATACTGTACTTTAGGATCTATTCTCTTCAGGATAGTACTTTAGGATCTAATACACTTTCAGCTTTTTACTCCCTTCTTTGTGTCAATGCTAATAAGACATGCATCCTATATCATTTAGCAGGAAACAGTTTAGAAAAATCAATTTAAAAGGATCTATCAAGGTCAAGAGGACAACAAAGATGTCTGGACTAAAATAGTGCTTACTAACAGTTTTACTCCAATATCCACCACACACACACACAAATAAGTTTTTGTACTAACTTACAGCTGAAACAATAATATATTGGTAATGTGTTTGTGAAAGCTAATGTTGTATGTTACCAAACTAGCATCTGTTGGCAACATACATGACTGGTCTTCTGTTACTCTGAGTAGCTCAGCTCCAGCAAAAACATTCAATAATGATTTAAAAGCTCTTTCTGAGCAATTTACTTGTTCCCAAGTGTTCCAAGCAATTTATTTGTTCCTTCTGCAACCCTTTGAAGCACAGAATTATGCTCTTAAATTGTTTTAATAGCTTTCTTCCAATTTACTTCTCCATCCAAGTATAGGGTTGCTGGAAGATCTGTCAGTCTATTGCACACCTTTCAAAACTAATATATCAAGAAAATGCATCTATTTGAATGTTAGTTTAGTCTTTTCTACCAACCTTTGTCTTTCTAGAGGTCTCAGTAATCCAGTCTTTCATGGCTGGCTTGGTGGCGCTCAGTGGACTTTGATAGTGTTTTTCTTATTATGAGCTCTAAAGGCAGATCTATATAGCATGATGCCCTGTCCTTCCTCTAGCACGACACTTTGAAGCCGGAGTTGTGAGGTTTTTCAAAAGGCCCATCATACAGAGAGTATTTGTATGTCTTTAATTAATGGAGATGTCTCAATCAATCCCTTTGTTCTTTGCCTTTATCCTTTCTGCCATTCTCCTTTGATTACAGAAATATGGATTATGATATGAGCTGAAAGCCCAGTTTGGTTTTGATCAGGTTTGTTCTATGCCAAATTAACTATGCTCCTAGAAGTGAAAAGTTCATTTTCCATTTCTTATTATGAGTACCTGTCTATAATTTATAACCTTGAATCCATAACATGATTACAAGGACAAAATATAATCAAAATTATTAATATTGTGCAGTTCAAGCACCCAAAAGGTTATAAACATCAGCGTACTTTATTTTTCTTGATAAATATACATAATGTCAAGTTAAACTTTTACTTCTAATCAACTTTTCTCAACGTTTCCTTTCATAATATAAGTATTCATTTAACATACAAAGCCAGTGTCTGGCTTTTAACAAAACTTTGTGTTAACAGTATTTCACTTATGGAACTGTACTGAGTAAAAGACAGTCTGTAGGATGTAAAAGCAGTAATATGCAGTTCATATTTGTTAAAGGAATTACATTAAGCCCCTATTCTTTCATTATTTTAATACACATTTCCATTTTAATCTACTATTTAACATGAATTTTAGTGTGATATATTACTGTTGAAAATATTGTCTGTTTAATGTCATAGATGCTGTTTTATCAATTTATGCTGACTGGTCAGAGCTTTGTTTATTTCCGAATTTATGTTGCTCGATCTCTCATAGTGGTCTTTATAGGCCACACTGATTAATTATGCCAGAGCTAAAAGAAATCTGATTACAAGTGATTAACCACACAATTACAAAAAAGCCATTTAATAATACACGAACTAGGCAACAACAGGTCTTATCTTTTAGCATGCCGCTGGCATCACTGTGACAGTTTTGACACTAGAAACTAATGAAGGTTGAACAAATAACACATATTCTGCTAAAATCATTTGAAATCGTTGTGTAATGCACTGGCAAACTGAAGCTCGCTGCGTGTGATCTGCATGCTTCTCTAAAGATGTTCAATGAGATAACTAGTATTAAACTGTATAACTGCACTGAAAATCTTTTATTAATATATATTTTACTTTATAAAAATCTTAATGATTGTTATCTTATTTTAATGATAATTTAAATGATTATTTAAGTGCCAACCTGATCTCATAAATATATGTACTTCTGTGCACTTTTTCTGAGTGATGCTAAAACATTAAATATGTAAACCCTGGCACATTTTTATTACATAATGATATTGATGTAGGTACGTATTGCAGAGGTTCAGAATTCAAATATCCGGGGACTGTCGCTACAAAATAATGCTCTATTTGTCAGCATCCCACTCCCTGCAGTTGGTGTCCGTGCCTCTAGAGGCCCCTGTGTTCCCCTCTGCCTTAGTTCTTCCTCTTCCTGTGTCCTTGTTAGTGATATAAAGGTTACCTGTGCCTTGTTTTCCAATGGGTATTTAAGTTGTGATTTTTCTCCTTTGTTCTTCACTCGATTTTTGAGTCTTGGCTGTGAGTTAGTGTCTTGTGTCACCTAGTCCTTTTCAAGCTAACTCAAGTGAGGTGTTCGTGGATTTTTTTCAAGCCCAGCTTGTGACACTATTATGTTGGAAATATGCCCTTCACCAAAGCATCCATTATCTCCCAGCATATTAATGTTGTTTTAAAGTCGTGATATTAGTAATTGTGGGAAAATTATGTTTTATCAATTAATTGATATGCAGTTATTAGTACATCGCTGAAAAGTGCATCCATGTACGTTTATGCCAGTAGACCAGGTAGCTAAATGCACATCGTAGGATTGAAATTACTGTGATACTGTCATGATCATAGGTACAGTAATCACTCAAACGTGCTGCAAACATGCAAAGCTATAATAATAGCAGAGTGGGTATCAAGCTGGATCGTCTGACAGACCAGAAGCGTGTCTGAAAAATGAGACTTGGAACGATCACTCTGAATAATGCCAGGTGCCCCCACAGGAACTGACGTCTGGAAGTGACTTGTTTACCACACAACTTCTGCCATAACAGCCTCATAAAACATCCTCTCAAACCAACCTTGCTGTCATATTCATAGCCTTTAAGATCCTGCTCTCTTTCCTAATAAATTCTTGGCTCTCCATTTAGTACTGAGAGAGAGACAAGAAGTGCTTATAAATGTCCGCTCCCATATCCATGTTGCTTGGTGTAACCTTGAGCACTGCAGTGTAATTCCTTTCCTTACACACTATTTTGTGATTTCTGTAAAGCCAGATTCTTCATATGCATCCCACTCTGTCTCATTTACCTGGGCCTTTAAGGTCTCTCAGCGCTAAAATTGCATTTCTGAAAGAAATGGGTTCCATCCGTCTCTCTTTGCATTCAGGATCAGCAATAGAATGTGGTGTGGTATAGAATTGCAGGGAGACCAGTGTGAGATGTGTCTGCTTATGAGGACACAGCTCAGCTCCATGCTCCGAGTACAAGATGCTTTTAGAGAATACATAAGGCCAGAGCTATGCAAAACATAGATATATACGTAAGTGCACTATTGTCAACTATCGAGTGCTGACAACCATTGCAAGACAAGGTTAAAATGCTAAGGTTGTAGTATTTTTCAGAAATTAATGAATATTTCCACTACAGGCTCTTTAGGACAATGCATTTGAAATTACACTCCACTAGCACTAAGCAACTGCTTCAACGGTTCATGCAGAGACACTAAGGACAGAAAAAGAAATGCTTGATCTCATTAGCATGTTGGGAGAAAATGCACATTGTGAAGCATTGTCCAGATGCATTACCTGCACAGGCTCGAGCGCAGTAATTATCACTGCTGTGACCTGAGGGTTTGGCCATTGTCTCTTGGTATTGCTGTTTTGATGAGATCAGACATATGCTTCCTGCAGGGCTGTTCAACACTAATCTACAGCATGTATTACCTTTATACGACAGGAGAATTAGGTAAAACAACCATGAAAAGGTCTCCTAGAATAAAAAGTCTTTATGGAGGCACTCACTGTCAGTAATGTGCACTATTATACAAATACGATGTTCCATCTGCCATATTGCATATCATATAAAAAGGCACTTGTACTTTTCTCTGGGTTCAGGGTTGTAAGGAATAAAATGTTAATGTCATATGTTTGATGTTCTGATGTTTACAAGACACGTAGTGTACTCTTCCCTGCCTCTGCACTCATTGTATACTTATTACGCTATAAATAACACCTCCCTTTACAACACTGACTAACATGGCACATGTAAAAAACATTTTGTAACACTATTTCCAGCAGCATCCATGAAGACAACATACAATACTTTACTTTTGAAAACAAAAACCAAAAACACATTCTTATTTATTATGTATTAGCACCTCGTTCACAAATAGACATGAAAAAATTTTTTAAATTTGATCAATATTTTGTTACATAAAATATTAAATAAATTATTTTGAACATATAAACATTTACTAAATTTAAACAACATAAAAATGTTAATTTTGTGGAGATTCATATAAGTCTAACTTAACATGCCAGCAAACCACTAACAATATAAATAAAATCTGGTAACACTTTAGAATAGCTAACACTTGTTAACTATTGACTACAACTTTTCCCTCAATAAATTCTTAATTTGCTGCTTAGTTAATAAGGTAAGTTTAGCTATTGGGAAGGATTAGGGATGTAGAGCACTAATAAATGACCAATATTATATTAATATGTATAATAAGCAACTAATAGGTATAACCGTAAAATAAAGCTTTACGAAAACCCTTTTCGAGAAAGATTTTTGCAGATAATTTCACTGACAAGATCAACACAACTTCAAATAAAAACTCTTAGCAAGCACTGGCTATTTCCGTGATTAGAGACAGAGGGGTAAATGCTCTTCACACCACCATCTGTTCACTAAATCTTTTTCTCCCTGCCACTCTTCTGCCTGGCTCTTCCCACCATCTAAATAGAGCTCAGCTTGGAATGATTGCCACTGGTCAGTGCTACTTCTGGTGTTTGACTCCAGCCAAGGTTCTTCTCAGCTGCCCAAACCTCAGTGTGGTTTTGTGCTAATTGCATTAAATTACGTGTGATGTTTCATATTAAGCTGAAAATGCTTTTCCTTTCAATTTCTTGCTATAGACACCATACACTGTTAATAATTCCTTAGAAGAACCGATTTTGGTTCCCAAAGAACCAAATGGTTCTTAAAAGTACTTGTGAATATTTTAATATTCTTTTGTTTCATGGATGTTAAAGGTTCTTCATAGAACCATATGCCAATAAGGAACCTTTATTTTTAAGAACTTTAAATGTGTTAAAGGGTGAGCTGCATATAATTCTTGAAAATGCAGGATTTTTATTTACTAAAAGAGTTTTGTGTTTCTTTTGTGATTGTAATTAGTCAGTTTAGTTGTATTCCATTAATTCGTTTAAATACTCCTATAGCTTTCGTTTTGGCAATTTTAATACTTCAACTTAAATGTACTGATCTCACTTTTAATTTAGCTAAAAAAAAAAAAAAAAAAAGTTTAATTTTTGTTGTAGTTCAAAATAACAATAACAACATTAGTGCCGTCAAGGAAAGATAACATTACCACCCATGTACATCGAATCAAAAGCAGTCATGCAAGCATGATTTTGTGCAACAAATCTTGAAGCATTTCATCAAAATAAAATAAAAATCACGTTTACAGAACATGGTCACTTTTTGTCAACAATTGTACAGCCGTCATTGGTGATAACTCTGGCCAGCTGAGTCCAGAGCAGATATGACATTATGTCACAAGTACATTCAGATGAGGTCGCTGTTATCTACAGAGGCGTGATGCAGGCTAAAAGTGATAGGAGAACAGAGAGAAGATGAACAACCCTCTGAGCTTTCAGTCCCGCTGTGAGTAAGAAGCTGTTTCAGGAATTGAAGTCCAGATTTTGTTTTTTAGAGACTCTCTTCACCTGGATGACTGCAGTGATACGCTGCGGCACTCACAGAGGCCGTAGATGGTCACGCCTGAAACACTTCATTCTGATCTTGACTGTGAGCAGTGTAACCTGCTGAGAGCTTTAAACCTGATATCAACCCACCCACACTTACTAGGGTGATCTTTGGATGGTAGTTGCTTTGTTTGTTGATATTTAGTGAGTAAATGAGGCCTGTCTCTCTTGTAGAATATACCCCCAAAAGAGGACTAAATAGGCTCTTTTTCTCTTTGCCTTCATCTCCCATCTGCTTTCCCCAGCATGCTGTTTGTACCTGCTGCGACATCCTTTATTAAGCTTTATGGCAGCTTCCTTTCGTATAGGGCAGGGCAGAACTCAGATATTTTGCTGTCTGGCTGTGACTGCAACTGTCTATTCTCATTTTCTGAGCAGCTCAGTTTATCAAACACCACCATCCACTATCTAAGCCAGAAACAAAGAAGGGGGGTGCGACAAATAGATAAAAGGAGAGGGTAAGATAGTTCAGGCATATCCATGGCCACCTGTTCTCTCATTCTCCAAGTCATTAAAATTACATCATGTAAATGAGTGCATTCCAACAGCATCAATGAGCCGCTGTTAGATTAATTTTACTCTGACTGATCCTTGTTTATAATAATGTTAAAACCTAATAGCTAATACCTACACAGGGATGATTCGCTCTCACATTGCTTGTGAGTTTCCACAGACGAGGTGAACGCTTTGGGGAACAATCTGCCTGACATCTGATCAATGAAGTTTATTGGTATGATATATAGCAGGTTCTCTGAGCTTTTGGTGTCAAGTTTTATGAGGTTTATGTTAGCCACAAGGCCCTAGTTCTTTGTCATTGACAGCATGACTGCTAGCACAAGATAAAAACACTGACATTTTTGTGTCTGCCAAATCATAACAATCAGGTGATTTTATTCACACCCATTTTAATGACATAACATAACACAACACAACACAACACAACACAACATAACACTCAGTACATCAGAATGCTAGTATTAGAGGGTAATTTTGTGCAAAAAAGTAATTTTCAAAAAAAGGGATTTTCAAGTGATGCGAGGACCACCACTGAAGGGTTCCATAGAGTTGATAGCCAACATCACTTATAGCATTATATTCATACTGAAGGTTTCAAGGTTTCAGAGTATAATGTCTTACATTATGTTTCACACAAAACTATTACATTTCTTCAGAAGTCTACAGTGTGAATACAGTAAGATGTTCTTTAAAAAAAAAAAATGAACAAAACCTGACTATAAAAGTATCATAATAGTATGACTTGTGCATTATATTCCGGGGATTTCAAAGGTTTCAGAGTATTATGTTTTATATTATGTTTCACACAAACCTATTGTATTGCTTCAGAAGACTTGAAAATAGTGCATAAGATGTGTGGATCATTTTTATATAGTGCTTTTCTGTCATTGGCCTTGAAATCCCCAGTCGTTATTCACTTTCATGCTATTGAAAAAATATCCAGGAGAATATATTGTCAAAAATAAACTTTTCCACAGATCAAATAAAAAGTCATACAGGTTTGGTTTGACATGAGGATGAATAATTAATATTTTCATTTTCTTAAAGTTCACCCAAAAATGAAAACTCACCCTCATGTCATGCCAAACCTGCATGACATACTCTCTCATTGTGGAACACAAAAATATTTTGAAGAATGCTGGTGACTAAATAGTTTCAGTCCAAAAAAGGTAAAAGTCAATAGGAACCCAAACTGTTTGGTTATCAGCACACTTCTAAATATCTTCTTTTGTTTGCAGCAGAAGAATAAAAATTCATACAGGTTTGCAACAACTTCAGGGTGAATAAATGATGACAGAATTTTTTTTTTTTTTTGGATGAGCTATCCTTTTAACATTACCAAACTCAGCAAGATGAGAATAATGGACAGCTGGAAAAGACAGGAAGGAGATGGACATGACAAGAAGGAAATGCAGCTTCTCCTTCCTGGCATCTGTTTTCTGCTGTGCCACATTCAATTCAGAAGGGAATTAGCAAGTCGATAAGAAGCCATTACTGCTAACTCTGTGGAAATGCACCTTGCATTCAATTGTCTCCTTCGCCATTTATTTGAAATCTTATCTTTCCTCTCACCTTAGTGAATCCAACTGCAGTTAGATCAGTGGTTGCCGTTTATGCAGGAAGGTTACAGAAAGAGAGGAGAGAAGAGATTATAAACAGGTGTTAAGGGCAAGGAAAACAGGTCAAATCAAATCTGCCTCAATCATCTTGAAATGGCCATTACAGCTCAAGATATACTAATTTGTTCTTATAGGTACCTGTAAAATGATTATTTTACTTATTTATTTATAATAAAGGTTTTAGAAGGTACAGCTTGTTCAAGTGATCATTTTGTATGTATCATTGTTAAGGGCAATATTTAAGATCCCTTTTGATTCTATAAGGCCAAAAACATGCTACCTGTGCAAGCACACACACACACACACACACACACGAGAGGAGAGTTACAATAGCACATGGGTTCTGTGGTTAAATGAAAAGAAGTAAAGAAAAGCAGAGACTGCATGTGAGACAGTGAGAAGAGATGACAAATAGGCTTGCAGCTTTTCAGAGCAGTTGACTTTGACAGCAGTGCTGCCTTTGCTCATGAGACACCTCTCAGATGAGGAGCGATGACTCATGGGAAGACCATCATGGAGCAGCAAGTCAGGCAAATCTCTGGTTAAGACCGAACAATTATACCAGCTCCCCAAACACAAGCGGTCATATCCAACCGTTTCTGACCATTTCGAACCATTTCTTGTTCTGCTTGTCAGAACAAGGCCAGAGTAATAGACAAGCCTTACAAGAAATCAGTGAGCTCATCTTCACCAGTTGTTTACAGATTCAACTCATGACAACACTGTTGAAATATGAATATGCATAATACTTAGTACCATCTTTTGGCCAAAGTAGGTAGCATTGTGTGTATACTTCTTGCCTATAGTTCTGGTCACTAATAGATTAATATTGAATGCAAGTTCACAGTCTGTATGAAATATAATAATAATAACAACAACAACAACAACAACAACAACAACAACAACAACACAATATACTGCGAATTTACATTTTTGCATGGAGTTGTTTAGTGGGTTGCCCTCAAAAACAAGCCTGCAACAAAATGTAGTTCAATTTATCAACAAAACATTCAGCATAATACTAGTGCAGTCTTATTAATATAAATAAATCTGCAAGAATATATTCTTTTTAATGAATCAATACATTCAGCAGAATAACCAGATCCATGAACAAATTATTAATTTGTGTCTGTTATTTTTATTGGTTCTCTTACAAAGACAGTAGCTTTCATTCCTAAATGAACCAGAGATTTACATAAAAAAACAAAAAAACAACACAACTTACTGCCACCTACTGGTGGAACAATGTAACAGAAAGAACCCATAACATTTTTTTAATGTTGTCTGTTTTTAATTTTAATTTAAATAATAATAATAAAAAAATACTTCTGTTATTCGCTAAAAACATAAATACAGTTTATTCCTAATAAGTGGTAAAAGATGCAAAGTAATGTTATTTTGCATTTATCTATGTATTTAATCACTTCAAATTCATCTCATTTGATTTTAAATACTCACAACTGCTACTCCAGAACATCCCCCTAACTGCTGAAGAAGAAAGATTTCATTTATCTTCAGCCATCCAGTGGCCTTGGGAGGAGTCCTAAGATAGCCATTAAACTTAATAACTGTCAGTGTGAGGAAGCTTTTATTCATTATTAGCCTTCATGAACCCACCCACAAGTCCCAGAACAGCTCAAAACTCCTTAATTCTTTTCAACCTCATCTCAGTGTACAGCAGCCCAGGACGGAATTAGCATAGCTTCCTCTGTGTTTCAGCACATGTCTTATTCATGACTACGCTTCAATCTCTTAAATCAGCCTCTTGATCATGGAGAGATCCAACCGAGAGCCGCCCATCAAAACCACGTGGTTGTGAACTGCAGTTTAGATGGGCATTATGCTTCACTTTAAATATAACAAATTATGACCATAAATACAGAGGAAGACACCAGAGACAAGGAATATTACATTGTTACAGGCAGGTTTAGAGCCATGAAAGTGAGTGTAAGATTTTAATGGACATATTGAGACATAAAACGATCTGAAAAATAATGCATTTTCCCTCTTTTCTATATTTTTCTTTCTGTTTTCTGAACTCTAATGGCATTGCTCCACTGTGGTATAAGCGCCTCTTTCAGTGTGCTGTTGTCCTCTGTTAATTAGCATTCTGCTCCTTCTTGACTTCTGGAGTCTGACCAAAGAGACAAATAGTCAATCGATCTGATCCACCAAATGGTAAAATAAATGCAGCTCTGGCCCCGGCCACCATGCGTCACAGCTGACAGTTTAGCTTGTAGGTTTATTTCAGAGACAAGCTGATAAAACCCTTTAAATCACACTTATCTGGGTCATTTCACAAACAACGGACAATTTGATGGCCGCTATATAGAAGTAAGTTAATTTTACGGCTCAAGTAACTGCATAATTGTTAACCAGTACATGACAACATGGTAACAGGTAGAAGAATGACTAGTGGGGAAAGCAAATGTCCTTCCTATCAATGTGAGCCTGGTCTACAAAACCAGTCATAAGTGTAAGTAAGTGTACATTTTTGGAATCTGATCAAATACTGATAAAATCACCTTTAAAGTTATCAAAATGAAGGTCTCAGTGATGCATATAACTAATCAAAAATTATGATTTAACATATTTACTACAGGAGATTTATCAAAGTTATTCATGGAACACAATTTTTACTTAATACATGACTTTATGTGGTCCAGGGCCACATATATTTTGAAATATTTAAGATATTTCAAATGTATAATCAAAAATAAAAAGAAAACAAACAATTATGCAACAAAAAAAGCTCAGTGTTTGTAAGAAACAAATCTATTGGTAAGATGTATATTATACTTCTAAAGAGTTGAATAATCTCGGTAAAAGTAATTGTAACATTTACTAATGCATTATTAAAATAAAAGTTGCATCTCAACTTTACATAAAATAAATATGAACAGTTGCATATTGATTAATTTAACCAAGGTTTATAAATGCTGTAACAAATGATGTTTTGGTAATGCATCACTCAATGGTAATGTGGCCTCTATCTACATTAGTCAAGATGAATGAACAATCCTTCTACATTGTTCTTCTTAATCCTAGTTAATGTTATTTTCAGCATTATTATAATCAAAAACGGTGTTTGTTAACATTAGTTAATGCTCTGTGAACTAACATGAAATAACAATTAATTACAGCATTTTCATTAACTAACATCAACAGCGATTAATTAATAGTGTAATAAATGCATTGTTCAATGTTTGTTCATGTTAGTTAATACTTTAATGTTAACAAATGACACCTTATTGTAAAGTGTTACCATCATTGTAAAGTGCTACTGTTTAGGTTTGGTGTTAATTGGACAATGAATCATAGGTTAAGCAAACATCGTGAAGAAGGAATAAAAACTTCTGTTAACTCTCATTACTCTATAGCTGTTTTATCTGAGAATGACAAGACTAAACTTTTATTTTTATTTCAAAACAGCATTAATAATGCATTTCACTGGAGCCACCCAGTTTCCTTCTTTGCATCTTTCTTCTTTTTTACATCAATTTAAAAACTGACTGTGTTTGAAATACACGTTCAGAGGCTCAATCCTTCAAATAAGCATTCGGCACAGGAATCTGTGTATTTTACTACCTGCTTCTCCACATGGTTCTGCTAAGGTAAGATATCTTGTGATCAGAAGAGGCTGACAGAAGAAGAAATATAATAAGAAGCAGAGGGAGAGCGAGAGATGGACGGACTCAAGCTTCTCATGAGGAAATGGATCTAAAGGATTGGCTTGAAAACATTGATCTGGCAGAGTCTTAGTCTCAGAGCAGAGAAAAAGAAAGAGAGACGGAGAAAGAGACTATGGCCTTTGAGCAACACCTGGATGAATGAAAAGCTTCATAGCCAGAGTAAAAGGAACAGAGTCTGAGAGACAGAGACTTCAGCAATGCATACAAGATACTTCCAAGAGACTCTCGGAAGATGTTTTTTCTTTTTTTTTGGATATTTTCAGCATGAACTTTTAGGGCTTCGGCAGAGATGATTGGCTTAAGCAGCTGGGCTTACAATACGAAGCCAGTCTTCAAACCAGACAGAGAGCCAATGAAAATCTATAAGTAGGGCTTGACTCAGTACATTGTGGAAAAATCAATGAAACAAATCAAATCTGCAAAATTACTAAGACTAATTAGCATTGACTGTTCAGGAAAAATAGATTCAAAATATTTCTTTCTATATTATATGAAGCATTTGTGATTCATATGTTGCTGGGAAAATGTTGCATTTTTTTTTTTTTTCACCTCAGAACATTAGATTCATCCACTCTGGAGCCGGAGCACATCCCACTCAATAATAATTCTGGAAGTGACTGCAATTGCAGGTTTCAAACAGAGATGGCGATGGAGAGACAAAACCTACGGACTACAGCTTTTTCTCCTAACATCAGCAGACTTTTGTATTCATCAGTAAAGTAATTAAATAAGACTGCATATGCATTAAAATGCAAATCAGCTATCATCGAGTGCATGTATTAAGTTTATTTGGAACACATCACTCTCAACGCTGGACGCAAACGCATGTTTTGCCAAGACTTCGAGGACACAGAGCAGGTGAGCTCCATCGTCTCTTGACTTGCAGCCATGTGTGTGCGTGTGTTCGGTAAACAGCTTAACCAGTGCTGGCCTGAGGTGTCAATATTTCCACAGGTTTCCTGTGTTTGTTTGGAGCGATTTCTTGATTCTTCATATTCTCCTTCACACCTTGAGACGCCCTGCTGCTCTCTGACGTTCACTCTGGACTCTTTCATTGGGCCCGACATCTAAAAACACTGGAAATCTTGCTAAAAGGGCTTTCTGTGAACCAGCGCAAACGGCGTCTGCCATCTGTGCTGCATTCCTCAATAAAAGCAGGGATTTGCTTCACGAACAAGGCTGCAAAATACCAGCAAATCAGAGTATTACGGGCACAAAGAGCATTAACAGGTGGGGGGGTGAGAAAGTGTGTTCCTGGCAGACACGTGGCCACCCAGACGGTCTCAGGAATCACACCTGCATGTGTGCACACATGTGCGTGTGAGGCTCAATGGGATTGGCTCTCGGTTTGGGCTCCTGCCTGGCTGCTTCAGAACCTTCAAATCCCTCTTTTCTCCTGCCAAACACTGTAGCATCTCGACAGCTGCAGGCATGCCGGAAAGCCCAGTGCTGGAGAAATGTCAGACTGTCTGGGGTCAGGCTCGCTGGGCGACTCATCCTGCAGAGAGTGCCAAGCCGCTGCAGCTGCCCAGAGCTTCTAATGTTGAAACAATGGCTCTGTGTTTGCATTCGGTTCGGGCGATTAAGGTCTGTCTTTTTCAGCTTAGTTTTCAATTACTGTGAACTATTTTGAAATGTTTTAAAACATTGTGCAAAATTGCCCCTTATATTTATTTGGGGTTTTGAATTTATGTACACCCCTCACAAAGTAGTAGATTAAATTTGCTTTATAAATATCTTAGTATATTTATTGTAGAATTAATTACATTGTTAATTAATCATTGTATATTTGTCACGGTGTGGTTGAGGGAAGAAGCTCTCAACAAAAATATCACTCTAACAGCCTTTAATCTTCGACAAAAGAGTAAATCATAATAATACAGCCAGCCAATAATACAGTAGACAGACTGGAACCACACGCATGTATAGACAAGACCGGACCATTTAACATACGACAAACAGGAACTTATATAGTGCAAAGGAAACTACTAAATTAACTAGACACACCTGAACACAATCAGACAATTAACAGAGGACAGAAAGTAGGGCACACAGAGCACATGGTACATTAAAAAAACAACAACAAAGAGTCCAAACACGTGAAAATATTTTATTAAATCACATGTATTATTTTTAATAATGTTAAATATATGATTAGATATGACATAAATTATTATTCATTATTTTATTGTTTGATTAATTATGATGATATCCCACCGGTCACAATAGTGACCATAAAAAGGTTTACATTCACAAAGGTCTAAAAATCTTACTGACTGATTTTAGTGCACTTCCTGCAAATATGGAAAACACAAAGGGTCTCAATTAAATATGTGAATTGCCACCTGACCAGAGCGGTTTATGGCTAGTAAAGTAAAATTTTAGGCACACATTATCTTTAGGGTCTCTATTATTAATATATGCATTGGCATATATTTATTTTTGTTGAGTGTGGTCATAGAGTGAGCAAATATCTTGAGGTCACAATAGTGATAGGTGGAGAAAATTTTTTTTTTTGCAATATAATACAATTGCAGTTGCTAGGTAAAATGGCAATAAAATGCTGCAATGCCAAAATATTGTGCTAAAATTAAAAATTCAAATGTTACAAAAATGGCACAATAATGATGTTGTAATGCTCGTAGAATTGGTTTAGAAATTTGATTAGAAAATTTTGTAACTACTTTAAAATGTGGTGATGGATGAATTGTATTTTTTTTAATCTCATAAGTTATATATAATATATAAATATAAATATATAAATAACCTAGAATGCTGTCAAACTGTTTAAAATAGCTGATGTAAGATATATAACAATTTTTAAAACTGCAGATATATTTGCTTTCATTAGTCACCCTACCAGTCAATTGTGACAGCGTAAAAACACTGATTTTCATACATTTTTTTATTATTATTATTAATTATTTAAAAGGGTTACTTATGACACATAATTTGTATATATTCATGTCTGGGAAAAAATGTGATTGAATGGGTTGATAATAATCTATTATATGCAATTATATAATAATTTGTATAAATATTCTAAAACGATTTTATATATAAATAATTTTAATATATATATATATATATATATATATATATATATATATATATATATATATATATATATATATATATATATATATATTAAAAACCTATTTAAATGAATACGCATATAAATTAATAATTTCTATAAATATGATAAAATTGACAACAAAATACAAATATTGTACATATATTTTATAATATATAATTGTATTTCCATTTCTTTAAGGTGGGGCTAATAGGGATATAACTACTGTAGATTCCTCTTATTCTCCAGTGCATTTCCATCAGGACACTTTTTCTTGTTATTCACACAGAAAAAAAACCTTCATAAAAATATATTAAATTGAATGTGAAGAGCCTTCTAACAGGAAAGTGAAAAACGGATTTCATGCTTCAGCAGCTTACTGAATTACAAATTACAATTTACATGGCTGTTCTGTAACTCATAGTGCTCGGATTCAATTAATGTGGCAAATGTCATTAATGGAATGTATTGTCATTTTCGCTCTTGAGATTTTTTACGATTTTCACAATATTGTAAGATGAAAAGAGGTCTTTGTGGGAAACCTTGGCAATAAAAATATAATTTAGAACATGTATTTACTGTAGAATCATTTTATGATGCTGTAGGTCACGGACCCTCTTCATGGTTTATTCATTCAGTCTGTCTGGTTTCATCTTAAGTACGTTTCCTACTCTCTAACCACTAAACCAGCCAAAGCGCACCACATGAATTATTACATTCTTATATGAATTATAGTCTTACAAGAGTTTTTCCAATGTAAACCAAAAGCCAATTGTAGAAAGGCATGTAGCTGTTGACAATGGCATCTTTGAAAGAGATTTTTCTAATTATGAATATAAAATACTATAAGCTTAATTTGTATACGAATCAGTGACTTTAAAGTGCCGCAGTTGTTTGGTTCAAAAACATTATGATCTAACATTCTGCGGATGCCTGATTTTATTAAGATGGGAAAATGATATATGCATACGACATAAACACAACAAGTAATAACAAATTAATTAAAAGGCTTCCAAACAAATCATAACAGGTCTTGACCTTGTCATTAACATCTGCTATGAATCACTGTGACATTTCGAGCCATCTGATATTTCATCAGAACTACAGTTTACCAATCAAGCAAATAATTACCACTTATGATGAATATTGAAGACACATGCGACTGGCACTCAATTTCCACTCTGAAATGAGCCCCCTGAATTAAAGCAAAGCCCTGTTGTACTTTGATCTCTCAATAATTCATTGTCTCATCTATGAAGCACAAAATAATTGTACTTCAGAGGAGAGATTAGAGAGTGTGAGGCAACACTAGTCAGGAGGTTAATTCCAGCCCGAACCATCACGCCCAATGCTTTGCTCCTTGATGATGATGCATGTGTCTCGATGGATAGCCACTCGCTGTGACATTAGTATTCAAGATTAGAATGGGCTGCGTGTGTGCATGGGTGTGCATGATCGAAATACTCATGGGAAGGGGAAAAAAGCGGACAAGTTCAGCATCAGTTCAAGGGCATAGAATACAGAGACAGAGTCAGTGTACTTTTTCATGAAAGAATTTTATACATATATGTCTATGTATAAAATCCACCAGATTTGGATAATTGTAGCATTACAGTACATCACTTGTCCACTAATAGATCAACTGCTGTCAGAATGAGAGTACAGACAGCTGATAAAAAGAATGCAATAATCAACAGATTTTTAATGTTATTGAAGTCATCTGTGGTCACTTTCACCTCACTCTTGACCAGTCAGATCAAGAATTTGGTTTAGAATTTGGAGCACAATTACATTTTATGGTCAACTCCTTGACAAATGCAAGATGTGCGGTTGTGGAATAAAGAATAATTGATAATTGGCCATTAATTATTAGAAGAATATATATGAAAGATTCACCCATAAATGTGTTGATTACCATTAGCGGGGAGAGTAAATTTTCTGCACATTTTCCATTTTTATATTCAAGATAGACTAGCATTTTCTCTTATTAGTAAAAAAGTTCTAATATAAATTGAGAAAAATAAAGCAGTGAGAACACGTTCCCAGCAGAATGGCACACTTGCAAATGAGTGGTTTGCAACAAAGTGCACCAATTATTGCATTTCTGATACAACGGGAGGACCATAAATTCACTACTTGCCACTGATTAGCTCGTTATAGATGTTAATGATGAATAAACAGCCAACTTTATGCCTTATATTTTTGGTTTTTAGTATGAAGCTCTCCCAGGTGTTTTTGTCAGTTACTAAACAGTGGCATCTGATTTGAAAGTCAAATAGGATTTGGATTTTATAGGAATCCTCTACCTTGCCTCCCTTTCAATTCATCATATATATATATATATATATATATATATATATATATATATATATATATATATTTTTTTTTTAAGAAAACAAATTTGCATCGTCTCCAGCAAATGTAAAAAAAAATGGAAACAATCTCTGTATGAATAGTGACTATATATATTTTGACATGAACAACCTTACACCTTATTGAAACTTTTCCTGGCCTTTAGTTTGGCAACTATATGATATAATGTTGAATCATTTCAGCATTGTGTCTGATTACGCCATTTTTAGTTCTCAGCACTGCAGCGTGGGTGTGTAGGAGCCACTCAGCGTGTCTATGTTTTCCGGACCCACTCGCTCCAGTGCATTGGAATTGCTTTCCTGAGTCACCTGTGTATCTGCGCAGCCGTCTGAACTGTAAAAACCTGTTTATTTGAGGGTTGCACTCAGCTAGATTGCATTTCTCCCTTTAGTATCCTGAGCCGAATATCACGAAGCATATAAACAAGCAAAAAAAAAAAAAACTTTTGTGGCTTGTATTTGCTGTTTTTTTTGTGCAATGTTTTGGATGCTACTTTATTGGGTAATAAATGAACTTCTGCTACACTGGAATCCTGGCCTGTAAACAAAACACACAAATATACTGTGGGACCAAAAAATATTTGAAATTTTAGATAAAATTAAATGAAAAATTGGAAGAACTGTATATGTCTGTGTGTGCATGTATTAAAAATACAATTTTAAATACAAAAGCTTTGATTATGGCACACATCGTGTATCAAGATCTTGTATTTGTAAGGAGTTTGTCTTTCCTGTGTGTCTGTGTCTTATATTGGTTTCCTTGTGATCCAGTTCCTAGTTTTCCCTCATGTCTAATTACGCACATATTTGGTTTTCTTCATGTTCCTGTCCTCATTGTAATTTACAGTTCCACCTGCGCTTTGATTGTTGAATTAACTAGTTTTCTCCCAGTACTAAAGTTCTGTGTTTCCTGTCTCCAGCGTCTGCGGTTAAACGTTCTCCCTTGTGCTACGTGAGTGTCTCCCCGGTTCTTTGTGCTTTCTCCTGGTTTGTGTGAATAAAGACTATTATGCATGGAGCGCTCATCGTTTCCTCTCAGTAGCAACTTGTGACAGAATTGATGATGGGAGAATCTGACCACTGCGCAAAGTCTCATCTCAAGGGCTGGACTCTGGTGTCAAAATGATGTCTCGTGCTCCTAAACCCCCTTTTCACAATTTAAGGCCGATGAATCCTGGCATTGTCATTGAATATGCCTGTGCCTGGAAGAAATAAATCATTGATAGAATAACCTGATCATTTAGTATATTTAGGAAGTCAGCTGACCTTTTTTCTTTGGGCATTCAACGTTGTTGAATCTAGACATGGACAATTGCAGCAACCCCAGATGATAGCACCTATTTGCTTATTTAAATCTAAATGGTGACTTTTTTGTACAGGCAGTATAGCTGAGAACTATCACACCCTGGACTTTTGTATTTGTTTTCATTTCTCATGTGCCATGTGTGACCTAGTTTCTGTCTCTTGTTGATTGTGTCATTATGTACATGTGTGTGTGGTTCATTATCTTCATTATTCTTTATAAGTTGTATTCTGTTCAGTGTTTTTTTGTCTGGTCTCGTTTATGTATACATGTGGTCTTGATCATCTTTGTGTGTATTATTCTGCTTTGGATTATTAAAGACTTTTTAAAGAGTTTTTTATCACCCGTCTTTTGTGCACTTCTTCCTGCACCACACAGTGACAGAAGACTTGAACAATAACAGAAAGTAAGAGGCGTGTTTCCCCTTACTTTGTTGCTCTTTTTACTCAGTGTTTTTTGTTTCTGTTGTTTTTCCCTATGGATACCCTCTACCGCCCAGAATATCTCTGAGATCACTTGAAGGCCATACCAGACAGTTTTTGGCCATCACAAACTTCACCAGCTAACCGGATGGTACATTCTATGATGACAGCCTGAATGCCACGTGTAGAGCGCTGTTGTTCGAAGATGGTCCTTGAGCGGAATTCGATGCCTTCGTGGAGTGGACTCTAGAGAGAAACGGCTCGCCATTCATGGTCTGTCCAGTGGATGATCATGCCACATCTACTCCGGACTCAGAGCCCAGCCCACTATCTCCCCACTGCGTCAAGCTCTCTCCCACCCATTGCTGTCTCAACTGCTGGCTCCTGTTCACCCTCAGGCCACCATCTGTGTGCTGGATTAGCCATGGGTCTGCCCATCTCCATCGGAGCCGTGGTTGGAGGATCCTCATCTCTCTACCTCCAGCCTCTGATTCCCAGACTCTGCATTGGCCCTTCGAACCGTCGGCTCCATCTTGGCTCCTAGCTACCTTCTCTCTGTAGTGGCCAGTCAGTCCACCAGCTGTGCTGGGCTCCCTCGTCCCTCTGGCTCCACATTGGTCTGTCATCGGCCATCCGCCACTTTGGGACTCCTTGTCCTGCTCTAAGTCCTTTCTGTCTCCATCATGACTCCTCCCTCCACCTGAACCACCCTGGACACTGTTATTTGTCCTCCTCCTGGGTGTCCAGCCTCCACCTGAACCTCTTCCAGTGTTGTCTGCCTACCTTGTCACCATCTCTCATCCTCTCTCCTTTGTCCTCCTCCATAGTCCACCTCCATCCAGCCTTTCTGGGAGAGGGACGTGCTGTAACACCCCTGGGCTTTTGTTTGTTTTCATCCCTTATGTTGCATGTGTGATCTAGTTTCTGTCTCTTGCTGATTTTGTCATTATGTTCAGGTGTATTTCATTCATTATCATCATTAGTTACTCTTTATAAATTGTATTCTGTTCAGTGATTCTTCTTCTGCTCTATTCTATGTATACGTGTGGTCATACATCTGTGTGTGTATTACCCTGCTGTGGATTATTAAAGAATGTTTATTATCATCCTTCATCTTCATGTGCTCCTTCTAGCACCACACTGTGACAGTACAATGTATGAAATCTGACATTAATTAATAATTAACATCTATAACCATAGATAGACAGAAAACAACATTGCATGAATGAATTAACATAGCTGAAACTTCTATGAATGTCCTGGCACAGAATATTGCAATTTTTTTATACGTCTTTTAGTTTATTTTGTTTAAAATTTTAAAATTTGGTTTATTTTTATATTTAAATTAGATTTTGGAGCCCAGACTGGACTATTGGACCGAGCTGTAGGTAATTATATCATCACTGCTGCATACAAATAAGCTTTGCTTACATAACCAGATTACTTCTCTTTCAAGGCTTTCTTGAAATGTTGACATATGACATTTTTATTAAAACATTCATCCTACATGGTGCTTCCAGTAACATTTGTTCATCTTCTTGGATCTATGTATATCTTTTGCTCTGGCTAAACATGGCTATGTGAGGAGAGCAGTTATGCGTCCGTCTGGCAGTGTATTCTGTCTCATAAGTGACAGGATGAGGACATTTTCTAATGATGGCACTTTGGCACAGATCCCGGCTCATATGGATGAAGTGGCCTCACTCACTCACTCTCTCATGCTTTCTGAGCCCGTACACTCCTGGTCCTTTTGATTTGTGACTCAATTAGCTTGCTTCTGTTCACAGCCATGTTCAGAGATGAATAATGGCGCTAACATGCTAGCTCCTGCAATCTCCGTATGCGTTCCCACCCTCTTGTCAACAGCATCTGAAAAATGGGTGGAACATGTGATTTGTAATTATGAGAAACCTCCTGAAATAAAACGGAGGGGTAGCAGATATATAGCAGAGACGCGTTGCGGTGAGGTGGTTAGCGCAGTGTTAGCTCGCCTTTCGGCAAGGTCCTCTGTGAATGAGTCCTTTCAACTTCACAAAAGTCTAATTAAGACTCCTCTGCAGACCAAATGAGCAAAGCCATTATGGAAAGTGATTATTTGCCTTCAGTATCACTTCTGGCAGGTGTTTTATTGCTCAAGCTCTGACAGGTACGCTAGGCTAACGACCGTGACATTGACGTGACATTGATGCTAATACATTAGCGCACCTCTGCCTACTACTGCAACAACAGCCCTGTTTGGAATTATATATACAATATATTAATTCTCACTTTTTACCTAATTCTGACACATTTTTGTACACACATCTTGTGATATTAGCTGTGGAAGAAAAGGTTCAGCTAAAAATGAAAAACTACATTCAAACCTCAGGTGTTCTGATATACCTTGAGACCACTGACACATTTACATTGTTCCAGACGGAGTTTTGACAGGCTGAGCTGGTGTCTTGCGCGTTGAGGCTTTGTAGTCTGGTAAACAAAACCTGTTAGCAGCAGTGTGTGTTTGTGTGCAGCTCTACTTCTTCACTGATGGCTGTTCACCCGTGTCTCAGGGCAGCCGATGGTGTAACCTTACTGATGACAGTCAGTGCAATGTGATGATGTGATTTCAAAGGACAGTGTGTGTGTATCTCTCTCTCAGACACACACACACACACACACAAAACAGGGAGAAGCCAGTCAGCTTGAACAAATTTAAATACTGCTGTACACAGCTTTAATATATATTGTTATAGATATGCATAAATATACAAAAAAATGACAAATGCTACACTTTGTAATTAAAAATTGTGCAAGCATTTAAAGTTTCAGTGAATTAAATTAGCTTTGATGGATGCATTTATTTAGAATTTTGTGTCATTTGTGAAAAGGCCCATTCATACCACGCTCACTATAAAGTTTTAGTAATTCTAATTCTATGAGAATAGTATGATCCACACCACAACTATAAAGTTAAAGACACAAAGCAATGATATTGTTGGAATCAGATAATTTATTGATGTAAAAACATCAATATACAATCAGAATCTGCTTGATGTTAAAGATCTTGAGCATTAGAATGGCAAATTAAATAAATGCAGTGCATGCTTATAAAACCAGTGTTATTTTCCGTTTATGTAAATGCTAACATGCTTAGCTTTATAGTTAGCATTCTTGCTGTGAACAGACCTTCAAGGAATCACTCAAAAATTAAATCTCATCTTTAAAAATTGACAAGATTCTGAGTCCCCTTGTTTTCAAAGACTTTGTGTGTTTATGGGGTGCAAACCTGCAATGGCACTTGCTCATCCATTTTTGTAAAGTCAGTGTATTTTTTAGTTTTAGGGTTTTTAGTTAAATGTCTGAAATAAGGTGTGTGGTTAACACAGGCTTAAGGTATTTTTACATTTTCTATTTTTTCATTAAATAACACAAATACAGTAATGATGTCTTAAAGCTATTACTTGTTTTGAAAATGTGGTTGCTAACAAGTGGTTAAATGGAACTATAGGTTGTTGGAGACTTTAAACATTACCTCACAGAAAAGGTGAAGGCCATGATTGACAACATAGTCTACAATAGTGGCCCTTATTTGATGTGATATGTGCCTCTGTCCTTGGCATCTTCTTCTGTTTTGCTTCTGTATCCTTTCACCATAAATCTTTACTACTCTTATTCCTTTTGGCTGTTGACCCTAATCGTTTTCTGGATGTTCATCCACTGTCAGAATTTGTAACTCTTGCGATGTCCTCTGTCAATGTATATATGCTTTCCAGTTGACAATTCATGAGATGCACCTTTGAGCTATTTCAAAGAACTGGTCAATAATAGATTGATCTATATTCACTTCATTAGTGAAAGTCAATATTCACCTTCACAATTAATGTCAAATTTACAAAAGTCAAATTGAAATGTGTAGAAATGCATTCAACAGTTTATGACAACTATCAACCATTTTGCATTTAATGATGATGAACTAATGAGTGGATATTTTGAGAGGTAACACTATTGCACAGAGAACTACATAATGCATATTGAGCAACATGACATTAGCAACTTATAATGCAGGAAACTGCAGACAAATGTACATAATCAATCGTATGAATGTCCTAAAGCAAACGCTACTTATTCAAAAGAATAAGCAACTGTAGTATTTTTTGGATTTTTATTTCTGAGATATCAGCACTCTATCTAAAATGATCTGAGATATAATAAATCCAGTATTCCTTGTGTGAATATGCCTGTTTTGCACCTATTTACTTTCGTCACTGTCAGTGTAGTCACAGACATTATTCACAGATATCTTAAGAACAAAATGGTCATTGACTTTAGTTATTTACAGAGTATTTGAGTTTCCTGGCAAGCTGTTGAAGGATCAGCACAATTCGAGGGTCACATCTGTGAGTCAAATTCTGTGTGAATCACTGAAGTGATCCAGAGCAGGAATCAACCTCTGCTACCTCTTTATCATTAAATCTCTTGAAATCTGAACGAGCATCAAGGAGGGATTACGACCGAGGCCAATGGGGCTGCAGAACCTGATTTTGATGTCTTTGACATGCTCCTGGATCAACATGCAATATAATAAAATATATAATATAATAATAACATATAATAAAATGCAATAAATGATCAATCAGGAATTGAAAATGAATATAAATATCAATTTCATAACATGGTGAAAATGACAAAATGCTTATGTTATCTTGCTGTCTCTGAAGCTTCAAATCCTGGTTGAATACAATTTGCAATTTTAATTAGCCAAGTAGCGTGAGTGCAATTAGTTGCATTTCATTTTGTGATTTCGACTGACTTAATTAACTTGACCTGTACTCTTTGCAGCTATTAGCTAAGCAGAGCACATGAGCAGATGAGAAGCAGCAGAAGTGGTATGGGTCAGCCAAGATGGTAAGGAAATACAGCAGGAGACCTGCTCGGACAACTAGGCAGATGGAACAGTTTCATAGAGCCACCATGAACAAAGAAGTGAACTGTGTGTCTTTACAGTACCTAAAGTTGCTGCCCAGTAGCTTGTTGGCTTTGCTAGACTCTGCCAGTGTAAAACGAAAATTTTACAACAATGATCCAATTACTGAAGTTGCATTTACCAACGTAAAGCTGCGGTTATGAGAAGGGATCTTAAAGATATCGATTTGAAAATGTGATAAAAATGGGATTACAAGAACCAACTGTGAAATATGAAACCGATTAAAAGTTAAGCCATTTAAAGAATGTCATTAGCTGTCAATATTTTTACTGTTCATTAGCTAGAAATACTCATTCTAAAAGTGCCTTCAATTATATTGTTCATCTGTTTTTATGGTTGTGATGTGGCTACACTTACAGAATATACTCATAGAATTATAGCACTTGAATTATCATCTTTGGCCTTAAACTTAGCATGTTTTGTACTTCCATTTTTTTGTCAAGCACTGTATATTTTTAATCCACTGAACCAATGTGAACGAGATGAGTGATGGTGAACAGACCTAGAAAAGGAAGGGCATGAACATATTAAATCCGTGACTACTAAATTATCTGAAAATCTCTCTAAAAATGGTTGGTGTGCGGTTTGTAATGGGAGAAGGAGAGAATGGAGGAAAGATAAACGACCGACAATAGATAATTGCAGTGTCGCTTTGGTCTCATTCATGCAGCAACTTGTGCATTCATTTGGCATTATGAGTGAGATTGAAAAAGAAGACTATTAACGTAATGGATCAGAGTCGCAGAGAAGGGAAGGAATACAGATAGAAGGAAAGAAAGAGGAACAAAGAAGACAGTGGAGGGAAGAGGGAGTGGAAAGGAGGACAGAAGTAAAAAAAAAAAAAAAAGTAAAACGATAGCTTTTCTGACTTATTTGCCCAAATGTATAATTTGTTCCCAGAGCTAAGTATGTACTGTAAGTCTTTTTACCAAATTGTGCCTTAAAACCTGCTGCTTATTATTTGTGTGCAACAGCATGCTTCAGCTTTCTAAAGTGAATTTTAATGAATGAAGTTTGGCTGTGTAGTGGAGCATGATGTATTATTGAATTGTAAATGATGACATTCTGCAAGATAAATAACATTTACGCTTTGAATGAATCTCTTAAAGCTTTCCAGGTGAAAAGATTCATACCGAATCTATCAAATTTGTTGATGCACTAATGCATAAATTCATGCGGATTGGGATTTCAATTCATTTTCCAGTTCATTCCACTCATATTACCAAGAAAAAATAATACCCAAAACATTTTTTTTTTCAAAGTTATAGGCTTTATTTAACTGCCAAAATGTCAAGCATGTTTCTACATAAATAACAACCACGAGAATCAACGTACATGGCTACATGGAGCTGATGAAATCTCTGGATGTGACATCACAATGTACTTGGTCATTTGTGGAACAAAGACAGTGCAGCTCTTTTGTCTTAAAAATAAACGAGAGGAAATGAATCAACCTGAAACGTTTGAAGATGACTTTCGGCTAGCTATTGTGTTGTACGTGAGTGTAGACCAACCTGCTATTTACAGAACGCAAGTAAAAGTCACTAAAAAAAAGCAAACAGTCTGGGAATAAGGAAAATACCGTTGATAAAAAGCCATATTGTATGCGTTTTAACAAAATATACAAAATCTAAAACTAAAACATGATAACATATATATATATTTATATATATATATATATATATATAGAAGTAATTTGGGGAAAAAGCTCAATTCATGCAGCCCATTGGCTGGCGTGTCAATGAAAATGCATAGACTCTGTCCATCGAGGAAATAATTCAACATCATGAGCACACTCTTGTGCTTCCTACAGACACTAAAAGATTCCTTTGTTCGTGCTCTTGTAGCATTGTGACTCTCAAACTCTTAAATAAATGTTCCCAGCTATATAACCCTTGCAATGCATAAATTATGTCTAACATCACACCACGCGACGCACCAGTTACTGAAAGCAGACTCTTACGGCAGTGGCTGTGACTGCTGAGTCAACTAAAACTTGATTCTTTATGTGCCCTTGAAACTCTACAACCTCTCTTACTAAGATTATACAGGATCAGAACCGTCCCTAGGTATGTTATGTTGTCTAATTGTGTAACAGACTCTTTCTCGGTTGTTCACTGATCTAACCAGTGTTGGTTTTAATTGGGGGTTCTACACAAAGACTTCTTGGTGTCATCATTCTCACACCCAAACACTTCATGAAGATTTACATTTGTCAAACACATCATTACCAATATCTCAATATCCACAGTAGGTGACAGTTTCCCAGCACGATGCTGTTTTAATAAGCTAGATATGCCTCGGGTCTGTGGGAGTTATAAACAGGTGAAATTTAAGTGTGGCTTCGTTTTCACCCTCGTGTGGAAAAGCCGAGGAGGGTTTAATCCACAGGCTCGGGGGGAATAATTATATTTACTTTCTTTTTTTTTTTTTTTTTTTTTTTTTAGCGAGTATTCCTTCAAGGCACTGGAAAAATGGGCCGAATGCATTTGGATGTGTGTTTTAGGTGTTAACAGGGAGATGAGGAAATATCATTCCTAAAAGATGCCAAAAATCACTGTTTTTTCTGGGTCCGTATCAGTTCAATAGATTCAATCAATCAGTTAAACAATTCTCACCTTCAAGCAAAGTGATTCTTACTGACTTTCTTATTAAAAGATACCGATGCTAGTTTTTCGCCACCTAATATTTATAGAGAAACTACTTATTAGCTATTTGACTTGAAAACCTGGCTAGCTCATCGAAAACAAGCGTTTCCCAAGTTCTCTTTTCCAATGCAGGTTTTGAACAGTCAATTTTGTTTTTTTGTTTCCGAACGTTGAGACTTTTTCTCAGTAAATTAAACAGAGATCAAATTCAGTGCAACCTGTTTGTTTGTTTCCCTCTCAAGCCCCTTTAAAACTGCTTACGCCTCTCCCACCCACACCACAGTATTTCCCAAGGGAACATCAGTGATTTCACAGTTGAGTTTATCCAGACGCCCATCCAGTATAAACAGGGAGCTTTGAGACGGGGTCATAAGATACTGTCCGAACAGCCCGCTGCCAGTCATGACCCTGTTCTGGCGGTTCCAAGGCCACTGAGCAGCCGGCGTGGGCTGCTTCAGGCTCTTGATCATTTTGACGTTACCGGTGCTAAGCTCCACAAAAAGAGCATCCGTCTGGCGGCCCGAGCTGCCGAACACGTTATACTGGTTAGCCTCGGTGAACGAGGGCATGAAGGCCAGATCGGACAGGTGCAGGTTGGTGTGAATGTCAAAGGGTTGGCCGATCTCGCCCGCGACGGACACATGCTGCAAGCGCATGAGCCCGCCACGGTCGTCCACGCTCACTAAATAGTGGCCATCAGGAGAGACATAAGGTGTGCCACTCACATCCCCATTTGGACCGATGACATTGTCTGTTACGCTATCGATGATTAATTGTGGCCGTACCGCACCTGTTGAGTCCGGACGACAGTTGATTTATAGTATCCGCCCAGGTGCGTGTAGGAGAGGGATTGTGGGATGCAATCGTACTGTTGCAGACTAATGTTTTTCACATAGGAGGTGGTTTCCAAATCGATCTTATGAAGAACTGGTTCATTCTTGTGGAGGATGATACCAAACCTATTAAAGAAAAAATACGAGTTAGATGATATCAGTTTCAGACACAACTATTTTATGTTTCTTTGTCAGAACAAGCTCATTAGGGCTTTGTAGCATTTAGGATGAAATTAAGATTTTGAAATGATGCCTCATATATTTAAATTCAGTCCTTTTGAGCTGAGCTAGAAAAGGGATACTGATTGGAATTTGAACTAAATAACATATAATATAATAAAACTTTTTAAATGATTATAAAAATTATTATTTTTTTTTAATATTTTTTATTATAATAATTTAATAATATATAATATAATAATAATTATAATTTTAAATACTACATGAATATTTAAATATATTTAAGAAATTAATTTTCATTGTATGGATTACAAAAATGACTTCAAAATCCAATCAGATATCAATATATAATCAATTACATTGTATGTCGATATTTATTCTTATATTTTGTTGTAGCATATAATTTCATATATATCTGAAAGATACATCTAAAGATGAAATCGTTTATATATGATATGAAAATTTTGTCATGAACTGATAGAAAGACTGATAGAAAAGTCTGACTTTTGCCTAACCCTGAAGCTTTGTAATTATTAAGTATCTGTATCGGTGAAATAAAAGCTCCAATCCCAAGTTAAAGTGTCCCTGGAACTGGATCTAACTCCACTGAGCACTTGAGTAATGTTGTTCTTCAGGGCACTGCGCTTGCAATTAATGAAGTGTAAGTTGCTTTGGATAAGAAGTAGCTGCCACAACGAAAGTAACAAACGAAAGCTTCTGAGTGAATAAACCAGAGTGCAGGTTCAAGTCTAATGAGGAAGATCGAAAAGATTTAAGGGAGAAAAAGAATTCAATGTCACATCTCTGTTCATCAGTCCATGCTAAATATCCTCTGCCAGATGTCTGGTTTCATAATTGATTTCAATTAAAAAATTAATCATCCACACTTTGTCTCATCCATTGAGAAATCCAAAGAGCCCAATTATTGGCTATAAAAAATCTCAGAAGAACCAAGAACAAATGAAGTTGGTGAGGGAAATAAAGGATCTAACAAAGTCCAATTAAATCTGCATGCTCTCCAATCATTTCTAGCACAGACTTCAGACCCTGACATCCATCTTCTTTTATGCACTCGAGAATGTGGTCGCTGTCTGCGTCTGGCAAAAAGACCACGTCTGCCGCGGACCAATGGGACAGATTATCACCGCCCGTGATGAGCTCCATCAGTTGGCAGCCGGTGTCCATTTATTAGCTACAGGCCAGGCTGTTTTGGCTGTGATGACATGCTCGGGCTTAATTTCTAAATTATGAGGTCCCGGAAGAAGGCCTGAAAACGGATCCGACACTGGGGGTAAAATCATGGAATATGAATGTACAAGTGTCTGTTCAATACCCAGTCATACGCTTCAAAATGTAAATAGGATTATTTTGCTAGAAAGAAACATTCTCTCCTGCTGTGTCGATAAAAAACAGCTACTCTTTTTAGATTAAGGGTCAAACTGACTGGAAATTATATACAAATAGTATAAATAAAAGTAATACTGAAATAATATGAATCAAGCAGAAAGTATTTGACAGGCTAAAATAAAGGTTCTTTCTCTTTTTTAACTTTTGAAAGCGTTACATTTGAATCCAACTACGCCCAAAACAGTGTACATTTATCACACTAAATGTGTAAAAGTCACAATATTTCTAGAAGTAATAAATAGTTTCACCAGTGTTTGAATGTCAATCAAACTGACACCCTTTAAATGATTTGCAGATTCTTTTGTATTTCTTCTGCAAAACACATCTACTAATCTTTGCATTATCATGTACGTTGATAAATTAATACATTTTAATCATCAAGAAATACATAGTTGTTTACATGTGTTTTTCAAGTGATTTTTTGTATTTTTGTATTTGTATTTCTTACACTAAATTTCATGGATTTCAAAAATGAAAGAAATATTGACCCTACAGAAAGAAGAAAGTGCAGAAAGGAAAGAACAGTGCGATGTTTTTCTCTTGAATTTTGAAACGGTTATAATTTTAATATATTTAAGAATCATCATGCACCATAATATTACAAAAATGACTTAGAATTCTTCAAAATCACATCTTCAAATTACATTTTATGCCAATATTTATTCTTATACTTTTTTAAGGCTATTCTTATTTATTACTTACATTTCTTCTTACATTTCATTTCACGGACTAAAAAAAAAGAAAAGAAAAAGAAAACTATATTCACCTTACAGAAACAAGAAAGGACAGAAAGGAAGAAACAGTGTGAATTAACGTATCCTACAAAAAAGTCTCGCTTGATGCCCAATACCTTTGCATACGTTGGAATTTTGTGTGTATACAGTCTGGTTGGTAAATTCAATGCAACAAAACATGAATAAAACGATGCACACACAAACATACGTCAATGATACAATTCATCCTGGATATGTTTTTAAAAACCAGACCTGTGTGCTATGGGGTCACTGCACTGCTTTCAACACCAGCTCTCAGCTTTGTTAAACAGATGTATGTTTGATGCAACCCGCAAGGAAACATGCATCACTCAATAATGATTACAAACAGGTTTTGTAGTGCTAGATATAAAACATTTCTACAGGGGCATGTGATGATGTATCCCCAGAATAGGATACTTAAAAGTCACATTCATCTTTTTGAGCTGGCACACACAGCTCTGTCATATGGATATCTGCTGCTGATTTTATTACTCTATAAAGTCACTAGCCTCTACCCTAGCAGTCAATATACAACAGGACAGCTCTGTAATCTGATAATAAAAACAACACAAACAGGGTCTTCGTAGCATTGTGTATACTTTGTGATTTCTGTGTTTGTTTATGCACTGCAGGGCAATTAATAGCTACTTCCCAAGTTCTCTTTCCTGTTGTAAAGCAATACTTTTTCACAAATAAACCTTAGGCATCCCAAACAACCTTATGAACAAACAAAAATGCATTTACTCATTCATGGCAATGCTTGCATTTATACAAACTCCTTCAATTTTTATATGACCAACACTTGTTGGAAAATGTGTATTTAGCATTAGTAAAGGGCTTCTTGTACAATTAAAAGAAAAGAAATAAGTAAAGTTATGTTTTTTTTTACTGTTGAGATGTAAACTTATTTTCCCCAGGCTGGTTATGGATAAAAGCATGACAGAAAGTCAATGAATGCCGTGAATGGGACTCCTGTAGGCTGTTATTTTCCCAGTGTGAAGGTGTGTAAATGCTAAAATAATTTGACAAGCTGACTAAAATGTCACATGCAGTCTCTCCTCTACAAATCCCTCCTCAACAGTTCACTGCCACAGGTGAAGTCAAAACATATGAGGCATTTCAAATGAGAAACGAATGAAGTAATTATTGGATCACGGATCACCAAACATTCCTCCTTACAACAGTGTTTTGTACAAATGACAACGCCGCTGTTTACCAGTCGCAGATCTTATTATGTCAGCATATTCACAAAAATCAATATCCTCCTGAGGATTATGCAAGTAAATTCATATAAATTTGCAAGGCACGCTGAGCTCTCTGGTTGATCTATTTGTTATTTATGGGTATTCGTATAACGTGGTGGTCCTAGCAAGCGCTTATGGTTAGATAAAAAGTAAAAACTAAACCTTTTGTGTGTGCAACGTTATGTACAAATGTTCACAAATGATTTGTAAATTCTTTTTTTTTGGGAGACGTCAATACACACCATTTTTCTTACAAAATGGAGATTCTATGAATAAAACCTACTCATATTCAAGAGATTATCGTAAGATTAAATTTAGGATGGTTTCTGTGCAACATTTTAGAAATAAGGCCCCTGGACTCTCAATCAGAGTTTCATTTAGGCCTATAAAAAATCCATTAAAACAATCTTACTCAGACAAAGTACTATCATTAACTATCATTTACAGTAACTGATTAATGCAAGCATGACATTGACTATTTATCTTGAGATTATGGCAAATCCAGTCCCAACCATTCTTAAGAAGATTTTTCAACATCCGTAGCTCTCTACTGTTGTGTGTATAAGGGATTTAGTTGTTTCCGAGGCTGTCAATACACTTTATATAAAAATACTTTTGAGATCAGCATGTCTGGTCTTGATCTGAGAGTCTGTTTTTTCTTACATAATCACTTTCTCAATCTTTATCTTATTCCCTTTAGATCAATGACGTAATTCCACAAACGTCTTACATAACAGCATTTAAAAAGGAACACAACTTCTCCATCCAAAGCTAATGTTACATGCTAAATCCAAACTCTTGCCAGGCCAAGATCAGAGGGCTGTAATACTTTACACTGGCGTTAACCTCTATTTCAGTATGGAGCGCTGATGTTGCACTCTGTTGACTCGGAGCACTGAAACACATTACTCCATCAGAGAGCGGACAGCCCCGCTAAATGTCACCAGCCTACTGGGACAGCACACTAAAAAAAAAGTGTACATACCCTCAACTGAGCGTCCTGCAGTTTATTCAAGAAAAATGAGACTGACACGCACTGAACTCCAGTGACAGGAACCGAATTGTAGTGCGCCACATATCAACTAGCAGAGTATTACTGCTAGTAAATATTAGGGTGAAAGCAAACAGCTGGGTTCAGTGACTCGACTATGAGGAGAGTGTGTATTTTGTGAGTGTGTGTGTGGCATGCGTGTAAGCCGTATTATCTCAGGCCTCGAAAGGATTGCATATTAAACTGGTCTTTGTGCATTAGGCCGTATCCTCTGGATGAACTCTCTATTGTGGGACTATAAGATCATGTCTTTTAACAAAGCTGGTCACTAGCTGTGCTGAGGATCTTCGACTGAATTGCAATAATGTATTTATCCTCCAAAATGTTTATTAACACTATAATAAGAGACACAGGCTATTTGAACTACAAAAAGATATTTATACACAGATAAGTAAACAGGATATGCTATTAGCATTTACCGATCGTGAGATTCAGTTATGATAATTTGACCGGATAGCCTAATTAAATAATTGTGAATGTAATTTGATTTGATTAGATTGCAAATAAACTGTCAATCATCTTGCATTATAGGATAAGTATATGGCTCTGATCCAAAACCTAGTGAGCAACATATGGAATCAGTGCTGGACACATAAAGGCTATTGAAATCAGTTAATCAAAGTTCAGGAAAAACATTTTTTGTCAATTTGGAAAAATACCATTCATTTTCTCCATAGGAGAATTCATTTTTAATAATACATTTCAAACCTTTAAAGACTGTAAGCTACAGTACAAGGTTGATTGATGGTATAGTATGTGTTTAAATGACATCATCTTTTCTGCTTAAAACCATTTAGTACACAGCCTTGTACCTTTGACTTTCTGCACAATTTTCATATACCTTTTGCTTCTAATTAAAATTTGGGTAACACTATAATAACTGCACACTATGAATCATTAGTTAAGCATCATTAGTAAATATTCCATTTCCTTTATCCTTTATAAAGCATTGCTCCAACATTAAAAGGCATTAGCAAGCGGTTTATAAATGCAGATATAAATGTTTATTCTTGAATATATCTATAATGTTTAATTGTATTTTCATACGTTATTATTTTATTTTGTTCTGGTAGGATAATAACTGAGCCTTTGTAATAGATATGCTTATAAATCAAGAACAAGGCATTTATAGCTGTATTTATAGTGTTTACTAATGACTATTAACATTTGAACAATGCTTTATAAACAATGAACTATTTAATAATGCTTATTAAATGATTCATAGTTTGCAGTTATTATAAAGTGTTACCATAATTGATAATGTTGTGATTCAGCTTGCAGCAGGATGGTTTAGCTCATAGATTATAACTACAGAAAACAATACTTCTGGAACCAAGACTGCTGAAAAGCAGGTCCAGGTTCCTTTTCAGTTAGGATGCTGCTAACGTAGGCAGCAAAAAGAAAGATTTTGGAACAGAGCTTAAGTTTTCTTCACGACCGGTACATTGTCATGTTTTTGGCAAACATTTTACATTGTTTGCCACTCTTGTCATCAGCAGCGTGACTTGCTCTCTCAATGAAGAGAACAAGTAATCTCTCTAGCGTTTGGAATTGAGTCATTATTTTTATATTAGCACGACATGATAGCGTAAGTAAACATCCATCTGCCAACAGGGACAATAAGAGGATCAGGGCATGCTCAGTAATCTTCAACTCAGATTTTAATCAATTCAAATGAGATTTCCATATCCACGCAACATCTCTTGGTCTGTTTATTCAGGGTTTAAACTCACATTTCCCCTCGACTACCTCTAAATCTACTTTCTCATGTGAGTGACTATGAATGCACAAAATGGTTTATTAAGATCTAAATGTCAGTTCCCGAATGCAATTTACACACTATCCGAACTAGAGTTCTAATTACAGTCAGTACGTGTTTGAACATCCTCATATGTATACTCTCTTTTACCTGATGTGATTGATAGTGAGGCTTATGGGAGGAATGAAGAAATCCTCCACCCTGTCGAATCGATGGCCAACCGGCTGGGTGTGAATGGTGTGGTGGGACGTGCTTCCGCTGGCTTGGCTGATCACCTGATGTATGGAAGAGATACAATAGCAACATGAGTGATCAAGCACAACCTTTTTCTTCGAGGAACTCAATGTATTCTGTCTGTGGTTAACCAAAACTACGCATTATGGGGGATGAGACTGTGCCAATTATGGGATATGGAACCCCACTGAGACTCCTTGCTATGCTGGTTCAATTTTACATCACTTGGGAATGCTCCAAAAATGTCAACTAAAATCATCAAAACACACTCTCAGCAGGGCTGACTCGTATACTTGAATAATCAGATGAGAGAAGTAGTTAGGCAGAACGTCCCAGTGCTCTTGTTGAAAAGGCATCAGGTGGTGATTAGCACTCAGAGATGAATCTGGAGTGATCTGACGTACCTGGAGGGTTGGAAAGTTTTTCTCGATATCTCCCCAGCTCAGGATCCACACCTGGTCATGAGACTTGTCATAGTGCAGCTTCACTGGAACTCGGTCGGTGCTCACAGTCTGTTGACAACAGCAGATCAACAGTTTCCATCTGCTTATCAAAATTAAATAATGAAGTAACATTTAACGACTGAAATGTATTTTATATAGTAGTGCTCATGTTCGAAAAGGCTCATGATTCATTAGACAATTTTAATTTTAATTTTAAAGTTAATTTAATAAGTAAATTATATCTAATTAATTAAATAATAAACTATAGTTTAATTTAACAATTAAAATTGAAAACAATAAAAAAATTGATTCAGCAAAGTCCTGAAAACAATCTTGTTTTAAACCAAAATATTATGCAGCATAACTGTTTGCAATATTGATATATATAATAATAATATTGATAATAATAATAATAATAATAAATGTGATGTGAGCACAACAGCATGTTAGAATGATTTCTGAATGGCTGCTGAAAGTGCCACCACAAGAATAAATTACTTTTACTTTTAATGTACAGAAATATAATTTTATAATCGCAAATTTATTTCACAAATACTGCCTTCTTATATATATTTGATCAAATAATTGAAGCCTTGGTGTGTGTATAAGTCTTTAAAACATCTGCAAATACATACAGATATATGTCTATATTAATAATTCGATATAACACACACAATCATAGTCAGTTCACTTATAAAAAGGCACCCAATCCAATTAGAAAGATGCTAGACCGTATTCATCATTAAGAGGAGTGAAATGGTATAATTATCTCATGCTAGGCACAACTAAGACAGACGCTTCAGCATTTTTGCCCCTGGTCAGTAGAGCGTCTTTGAAAAATTGATCAATTTTCCACATTGTTTGCTTTTCAAGCGTCCCCTGTGAGAATTCAATGAAATCACTGGAACTCATTATGTTAATTCACAAAGCAGATTCCCACCCATGCTTTTTAACATTCTACAAAAGTCACCATAAAAGTTTACAAGTCCACCAAAGCAACTATCCATGACAGAGAGAACGTGCGTCGCCTCCAAAAGCACAGCTGCATGTTTTTTTGCACATGCAGAGTTTGGTTATGGGTGTGCATTTTAAATGGAGTGCTGACAGTAACAATAGCTCAGCCTGTTTGCAATAATAGCTTTGCATCCATATCCATTCTCTGTCACCTGGCTAGAGATATTCCACTGGGAAACAAACGATTCATTTTGTGCAGTGATAGCCTTACTGTGCAATTTTCACACCTCATTGTGCTTACATGGATGCGCACGAATATGAAAAAAATGTTAATTTGCACATTGAGCGTTGCAAAAATGATTACACCCTCTCTCTCAGCAGGACGGACATTTTTTCCCTCAGAATGTCTCTAACTTCAGATAAGTGTATTCATATGATGTGGCATTCACTGTTAAGTCCCTCACAATGTGAGCATTTGAACAGCTTGTTTCGACAACACACAGCATTAAAGGAAGCGAAGAGAGAACTAGTGTTCGTGTGTAGCTATGATGAAGGAGGGTGATTGTTGTCTTCAGCGTCAATCTCCATGTGTGCAATAATCTGTGGGAGCAGATGTGCACATTGAATTTTTATCCCAGCACATCCCTTCCTCCTTACGAGGATTAGACTGAATAATAGACACTCTTTAGTACAGATAAACAAATTCTCGCCACTATCTTTAGCAGATGTGCGAAATTTACATTGTACAAAAAAAGTTTGAGTTAAATAGAGTATCCTCAGGCTTAAAACATAACTTGTAGACACATATTAGACTCTTCTCTATGTTTCTTGGATTCTACAATAGCAGGTTGCAAATTAGCATTCGCTAATTTGAGGTAATGAAAACCAAACTCCCAGGTGATGATCCCAAGTGTGACCCTTGTCAGCACATTATCAAGCTTCTTGGAACACCCTAGTGAGGCCTGGCATGGAGAAAGTCTTGCTGGCACTTATCTGGGCATTCACTCTGTAACAAAACTACTTTTCTGCTTGGAACATCAGCAGCTTTTAAGACACAAGGCAACCTGAAGCCTTACAATCCAGACCACAGACCATGGAAAGTCACAGACAGCATCTATTTCTCAACAAATAAATAATTATTTCACAACAAATTTAAAATGATGCCATAATTTGCTTAGTTCCAAACCAGAATGACTTTCTTTTGTCTGTGTAACACAAAAAGTGACCGTTTTTCAGTGTCTCATGCTGTCAAACATTCTTAAATATTTATATTTCTTCAGTTTCAGTCATTTTAGCTCTTGAACTTCAACGTTGTTTCCAAATCAACATTTATATTTTTTATCTAATATTTTAATTTAATTACATTTTTACATTTTGTTTTAATTGCCAAAAACTAATTTATTGATTTAATTTTACAATCACAACACTGCCTAGTTCTCTTCGGTGGGCTCATAAAAGGTTTATTTTATTTAAAACATTGTTTTGAGTATTTTCTTTTCAGCAAATCAGTCCATATTTTGTGTGCTGGTTTGGAGCATCTTGAGGAAACCACTCAAGCAGCAGATTATTGAGTGCCCATGGCAGTAAAAAGAAAACTTCGCATACTATGTGCAAATGAAGGTAAACATGGCAAACATTCTTTTAAAATATGTTAAAATTTTTTGTTAAAACTAGAATTGTGATTTTAAAAATGTGAGGATTATGAATTATGAAGTAAATACGGCACATTGCATATACTACATTGATGTTTATGGTGCGTTCATAAGAATAATGTTTTAGTTACTGATTCATTGGCTTACCTGAACAGCTTTCTGGGATTGGATGTCGACAATTAGCAACCTATTCAGCAAAGGCTGTGTGGCGTAAATGAACTTGTCTTTCACATTGACGGCTGATGTCCACATACATTTCTGATCCTTCTCTCCCTCGACTTGTGGACAGACCTCCTCCTTTAGAAAAGAGATACAAAAAAAGTCATTAAAACAGACAGCACAGAAATATTAAGGATTATTAGAGTAAAAGCATTTCAGAAGTGGCTCTTCATTTAAAAGGAAACTATGAAGAACGTTTCTAAAATGAAGGTCAACAACGCTACAAAAAATTCCACAGGCCACAAAAATAAATTTATTTAGAAAAATTAAACCATAAAATTAAACATAAGACTCTCTAGAGCCTGCCTCAGAGAACGGGACCTTGTGGATGTGGACTGATAGTGGGCAGAAGTGTCATCATGGAGACAAACTCTGTCAAAATGTGAGCGGCTGTCAGGCCTGAGGCTGAATGTGCTGTGGTTAAAGAGGTGAGAGCTGCTTGATTGATGGCCGCAGAGGTTTTGCAGAAGTGGGCGTCTCCTGTGGTGATTCTGTTGACTGGGCTACTCAAGGGCTGTCGACGACAATCAAGACGGAGGCACAGACTGATGTGACTGGATGTGTCTGGTCAAGCGACATTTTTGCTAAACTCAAATATTACTTAAAGAACTTAACATTTGGTTATGTTTAATGCTCTAAAAACACTCAAAAGTACAGTCATGAAATGCAATTATGTCACATCACCATTTACTCCTGAGGCAGTTGGCAAAAACTGCAACTGCGATCCGTAAGATCTTCAACATGATTTGAATGCTTAATTGAATATTTAAAATAGGAGGGAAGTACATGTGATAGTGATTTCCCACAAGCAGAACATAGGAAAAACACATCGTAATGCTCTCTAACTGTTCTTCCCCAGACAGAGTTTGCACCGGGGCTTGCCGTTAAGGCCTGGCATTTGATTGATGTCCTAATAGAGGCCTGCTGCCTCTCTGGAGGCTGGAAACTCAAGCTCTCACCGCCCCGAGCCCCAAACAAACACAGCTGTCTCATCAGCATATCCAGCTCCAACGTAACAGCAGAATAGAGGAAGGCAATCATTTAATAGCTTGTGTAAATCTAGCAGCTGTCTATCAGAAAGAGCCGAGAAATTATATGCAGAGTCAAGAAGGGATGTAAGCGATGTAAAGTGATGAAGGATGGAGCTCAACTGATGTCTGTGCTGAGGATCAAATTCCACACGGTTAAATTACTGGTCATGTCAGGAGAAGAAAAAAGAAAGAAAGAAAGAAGGAAGGAAGGAAGGAAGGAAGGAAGGGTGAATAGAATTAAAGGTGGATAAATGATGGATGGATAGATTGAAAGAAAGAGAAAAAGAAAGCAAGGAAGAAATAATGACATAAACGATTGGATAGAATAAAAAAGAAAAAGGAAGGAAGGAAGAAACGATGGATGGAAGGAAAGAAGTAAGGAAGGAAAGATGGATGGATGCTCAACAGAATGAAGAATGGATAGATGGATGCTGAAAATAAATAAAAAATATGGATGAGGAAGGATGAAAAGACAAAAATGAGAAAATGATAGATGCAGGAAAGAATGTTTGGAAAGAAGTAAAGATGGATAACAGATTGACAGATGATAGAGGAATGAATGAATGAAAGGAAAGTGTGAAAGAGAAGGATGATTGAAATGGATTGATTGAAAAGAGGACATAAGAACGAAGGAAGGAAAGGAGGAAGGAAGTAAAATAGTAAAATGTATGCATACACGAAAGAAAGAAAGAAAGAAAGAAAGAAAGAAAGAAAGAAAGAAAGAAAGAAAGAAAGAAAGAAAGAAAAATGAGTGGATGGGGGAATAGAATAAAGTGTGGATGAATATTGGATTGTAAAAAGAATGAAAGAAAAGGAAGTTAGCAAGGAAGGAATATTAACAGGTGAATGATTGGATGCACGGATGGATGGATGGATAGATAGAATAAAAAGGAAAAGGAAAGAAGGGTAGATGGATGAATGGAAAGAAGCAAGGAAGAAAAGATAGATGGGTGGACAGAATGAAAAATGGATGGAGGATGATGGATGAGATCAGAAAAGGAAAGAATGGTTGGAAAGATGCAAAGATGTATAGGTGAACAGAATGAGGGATGACAGATTATGAAGGGAGTAACAGAAAAGGTTAAGTATAAAAAAGGAAATGGAAGGAAGGAAAGAAGTATAGTTGGATGGATGCAAAGATGGAAGGAAGAAAGAAAGAAAGAAAATTAAGGAAGGAAGGAAGGATGGATGAATGAAAAATCAGCAGGCATCATATTGTTTGTCATTCATACAAACACCGGTAACCAATCATTTTAGTTAAAATAATTGCAAACGAATGCTGATAATAGTCATAAACTCGCTTTGTTTGCGGTTACAGAATACAGGAGGAAAAACAGAGGCTTCATGTCCCACATTTACAAGTGCTTAAACATTTCTTTTACAACAACTCACCTGCAGGCCAAGCAGCTTCTCGCTGGGTTTGATGTGTCTCTGAATCTCACAGGCCACTGGCTGGATGACTTTAATACCGTCTCATAAAATACATAGAACATGTTTCCAATCCCCAGACCTGTGGTAAGACAAAGATAATTTTGCTCAGGGCTCAAATCCACACTAACCAAGGGTAACTTCAACATTACCACTATCATATACCAGAATCCAGACATATACTACACATTAATATTGGATTGAAACACAATGCTTACTTACCTTCTTCTCTCCACAGGATGTTAGCCACTGCAAGAGAACACAAAAAAGGCTCATGTGAGAGATGTTTGCTATACTTGACTCTTCCAAAGGTATAAAACCCTATCCCACCAAAGATGAACTCTCACTTCTGGCTACAAAAACCTCCCAAAGATTATTGCAGCAACATTTGTAAGTTTTTTCAGCCGTGGTTTAATGCTGAGAGTTGTGTTTGATTTGGCAAAGTAATTATATTCTGCAACCTGAGGAGCTTATTGATTTGACTCGCTCATGTGTAATCAATACTGTGTCGGCATTGTACATTGAGGTCAGTCTGTGGGGATTTATGCACTCACACACAGTCGCCAACCACAGCGTTCACACAGAGGAAACAATGCCCATTAGGGTGAAAGTCAGAGCTTATCTTTGCATTAAGCATGATTATTTCCCCTTAACTGCTGGAGCTGTGACTAGTATTACATTTTAAAACACTTAAACTTTGGAGATTGAGATCAATGCCTTACTAACAATGATCAAATACCTTTAAAATGGGTTTTATGACAATCAAGCGGCTTAGCAAAGCATAACCAAAAAATATCACACACAATTAACTCCTGAATAATTCCTAAAACATTTTAGTACAGAATACATAGGCCAATAACTACAATAACAACACCTCCGTTACGAAGAAATGATTCTTGATGGTCATTACCCTCAAATAACAGATATGTTGTTAATATTCCTGGGCAATATTTGTCACCATGTATCTACTGATAAATGTGACTCGTTAGCGGAAAAGAACAGTATATTATGCCAATAATGTCCAAAAACTCCTACTTATTATTTTGTGATTGTTCACTAGTGCAGCTCCGTAGTGAAGATGTGACCTCCAACTGTTCCTCAGCAATCTGATTCAATCTCTCTCAGTCTGCAAATCAATCTCCCACAATTCACCTGTGCTACAATCCCTGCACCAAGCGATTCTCATTCTGCTCTCCTACTTCATCAAGGAGACAGAAGAGCACAGTAACGGAGCTAGAGTTAATCTTCAAAAAGTCCTTAGTCAAGTTCTTTTTCTATGAGTTAATGCATCGGCGCAATCTAAAAGACTTTTGTGAAAAATACTGCCATTGTATCAGCAAATGCTGAGAAATGTTACAAAAAGATTCAGGAAACATGGAGCTCCGCTACAAAATGAAAGCAGAAAGGAGTGGTTTGGAAGTAATGTGATCTGGAGTCTTTTCCAATAACACTGAGTATTGACACGATTCATCACCAGGCAGGGGAAATATAGAATTACAGGAATAAGAGGTTGCTTTTAGTAGTGTATGGATACTGGTGAAGTAAAGAGTCAAACTGTTGATCTAGGTGTAAAGTATATGTATATTTGATGTTTATACAATTTACATGTTAAAGGAATACCATCTATTTTACACTTAAGACTCAACATGCAACCGGTACCATAATATTTTGTATATTGCTAATAAAATATTGTTCTACAGTAACCAGGAGAAGACATGTTTGCTTTACTTGTTATTAATACATTTTTATTATAAGATATTAATTTGTGGGAATGTAATATTAACTAATGGGACTGTGCTAATATGTTGTGGATGAATTTTTATGCTGAGGGAATTATCTTTTTTCTTTCCATGTAAACAAACCTGCGTGACCTTGATTATCAAAATTATTACATTATACATTTTTTTAATAGGCCTAAGCTACCAGACTATTTTGCAGACTCTATTCAGCACGATGTAGACAGCATTCAGATGAAGTTTATCATGAATAAATGTTACACCAAGTACAGAAAAATAAAATAGGTCTACAAATTTTTTTTTTTCCATCCCACAGTCCTGTGTCATGAACAGCACCTCTGTGGCTCTCTCCGACCACCACCGGAGGGAGCTCTCACGAATACTAATCGCTAAAGACTACATTTCCCACAACCCGCACCTTGGGCTGATTACAGCCACCAGGTGTTCCGCATCATCCAGCCTTTATAATGGACCCTCTCACGTTCATTCATCGCGAAGTCTTGTTTGTGTTTACTGCAATTCTGAGCGTTTATTCCCGTGTTTGTTTTCCTGTTGCCGACCTGTGCCTTGTTACTCTTGTGATTGATATCTGCCTGCCTTTTGACCTACTGCCTGTTATCGTTTACGTCTCTTGGATTTCCCTCGTGTATTATCGTTTGCTCCTGTTTGACCCTGCCTGCCCGACCACGATTAAAGCTCAATCGCAAATGGATCCCCACGTCTCTGATGTATCATTACAGAAGACTTCGCCACAAACGGATCCAGCGGAAATGTATCTTCTGATGTCTGAAGTCTCGTCTCAAGCGACCACTATCGCCGCACATCAGCAACAGCTGCACAAGCTCACCACGCTGACGGAGGAGCTAGTGAGGTCGATTCAGGCGCTAACCCTCACGACCACCAATCCAACCCAGCACACCGCCCCATCTGCCCAGCCCACGCAACCAGTCATGACGCCGCCTCAACCTAACCTTAATCCGCCTCTCAGTCTACCTGACAAATTCGACGGGTCAGCCCCCAAATGTAAGGGATTTTTATTACAATGCTCCTTGTTCATTCACCAGCAACCGGGTTTATACCCCACAGATGACAGCAAGGTTTCCCTGATCTGTTCCTTGCTCACCGGGAAAGCGCTCGATTGGGCCACAGCTACTTGGGAGGCGCGCCGTATGTCTTTCCCCTCATTTAATGATTTCCTGCGCGAATTCAGGGAGGTTTTCGAGCATGTAGCCGGAGGAAAAGAACCAGGGGAACAGCTGCTCGCCTTATCACAAGGTACCGACACAGCTGCGGATTACACGCTCAACTTCCGCACGCTTGCCGCTCAGTCAGGCTGGGGGGAGTCGCCACTCAAGCTTATGTATCGGAGGGGTTTGAACACCGAGCTCCAAGCAGAACTGGCGTGTCGTGACGGGCAAATCTCTGGAGGAATTCATGGAGATCACCATAAAATTGGACAATGTTCTCAGAGCACGCCGTGGCAAGTACCCGAGTCCTCTTTCTCACATCCTGGCCATTCACCAGCACCGGAGCCCATGCAGATCAGCTCAACTCACCTTGATCCGGAGGAGAGAGAGAGAAGAGTTCGGGAACGCTTATGTCTCTATTGTGGTCTAGCCGGTCATTTTCGAGCTCACTGCCCAACACGTCCCTCAGCGCCAGCGCCAACAACCCGCCTGTAAGACCGTGACACTCATCCAGACTCCTTTGAAATCGAGGTTCTGTTAAAAGTAAAGTCGACATGGATTTCTGCAACAGCTCTCATCGATTCAGGAGCGGCTGGTAATTTTATTGATAAAGCCTTCAAGGACTCTAACAAGATCCTCTCGTTCCCTGTGTACCCCATGTCGCAGTGGCGGCGGTAGATGGACGGCCAGTCGGATCTGGAACTATTTCTTCCATCACCCAACCTCTAACGCTGCAAGCAAGCCCCTTCATTCGAATCCATACGCCTGTTCGTAATTCACTCTCCCAAGCATCACCTCATCCTCGGACTACCCTGGCTCTCGAGATTCACAACCCCACTATATCATGGACAAATCGTCAAATAACACACTGGTCAACTAACTGCCACAACCACTGTCTTAAAGCCCCAGTGCACCGGTCCCCTTCTAAACCGCTTCCTGCTGAAGAGGAGGTCATCAATGCATCTGAACTCCCTGCGGAATATCAAGATTTAACCCTTGCTTTTAGCGAAAGGGGAGCAACTCAATTACCACCTCACCGTCCATACGATTGTGCCATCGACCTCATGCCGGGTCGCTTCCCTCAACGCGGTCGCGTCTTTCCCCTCTCACAACCCGAATCAGAGGCGATGAGATCCTACATTGAGGAGGAGTTGGCAAAGGGATTCATCCGACCCTCTACGTCACCAGCGTCGGCGGGGTTTTTCTTCGTCAAGAAGAAGGATGGAAGCCTTCGGCCTTGCATCGATTACCGCAGTCTGAACGAGGTAACTGTCAAATACCGTTATCCGCTGCCTCTCGTACCAGCCTCCTTAGAGCAACTCCGTAAGGCTAAGTTTTTTACTAAATTGGACCTCAGAAACGCATATAACCTGATCCGCATCAGGGAAGGAGACGAATGGAAGACTGCCTTCTCCACTACATCTGGGCACTATGAGTATCTTGTTATGCCGTTCGGGCTCGCAAACAGTCCTTCTGTCTTTCAGGCTTTCGTAAACGAGGTATTTAGAGACATGTTGCACCAATTTCTCATTGTCTATATGGATGACATCCTTGTGTACTCTGACAACTTCGAGTCTCATGTTACCCACGTCAGAACAGTTCTTCAACGCTTGATCGACAATCAACTGTACGCCAAGCTCCAGAAATGTGAATTCCATAGGACCCAAGTGGCTTATCTGGGGTACATCATCAGTTCTGACGGGGTGACGATGGGGCGAACACAAGGTCAAGGCAGTCGCGTGAGTGGCCGCGCCTCTACAGTCAAGGAATTACAGCGTTTCCTGGGGTTCTCTAATTTTTATCGCAGATTTATCCGCAACTTCAGTATCATTGCCGCGCCACTCACCTCTCTGGTTAAAAGAACCTCTCATCGCCTATCGTGGTCACCCGACAGCATCCAGGCATTTGACCAGCTCAAGGAAAGGTTCACGACCGCTCCCATACTCCATCACCCAGACCCCAATCGGGAATTCATAGTCGAGGTAGATGCATCTAATGTGGGCATCGGCGCCATCCTGTCTCAACGTCACGGGCAGCCAGCTAAACTCTTCCTTTGTGCTTACTTCTCCATAAGCTTAACCCTGCCGAGCGCAACTATGATGTCGGGATAGAGAGCTCCTTGCCATGAAATCAGCCCTTGAGGAGTGGCGGCACTGGCTAGAGGGAGCCAAACTACCATTCACCATACTCACCGATCACCAAATCTCGAATATATCCAATCCGCCAAGCGTCTAAACTCAAGACAAGCCAGGTGGTCTTTGTTCTTCTCCGCTTTGATTTTAAAGTCACTTACCGCCCAGGGTCAAAGAACACCAAAGCGGATGCTTTATCTAGGCAGTTCGAGAGCAGCCCTCAAGAAGTCTCTCATGAACCCATCCTACCGCCAGCCCGCATTATCGCTCCAATCCAGTGGGATATCATGACCGAGATCTCAGAGGCCCAACTTTCGAACCAGTCCCACCAGCCTGCCCTCCTAACCGGAATTACGTGCCCCAAGCACTACGTCAGAGAGTTCTGCATTGGATTCACGACACTCCCAGCGCCGGTCATCCAGGCATCACAGCCACCCTGCAGTTAGTTAATAACAGATTCTGGTGGCCCACCATACGTTCAGACACCATCCATTTCGTGCAACAGTGTGAAACCTGTAATATCGTAAAACCTCCCATCAACGCCCAGCAGGACTTCTACAGCCACTACCCATACCTGAACGACCTTGGTCTCACATAGCTATCGATTTCGTAACGGATCTGCCTATCTCCAACTCCTTTACCACGGTACTCACGGTCGTGGATCGGTTCTCAAGGCATGCAGATTTATACCCTTGCCCAAACTACCCACAGCTTGGGAAACCGCTGAAGTCCTTCTACAGCAGGTATTTCGCTTTTACGGCTTACCCGAGGATATCGTATCTGATCGCGGCCCACAGTTCACCTCCCGAGTCTGGCAAGCCTTTTGCACGCAACTCAACATAAACGTCAGTCTAACTTCAGGTTATCATCCTCAATCCAACGGACAAGCCGAACGTTTAAATCAAGAACTGTCACAATTTCTCAGAACGTATCGCCACGACAAACCAACAAGACTGGAGTCGCTATTTAGTCTGGGCTGAGTATGCCCAGAATTCCCTCAGGAAACAATCCACTGGACTAACTCCCTTCCAATGCGTTCTGGGCTATCAACCGCCTTTGTTTCCTTGGTCCGGAGAACCTCAGCACTGCCCGCAGTCAACGCATGGTTACAAAGAAGTGAGGAAGTCTGGAATACCGCCCACGTCCATCTCAGAGGAGCTGTCAGAAGGTTCCAAGCTCAGGCTGATCGTCATCGCCGAGATGCACCCGAGTACTCACCTGGTGACTGGGTTTGGCTATCAACCCGAGATCTCCGCCTCCGATTACCCTGCAAGAAACTGAGTCCAAGGTACGTGGGTCCTTCAAAATCATCAAGCAAGTTACACCAGTTTCATATCGTCTTGACCTACCTGCTAATTATCGCATTGCCTCTACTTTCCATGTCTCACTGCTTAAACCCGCCGGTGGTCCGGGAGGAGAGAGGACCAGGAAGAGGTTGCTACCAACGACGCCCCTCCCTTGATCATCGACGGCGCGAGGAGGCCTACCAGGTTCGAGAAATCCTGGACTCTCGGCGCCGAGGCAGAGAACTTCAATACCTCATCGACTGGGAAGGCTATGGACCCGAGGAGAGGTCTTGGATACCTGCTCGAGACATTCTCGACCCCACTCTCACTGCCACCTTCACCATGACCATCCCGACAAACCTGCTCCCAGACCCGTGGAAGACCTCGGCGTCGAGTCACTCCTCGCTTCGGGCCGCTGCAGGGGGCCTCTGTCATGAACAGCACCTCTGTGGCTCTCTCCGACCACCACCGGAGGGAGCTCTCACCGGAATACTAATCGCTAAAGACTACATTTCCCACAACCCCGTACCTTGGGCTGATTACAGCCACCAGGTGTTCCGCATCATCCAGCCTTTATAATGGACCCTCTCACGTTCATTCATCGCGAAGTCTTGTTTGTGTTTACTGCAATTCTGAGCGTTTATTCCCGTGTTTGTTTTCCTGTTGCCGACCTGTGCCTTGTTACTCTTGTGATTGATATCTGCCTGCCTTTTGACCTACTGCCTGTTATCGTTTACGTCTCTTGGATTTCCTCTACGTGTATTATCGCTTGCTCCTGTTTGACCCTGCCTGCCCGACTCACGATTAAAGCTCAATCGCAAATGGATCCCCACGCCTCTGATGTATCATTACAGTCCTGTATGTAAAGTAATTAATTGTTTTTTCTGTAATAATTGTATATTATAATTATTGATTATACTATATTTTTATATTCATTGTTATGTATTTGATTTATTTTCCCTTCATTTTGTTCTTTTTACTTAGCGTTCTAAATAAATGAGCAAATAATAGCCAACTGTAAGTCCCCAAAATGCTTTATTACACAGAACGTTAATTAGATAGAGCTACACCATTTTTTTTTACATTTTTAAAAACACACACATACTATTTTAAAGATTTTTCCTCATAAAAGTCCCATTTATACATTGCATTGCATAATACAGCTCATCTATTCATCAAAATGGTTCAGGTTAGTGGAACACGGCTGCTGGGAAAAAACCACAAAGCTTACCTCAAGTGCTCTCTGACCGAAACACTGCTGTTCCCAACAGGAGAGTCACATTTCAAGCTGCCGGTGGGAGATAAAGCAGTGGTACGAGTCGTCTGTGATGGCGTAACAGGTGAAGGCCAGTGTTGGACTCTAATTAGGTCTCCAACACAACGGAAAACTAATCAAGACAAATGCCTGGGGTCTGTGTTTCTGCTTTGCCTCTCTGAATCATTCATGGACCTATCAAAGTATTCATGAGTTGAGAATGCAACTCTGTCACGTTAATACTCCTTATGCATATTCCTGGTGGTCCTGCATAATTAAAAGAGCGAACACGATTTAATTATGACAATTATGAAGACTCAATAAGTGAATATGCTATATGACTGAAAGATTTGTTGAAGCAAACTTTCCAGTTTTCTGTATGTGGTGTCTAGCGTGTATATGGGAAAATACTGTGTATTCAGTAGGTTTGGAAGGTCATGCTGCCTTACAGATGAGTGCACTACCTTATTTTGCTGGTATTGCTTTCTTTAAACTTTAATACAAACTCCTACAGTCTTTTGGATATTGAGGTTAATGCCCTCAGGTGTAGGCCAACACCTCAGAGAAGGGCTGATGCTGAAATAGACTCCAGAAAATACATTTGATGAAAGAAAGAAAAGAAAATAGCCACTAATTTCTGCCTTCGAGCGGTGATACAAAGTGTAAGGTTCAACTGTCCAGAAATCTGGCTTTCAGACACAGTTTCGTTTACACACAGGATGTGTTCAGGTCAGTTATTATTGACATAAACTAAGAAAAAGCACTAAATTTTTAGCTGAAGAATTGAAAGTCAGCATGAAACAGAAATTATAATATATAATATATAACATAAAAAAGTAAAAAATATGTGCAATGTTTTGTCTTTTATGCTCACCCAAACAACAACAACAACAATATGAATTATATTGTGAAATATTATACAATAAAAAAATAAAAAAAAAAACATGCAATCACAATGAATGGAATCTGAAGCATTCAAACTTTGCTAAAGTATGTAGTTTAAAAGTGGTCCGTTTGACGTATGTGCTACTCGATCTTTTCCAAAGTAACACAAAAGCTCTGTATTAGAAAAAGACCAATTTAGTGAAACCAGCTGTGTGAGTTCAAAAGTGTTCAGAAAAGTTTTTTGAACACTATTCATTAAATAAATCTGGAAGAAAGAAAGGGGCCACATACTACGTATTGTTTTTAGGTTTGAGCTCTGTGCACTAAAAATTCTGCCGGTGGAGCACTGAAAGACTATGCATGTTCACTGGCATATCCCAGCATGCAATGGAAATTGATGCTGACATTGTTCAGACGGGCCTAGTCTGTGACAGAGCAGAACACAAAATTACAGGGTGTGAAATTATAATTTTGACAAGATCCCTACAGTAGACCGCCTGATCCAAACAAAAAAAGTAGATAAATGGACAAAGCACCCATCACATTTGGCTTTTGCTGAGACTCTTGCTAACATGCAGTGGTTTCGTGTATGACTTTGGAATTGTGGGAACTCAGAGACATTTTGCTTGCATGCATCTATTCTTTTATTTGTGTTCGCCATCTCTCATAATAACAGCAGAGCAAACATGGAATCCTATAATCCAACAAGCACACAGCTGCAGCAGACCACCGGGAGATCAGCACTACTATTGTTTGTATGTTTGCAGCAGGTGGTGTTTATCTGACAGCCTTAAATACTTGGCCACTATTTTTTCCCCCTTGACAAGACAGCAACAGCATATTGTCTCTCTTCTTAGATGATGATGAGCACAATCACACCTGAGTGCTTCGCATCACCCCAGCCTCAAATCACTTGTCTGTTTAAATTGTTCTGCCACAGCCCACATCTGCTGACATTTCCATGTAAAAAATGTCTTCTGGGACCAAAGATGTACTCAAATAATTTAATGATAGCAACTTGCTGCAGGATTTGCTTCACTGCTTAATTGAGCCGGAGTGTTTGCATTACTTTACGTGGAGACTGCTTTTGGTGTTGGACTGTTTAGAGTCTAAACGCAGTAATAAACGGAAGTCCAAAAATAACAATGGATTCCAAACTGGTATCCAAAAAACTATTTGTTCCAAAAAGCTAATTCTTGAACTAAACCGCCGTGATCGGTCATAGCATCTGTTATAATAGACAAAAAATTGTACTAAATATCTCTTGTGAGGAAACAGATCAGGATATGAAACTATCGGCTCACTAAATATGTATAAAATAACCACAAAATATTAAAATACTATTTACATAATTAACATTAGGTTTATGTGTTTATGCCATTTAAAAGATTGGTGTGAATATATATATATATATATATATATATATATATATATATATATATATATATATATATATATATATATATATATATATATATATATACACATACTGGAATGATTTCTGAATGATCATGTCATTCTGAATACTGTACTGACTGCTGAAAATGTAGCTTTGCCATCACAGAATAAATGTTCAAATATATTTATTTATTAATATATTTACAAATGTATTAAAATAAAACATTTCAATATTATTTAATAGCAATATTTGAAAAAGCAGCTAAAAAACCTGTGTGGTTGTTACACCAAAGCTACATATTAGAAGCAAAACTGGAAGACACATACTATCATTGCAGCAGACTTTTATTCAGTGGCCCTTAAGATTTGACTTTTTTGGCGGACATCCAATTTCATGATCTCTATAGCACCGTGGCTGGGCTGAGGGACACTGTCTGACCTTTAAAGCTTGAGGAGAGAGAGAGAGGGGACCAAGATCATTATCTCCCCTCTGAGTGCAGTGTGTTTTTCCCTGCTGACCTGTAGAACGGCTCTGACCCCAATTGCTAATGGTTGGCCTCCAACTTCACCTTGTTTTGCCCTTTAGATGTACGATTACTTTTATCACACGCCCCTTACAACCTTTCAGAAGCTGTAATCCTCACTGTACATTCAACAACCAACACACAACTTTGTGCTGTAAGTCCTAGCTTTTGCTGCTCTGTATCAATGGCTGTCAAACCTCAGTGGAAGGGGATTTCAGGCATGCCCTACACTGTATGGAAACCACAGCTACCATTCATAAGTTACGCAGCAACAAGGACAAATTCATTACACAAAGCTGAAGCAGCGTGCTAAAGGCTCATTGATATCAATAAGAAAGATTTTAAATGTAGTGCTTGGGCACAAGTTGGAAATGTATTTGCCGGGCTGGTGCGCTCTGTGGAAGCAGGGAGCCGTGTATCATCCCAGGCTTATGAGTTCAGACCTGCCGTTGCAGGAATAATGCAAGAGGAAATCCCAGCTGACAGTGCAGGATTGTTCCTCTCATGCACAATGAAAGCAATAGCACAGACTATCAAATCCAACCATTTAGCCCGGTTTTAACACAAGAGACGTATCAGAGCTATTCGTGACACACACTAATGCATTAAAAGAGCAGTTCACACAAAATTCAATTAATCGCTCACCTTCATGTTGATCAAAACCTTCTGGGGAAGATTAAAGAATTATAAATAATTTAGCTCTATGCACTTTGAAATTAGTAATGCAGTGAATAATAGTGCAATAATGATACAAAAGCAACATTAATATATCATAAAAATTGCCTATTTTATTTACATAAGCTATACAATAGTTTAGCAAGTTTTCAATCATAGAAAATGTTGATGCCCTAGATCTCTTAGAGAGAAGTCTAGAGAGCTCATGAGAAATGACAATGTTTGAATTAGAAATGAATAATTCTTTTAACTTATTTATGTATTTATTTTTAATGAATGCAACTGATTAGTTTAAATCACTGACTCAATAATTCAGATTCATTGTAGGGCACTGTTGATACCGAAAATAACTAATACTAAAATAAATAAATAAAGAATACTAAAATAACTGAAATGAAGCTGCAAGCATTTTAATGTACTTGAAATAATGAATGGTTAATCATTAGGTAACATGAAATAAGTTCATTAGTAAACATTAATAAGCACATTATCTCACGTGTCTATTTGAATATATATATTAACTCATGATCCATTAAGCATTATATACTGTTTGTTAATGATGAAAACATAATGAAAGTTATTATAAAGCATTGATAAATATGATTACACCTTTTTAAATGTGTCCTAGTTACAGTAATTATACACTTAAGTACAGAGAAATATTAATTAACTACATGCATTTACTACAGTATATTGTTAGGGTTTGGCTTAGGGTTAATTGCATGTAATTATGCATAATTAATTGTTATTATAATAGTAATTATGTGTAACATGTTTAACAAAGACACTTAAAAAAAAGCATTACCACGAATACTAATATATACTATAATAATATACTAAAACTAATTCTACAGTAATATATAAATAATACTAAAATGATGCTGCTGTAGGAGATTAATTCAATAATTGCATTTTTTTTTATCATTTGGAATACAGTAGCAGTAGCCATTTGGACTATTCCACAATGTGTTTTGAAGCTTGAAACAACATGAAAAACAGCAGCCAACAAACCAGGTGAACTGTTCCTTTAGACACTAACATCGATGCTGATTTTGTGTCCAAAAGACATATATCTTCTAATACAAAGGATTTGTGACGACACACCTATGAGTATATTTTCTAACGTACTATTATTTCCACACAAGCAGACATCGTATTAGTCTGCTTGAGAAGAAAGCATGAGTGAGACGGTCTACAGCGAGCGCTGATCCAGACAGCTGGAGGAGTTCACCTGTCAGTGAAGAGATCAAAGGGTCTGGATGAATTGGCTCCAGATCAGTGGGCAGAGCAGTAGTGAATCTGTGTAAATACTGTCATCCATTATGCATGCACACAGACAGCACTGGCTCAGGTTTTATGACCTGTAAGGAAACCATGGCATTCTGTGTGCACAGTGCATTGCTCGATCATATCTCGCTAAACTACAATAGCTAGACCTCTGAACTCCGTCTGTGGAGTATACGTTCCAACACCTCCGCAAAAACATTACCGAAAAATGTGACCGATGATTGTATGGTGACCTGTGAGGTTACTCTGCATCCTTCACTGCCCACAGCTTCATAGCTTCAATACAGTAAACTACCTAAGAGTATCCATAAGCATTCATATGAAAATACACACACACACACACACACACACATATATATATACATACATATATATATATATATATATATATATATATATATATATATATATATATATATATATATATATGTGTGTGTGTGTGTGTGTACACATTACTGTTCAAAACTCTAGGTCAGAAATCAATACTTTTACTCAGTAGGGACCCATTATGATGATCAAAAGTGACAGTTAAGCAAATATATATATATATATATATATATATATATATATATATATATATATATATATATATATAAAATTTTTCAATACACTGTAAAACTGCTGACAAAATATTGCAATATCAGGCCTCTGGGACTCTTCTTCCATTATTGCATCTTTTCTATTATCTAAAGTTATCTGAAGTTTATAAACTATTAACGTTCACTCTGATGAATAATGCAAAGAAACAGGAAGTGAAGTTCCATCATAAGGACAGATGGGCTGCACTTCATGACTTATACATACACGTTTTCCGAGCAGAGTCCTCCACGAATAGAGAGGAGATGTCCTCGTCGACTCCGCCTCAATTCTACGGGCAATGCAGGTATATGCGCCGGTGTCTTCGAAATGGACGTTACTGATGTGCACCTCGCTCCCGTTAGCTGGAAACAAAAAAAAAAAAAAGGATGAAGGAAAGCCTAGAGTGAACTTTTCCTCCATCACTTCTAAATCACTTGAGACAGAAACGGCTCTATTTATGTAAGTTCTTCTAATGGGATGGTAAAAAATGTGTTTGATAACGGCTGAAACATTTATAGTGTTCTCAAGTTGTCATGTTAGCTTTAGTCTGAACAGCTGACTTCGAGAAATGTTTGTTGATGAGAGGCCCCACAGGGGGGATTGTGGGATTGAGTAAAGATCTAGATCATGACAAACACGTCAATCACTGCTACAGTGCAACCAGCAGGCATCACGGCTATATAAAGCTTCTTCAGAATCACAAGATCAGCGTCTGCTTGTGTAAAGATATGGGTACATTTTTTTCATTGTGAAATCAGCTAGTGTAAAGCAGAATTCAGAAGTGGTTATATATATATATATATATATATATATATATATATATATATATCTGAGTTTTGACCAATTTAATTCATCCCTGCTAAATGAAAAGTTTAAATATAAAAAAGCAAACAGTCTTACAACCACAAATGTCTGAATGGTACTATATACTTAATGTCTCCTCTAAAAAGACTCTCCTCTCGTGAAAAGTCATTAAAAAGTCTGTATAAACACATTATTATTATTATTAAAATGTCCTATTTCATTTGGCAGTGGAATTGCTTTTTCTTTCTAAATATTTATTTCTTTAATAAACTAAAATCCTCTTGAAACGGACCATTAGGAACCAGAATCAAAACGATTTAGTTCCCATTGATTCCCATTCATAAGTGTCTTTTCGTGTCAAAGTGTCATTTCGTAAGAACAACATTTCTAATGGTTATTTGTTTGTACCCTGAAGTGTGAGTTGTTTGGAGAGTTTTGTGGTGATGTCCATGCCGTTCTTCAGCCATGAGAGTTGTGGGTCGGGGATGCCCTCAGCGTAGCACCGCAGACTGGCTGTGACCCCCGGCTCGCGAGCCTGACTCTCTGGATACACCCGGATAACAGGAGGCACTATGAAGAAAGGAGAAAAGTGTAAGTAAATGAATCAACAAATAAAAAACACCTGAATGATTAGAATTATTTGTTTGCCTTTTGACTTTCACATATACTTGTATCTGCCACCAAATCATCACAAAACTCAAATGAGCTTGAGAGGACGGTGGCCAATTTGTCATTAACTATTAAATCAAGATCAAGACTAAAACTAAATCCAAGATTCTTAGGAAAAAAAAAAAAAAACTAAACAAAACGAGCCAAGCACGATGATAACAAGGACAATAATAATAAGTATCTGTATTTAACCAGTTTGCTTTATTTAGAACTCTATGAGATGAAATGGGAGAGATGAGAGGAAATGTTTGGACAGCAGTGGCGGGGCACCATTTTTGTAGCAACCAAGGGGCTTGATTTAATGAAATGCTTTGCTTCAAGGCACAGGAGTAGAATCTGAGTCTTAAGCTCCCTGGGACTCAGACTATTTACTGTGGAGTTCGACTCACGAGTGGAAAGCAGAAATCATTTAGTGTAAAAATCGCATGCTCAGGCACTTGTGGTGTTCCAAGATCAGCTCATTGGTAATGAGCAGATTATGATAAACAGTAAACCGTGTGAAACCAAAGTCATGCATGATGGAAATGTAGGAAAGCATATCAGCATATCTGTGATATTGAGTTTGAGAAAGAGAGTGCACCATGTCTAATATCATTCTAAAAGCACATGCTTACAAATCAATATTTTATTGACATTACAACATGAGTTGCTCACCTTTAAATAAAAATGACAAGCTCCAAAATGGCAAAAAATTACAAAGATCCAATTGTTTAATATATATCAAATCATGAAAGAAACTACGTGCATGCAATGTCGTGCTGCCTTAAAACTGCGTGTGTGTTAAGAACGCCTCTGAAATGGTTTTTCAAAACTGTCCTGGAGCATCCAGCGCTGTCTCCTCATCTAACACACCCGATTCAACTCATTAGTTCATTTTTAGAGACTGAAATGGGTCAGAAAACATTTTAAGAGTTAGATCCGTGTCACGCTCGCAGTAACAGCTCTTAAAGAAACAGCCAAAAACAACCTAATAGTTTTTAATTAATAACAACTTCATAGTTTTTGAGTTCCTAATTATAATTTAATATTTAATGACTACGGTTAAATATCAACCTAATAAGTTAAAGGAAGGGGCTCACAGTTGTTTGTACATTAATTTGAAGATTAAATGTGAAATAAAATTATTGCAATATAAAGGTTTAAATTATTTAAAGTATATTTAAATACTTTAATGTAAGGTTTATTTATTGATCAACAGCACTAACAAACAGCTGTAAATAAAGACATAATATCACTTATATCATGCTCTGTATCAGCATGGCTCTGATTATGTACATCACTCAGCAGCCTCATTCCTAAGGCTATGCGCCATTGATTACATATATATATATATATATATATATATATATATATATATATATATATATATATATATATATATATAAAACACTTGAGTCGTATATTGTTCATAGGACTCAAGTGTTTTGAAGCCATAAAAATAGCTGTGTGAGGATTAAACCAGATTTTAGGTAATAATATCTTCAGAAAAATCATATGAACTTATTTTTGTCCTAGTTTCATTAATTATTTAAAAATGTTTCATACTTATTATTATTCCTATTATTCTTATTTTTTGCAGCATATTTGTCCCCCCACTGTTTTCATGTCTGAACATTTTTGCATCTGGTTTATTTTCATTTCCTTAGCTAAGATAATAAAAATAAAACCCCCATTTTGGAAAAAAGTTGGTAAATTGTCCAAATAATGACAGACGTTTCATTTGGGTTAATTATCTTTTTCTAAAAAAAATGAAACTAAAGAACACAGCCAGTGCTCTCTCTTTTTTACTCTTTCTTTACTAAGCTCAACCTAGAAATGATAAAAATCCTTACGAAGTGACTTTTCATTCTGTGTGTAGATGTCTGTGTGTGTACCTGTATCTATCTTTGTGTGTATTTTATTACCTGGGGATCGACTTGAGATTGTCCCCTGTGTGAAACGCATCAAAGCTGACAGCTCTATCACAAAATTCTCATGGCCCCTTGTCTCCCCAATCTCCCTTTTTATTCCTCTGCCCTCCTTCTCTTTGTTTTCTCTCAGTGTTGATTTTCTGTGAGAATAAGCAAGTGTCTTGGCTCGGCAGCGTGTAAGTCCGCCATCACTGGACCGGATAAATTCTCTGTGTGTATTTGTTCCTCCGTGAAATTGAGAGTCAGATTTATTAGTTTATGTTTGTCTTTGTCTCTCTCGGTGTGTGGACGTGTCCATTACATGCGGCCCGCGAAAGGTGTGTGTTATTCTGGAGCTTTTGTATGTGCGCCAGCGCTGATGAGCTTTCAGTGTCCTCGATTAGAGTTTCCTCTCCATTTCACCACCTCTGAGACTCAGCAGGTCTCTGTGAACCTGTCAGACCCCTTTCATTTTCCCAGCTAACACTGCTCTCATACATCTGTGTGTGCTCTTTAGGGTCTTAAAAAAATGGAAAATGACACCCACACCCACTTACACTAATGTATATATATATATATATATATATATATATATATATATATATATATATATATATATATATATATATATATACACACACACACACACACACACACACACACACACATTTATTACAGATATAGGCTTCGTAAAGAGGGTTATTAATGTTTTTCTTTTTTTGTTGTTGCCTGTTATATTCACCTCAGTTAGCAATCAAATGAAACCCTGCCTGGGAAACAAAGCTACATCATTAGATTGTCATTATTATAAATGAAAAAGGCACTAAGGACAACAAACGAAAAAAAAAAAGTTGCCGTGTGCCATGCAGGAAATTAATTCAAAAGTGTTTGTCTCCTATAAAGAAATGTAAATGCTTTAGCTTAAATTAACACACAGATGCAATAATTAAAAAAAAGGGAAATTGACTGAGGACTGAGAAAAAAATAGACCAAACAATATTCAAATGCTCTTGGTCATCAGGAAGCGTAATTATGTAAAGAGGGAGGACTAGTGCCCTTGTGACTTAAAACACAAAAAGCAAACATGTGTCATCTCCTAATTAATTTCCAATTTCCTTCCAGCTCTGACCATGATTAATTGCTAGGCAACAACTTCGGAGACAAGTTCAATTGTTTTTTTTTCATCCAATTAAAATGTGATGTTATCATTTAGGGCCATGTTATTGTGCTGAGTTTCATATATATTAGTCAGAAATGGCAAGAGAAAAGCAGGCGTTCAAGGAATGATGAAAAACTTGTATTTCAAGCAGAGAGAATGAGGAGGATGCTAAAAGACCCTTTGCCCTTCTGAAGAAATTAATACCATTATGAAATTATCAAAAAAAGCATGGGTGCCAGTATATATATTATTATAATGCATACATTTGCATTAAATGTTTTAATAACTGTGACAATCAGAATTATGAAGATTATTTCATTATTTTACAAATAAATATATTAGTGCTGTCAAAAGATTAATCGTGATTAATTGCATCCAAAATAAATGTTTTTGTACTGTGTTTACTACGTGTATACATAAAAGACACACACATACTGCATATATTAAGAAAGTATTTACTTATATGGATTATACTCATATAAATTACATCATATATAAATAGAACTTTGATTGTTTCTTTAAATATTTAATTGTTTCTCTTTATTATACAGGTCTCTGGAAAACTAGATTGTGAATGGTCAATAACGCAAGTGAATGTGCTCGTAAATTACATACCATTAACCTGCAGGGTGTGCGTTTGGAAAAAGCTGCTCGTAGCCGTCTGCATGGCAGGTGTAGTTGCCCATGTGCGTAGTGGTCACCTTGGTAATGTACAGTGATCCATCATCTCCGAAATCCTGTTAAAAATACACAAAACTACCATCACCGTGACCTTATAGAGTGAAAGATTATGACACACAAGTGCAAACAACAGCCCAGAGCTGGAAATGTCAGAGTGTAGTCCTATAATCAACATTAGCTGGAACGCATAAATCTTCAAATAAAAATGCGGAAGCGCAATCAAGCATCCAGATACTGGGCTGCAGAGAGAAATAAGAAACTGACGCGGTGAGAAGAAAACGCAGAGGGATTGAAAGAGAAAGAAAAGGAGAACGAGGACAGTTAAAAAACAGGGTAATCAATAGGAGCAGATTGCAGCGGACATTTGCATCAGTTCGGCTGCAGGCCGTCATTAAAGCTCTACACACACCATTTATTCTCCACACACTGCTTCTGAGAAAAACAACAGACTTAAAGGTACAGTTCGGTCCAAAAATCTGCATTTTGTTATCATTTACTCACCCAGCCGTTTTGTGTATGGCTTTCTGCAGAACACAAGGAATGAAAATAATAGTTTTTGTCCAAATAATGAATTGTATAAAGGAAAAAAACAAAACAAAAAAAAACATCTTTGTGCTCTGCAGATGGAAAAAAAGTCGTACAGTTTATAAATCAAATGAGAGTGAATAAATAATGGAATTTTCAACTCTCTCTTTAAATAGGAATAGTGTGTATTTACACACAGACCTTAGAGAACATGTAAGGAAAGTGGAAATTGGGTCTACAAACTGATAAAAGAATCACATACAGAAACTGCGAAAAATTAGGACGACCAACTGTTAAAAAGAATTACATGAGAAATGCAAAAAATTGCATATGTTCTTTGCTTAAATAAAACCCCCAAAATAAATATCCATAACACACTACTGTCACAGGATTACATGAAGAATCAGAAAAACTCAGACAGACTAAAATCAGAAGAACATTACAGCAATTACTAAGACAAGCAAAGCTACCTGAAAAACCTTTCAGGTGCCTCTATAGGTCCCAAAGAGACTCGTTTAACCTTAGCAATGTGCAGCAACTGCTAACTAAAGCCATTGTGAGTTAAAGCAAAGTCTCTTGAGACCCATAGACAGCACCTGAAGGTTTTTCAGGTAGCTTTGCGTCTTAGTAATTGCTGTAATGTTCTTCTGGATTTAGTCTGTCTGGAGTTTTCTGATTCTTCATGTAATCCCAGACAGTAGTGTACAGTGGATATTTATTTGGGGTTTCACTTGGCAAAGAACATATGCAATTTTTGCATTTCTCATGTCTTTTAACAGTGGCGTCCTAATTTTACAGTTTCTGTATGTGATTCTTTTATCAGTTTATGAGCCAATTTCCTTTCCCTTACATGTTCTCTAAAAGGTCTGTGTAAATCTGGCACTATTCCTGTTAAAGAAATTTAATTCCATTATTTATTCACTCTCCATTTGATTTATAAACTATGCGACTTTTTCCATCTGCAGAGCACAAAAGATGTTTTTGTTTGTTTTTCCTTTATACAATTCATTATTTGAATAAAAACTATTATTTTCATTCCTTGTGTTCTGCAGCCATACACCAAAAGCGGCTGGAGTAGTAAATGATATAGGAATGCAGATTTTTGGACCCGAACTGTACCTTTAAGTCTGTTGTTTTCTCAGAGAAGCAGTGTGTGGAGAATAAATGGGTGTGTGTAGAGCTTTAATAATGACCTGCAGCCGAACTTCAGTCACAAATGTCCGCTGCAATCTGCTCTACCCAATTACCCTGTTTTTTTAACTGTCCTACGTTCTCCTTTTCTTTCTCTTTCAATCCCTCTCGTTTCTTCTCACGTGTCAGTTTCTTATTTCTCTCTGCAGCCCAGTATCTGGATGTGATTAACGCTAAGCATTTTATTTGAAGATTGTCGTTCCAGCTAGTGATTATAGGACTACACTCTGACATTTCCAGCTCTGGGCTGTTGTTTGCACTTGTGTGTCATAATCTTTCACTCTATAAGGTCACAGTGATGGTAGTTTTGTGTATTTTTAACAGGATTTGGAATGATGGATCACTGTACATTACCAAGGTATTTTTCGCATGAGCAACTACACCTGCCATGCGAGCGGCTGCGAAACAGCTTTTCAGCGCACACCTGCGAGTTAATGGTATGTAATTTACGAGCACATTTACTTGCGTTATTGTTCATTCACAAATCTAGTTTTCCAGGGACCTGTATAATAAAGAGAAACAATTAAATATTTAAAGAAACAATCAAGTTCTATTTATATGATTATATTTATATGAGTATAATCCATATAAGTAAATACTTTCTTAATATATGCAGTATGTGTATGTCTTTTATGTATACGTAGTAAACCTGATACAAAAACATTTATTTTGGATGCAATTAATCACGATTAATCTTTTGACAATACTAATATATTTATTGTAAAATAGCGAAATAATCTTCATAATTCTGATTGTCACAGTTATTAAAACATTTAATGCAAATAATATGCATTATAATAATATATATACTGGCACCCATGCTTTTTGATAATTTCATAATGGTATTAATTTCTTGAAGGCAAAGATCTTTTAGCATCCTCCTCATTCTCTCTGCTTGAAATACAGGTTTTCATCATTCCTTGAAGCATATAGCACTTTTCTCTTGCCATTCTGACTAATATATATAAACTCAGCACAATAACATGGCCCTAAATGATAACATACATTTTTAATTGGATGAAAAACAATTGAACTTATATAGAAGTTTGTTGCTAGCAATTAATCATGGTCAGAGCTGGAAGAAATTGAAATTAATTAGGAGATGACACATGTTTGCTTTTTGTGTTTAAAAATGCAAGAGACACTAGTCCTCCCTCTTTACATAATTCACGCTTCTGATGACCAAACATTTGAATATTGTTTGGTCTGGCATTTTCTCAGTCCTCAGTCAATTTCCCTTTTTTAATTATTGCATCTGTGTTAATTTAGCTAAAGCATTTACATTTCTTTATGAGAACAAACACTTTTGGATGTTCCTGCATAGCACAGCAACTTTTTTTTTAGTTTATTTGTCCTTGGTGCCACACTCATTTATAATAATAACAATCAATGATGTAGCTTTGTTTCCCAGGCAGGGTTTCATTTGATTGCTATGAGGTGAATATAACGAGCAACAACAAAAAAGAAAAACGTTATCTTCTCTTCCCAAGCCTATATATAATAAATGTGTGTGTGTGTGTGTGTGTCTGTGTGTGTATATATATATATATATATATATATATATATATATATATATATATATATATATATATATATATATATACTCATCAATGTAGTGGGTGTGGGTGTCATTTTCCCATTTTTAAGACCCTAAAGAGCACACAGATGTATGAAACAGTGTTAGCTGGGAAAATGAAGAGAGTCTGACAGGTTTCACAGAGACCTGCTGAGTCTCAGAGGTGGTGAAATGGAGAGAAACTAATCAGGGACACTGAAGCTCATCAGCTGGCGCACATACAAAAACTCCAGAATAACACACCTTACGCGCATGTAATGGACACGTCCACACCGAGAACAAAGACAAACGCAGCTGTGATCGGCTCTCAATTTCACGGAGGAACAAATACACACCCAGAGAATTTATCCGGTCCAGTGATGGCGGACTTACACGCTGCCGAGCCAAGACACTTGCTTATTCTCTGAAAATCAACACTGAGAGAAAACAAAGAAGGAGGGCAGAGGAACTAAAAAGAGGAAGTTGGGGAGACAAGGGCCTTGGGAATTTTTGTGATAGAGCTGTCAGCTTTGAAGTGCGTTTCACACAGGGGACAATCTCAAGTCGATCCCCAGGTAATAAAATACACACAAAGATAGATACAGGTACACACACAGACATCTACACACAGAATGAAAAGTCATGGCAAGTTTTATCATTTTCTAGGTTGACTTAGTAAAGAAAAGAATAAAAAGAGGCACTGGCTGTGTTCTTTAGTTTAGAAAAAAGATAATTCAACCCAAATGAAAAATCTGTCATTATTTGGACAATTTGCAGCTTTTTTAAATGGGGTTTATTTTTATTATCTTAGCTAAATGAAAATAAAACCAGATAAAAATGTTCAGACATGAAAACAGTGGGGGGACAAATATGCTGCAAAAAATAAGAATAATGGAATAATAATAAGTATGAAACATTTTTTAAATAATTAATGAAACTAGGACAAAAATAAGTTCTGGTTTTCTAAGAAGATATTATTACCTAAAATCTGGTTTAATCCTCACACAGCTATTTTGGCTTCAAAACATGAGTCCTATGAACAATATCTGACTCAAGTGTTTATATATATATATATATATATATATATATATATATATATACTCTCTCATATATATATATATTATCAATCAGCCATATAGCAGCAAGATGAAGACTGCTGATGATGTACATAATCAGAGCCAATATGATACAGAGCATGATATAAGTATATTATGTCTTTATTTTGGCTGTTTGTTAGTGCTGTTGATCAATAAATAAACATACATTCAAAAAGTATTTAAATATACTTTAAATAATTTAAACCTTTATATTACCAATAATTTTTATTTCACATTTAATCTTCAAATTAATGTAAACAACTGTGAGCCTTCTTTAGCAGCCCAGGGTTGATATTTAACGTGATCGCTAAATATTAAATTATAATTAGGAACTAAAAAGCTATGATTGTTATTAATTAAAACTATTTAGGTTGTTTTGGCTGTTTCTTTAAGAGCTGTTACTGCGAGGCGTGACACGGATCTAACTCTTAAATGTTTTCCTGACCCATTTTCAGTCTCTAAAAATGAACTAATGAGTTGAATGAATTTAACATTGAATGAGAGACAAGCGCTGGGATGCTCCAGACCCAGTTTGAAAAACCATTTCAGAGCGTTCTTAACACACACGCAGTTTAAAACAGCACGACATTGCATACACGTAGTTTATATTTCATGATTTGATATATTAAACAATTGGATCCTTTGTAAAATTTTTGCCATTTTGGAGCTTGTCATTTTATTTAAGGTAGAGCAACTCATGTTGTAATATCAATAAAATATTGATTTGTAGCATGTGCTTTTAGAATGATATTAGACATGGTGCACTCTCTACTCAACTCAATATGGAGATATGCTGATATGCTTTCCTACATTTCCATCATGCATGACTTTGGTTTCACCGGTTTACTGTTTTATCATAATCTACTCATGCAATGGCTGATCTTGAAATTACCACAAGTGCCTGAGCATGCGATTTTACACTAAATGATTTCTTTCACTGGTAGTCGAACTCCCACATTAAGTAAGTCTGAGTCCCAGGGAGCTTAAGACTCAGATTCTACTCCACATGCCTTAGCGACCATGTTCATTAATCAAGCCCTTGGTTGCTACAAAATGAATTACGCCACTGCTGTCCCGACATTTCCTCTCATCTCTCCCATTTCATCTCATAAGTTCTAAATAAAACAAACTGGTTAAATACAGATACTTATTATTATTGTCCTTGTTATCATCGTGCTTGGCTGCGTTTGTTTAGTTTTTTTTTTCTAAGAATCTCGGTTAAGTTTTAGTCTTTTGATGCCAGTTTAATAGTTAGCAAGCCGATTGGCCGTCCTCTCCAAGCTCATTTGGAGTTTTGTGATGATTTTAGTGGCAGATGCAGTATGTGAAAGTCAAAGGCAAACAAATAATTCTAATCATTCAGGTGTTTTTATTTGTTGATTCATTTGCCACTTTCCCTTCTTCATAGTACTCTGTTATCGATTATCCAGTCGACTCATGAAGCGCGGGAGTCACAGCCAGTCTGCGGTGCTACGAGGGCATCCCACGACCCACAACTCATGGCTGAAGAGCGGCATAGACATCACCTAGCTCAGACAACTCACACTTCAGGGTACAAACAAATAACCATTAAATGTTGTTCTTACGGTAGCTTACTTTGACACGAAAAAGACATGAATGGGAATCAATGGGAACTAAATGCGTTTTGATTCTGGTTCCTAATGGTCCGTTCAAGAGGATTTTAGTTTTATTAAAGAAATAAATATTTAGAAAGAAAAACTAGTTACTGCCAAATGAAATGGGACATTTAATAATAATAATAAAGTAATGTTCTACAGACTTTTAATGACTTTTCCACGAGAGGAGAGTCTTTTGAAGGAGACATTAAGTATATAGTACCATTCAGACATTTGTGGTTGTAAGACATTTGCTTTTTATATTTAAACTTTTCATTTTAGAGGATAGATTAGAAATTAGTCAAACTCAGAGTTTTATATATATATATATATATATATATATATATATATAACCACTTCTGAATTCTGCTTCATAGCTGATTTCACAATGAAAAAATAATACTTATATCTTTACACAAACGGACTGATCTTGTGATTCTGAAGAAGCTTTATAGCCATTGATGCCTCTGGTTGCACTGTAGCAATGAATTGTGTTGTCATGATCTGAATTTACTCAATCCACAATCCCCTGTAGGGCCTCTAAATCAACAAACATTTCTCCGAAGTCAGCTGTTCAGACTAAAGCTAACATGACAACGAGAACACTATAATGTTTCAGCCGTTATCAAACACATTTTTTACCATCCCGATGAAGAACACATAAATAGAGCCGTTTCCTGTCTCAGAAGTGATTAGAAGTGATGGAGAAGAAGTTCCTCTAGAGCTTTCCTTCATCCTTTTTTTTTTTTGTTTCAGCTACTTGGGGCGAGGTGCACATCAGTAACGTCCATTCGAAGACACCGTGCTGCCTGCATTACCCGTACTGAGCGGGGGTGGCGAGGTTATCCTCTCTGTCGTGGAGAATTTCTGCTCGAGCGATGTATGTATGATCATGAAGTGCAGCCATCTGTCCTTATGATGGAACTTCACTTCCTGTTTCTTCATTTATTCATCAGAGTGACGTTAATAGTTTATAAACTTCCAGATAACTTTGGAGATAATAAGAAAGGTACAATAATGGAAGAAAGAGAGTCAGAGGCCTGATATTGCAATATTTTGTCAGCAGTTTTACAGTGTATTGAAAAATTTTATATATATATATATATATATATATATATATATATATATATATATATATATATATATATTTGTAACTATCACTTTTGATGTCATATTAGGTCCTACTGAGTAAAGTAGTGATTTCTGACCTAGAGTTTTAAGACAGTAATGTACCAACACACACACACATATATATATATATATATATATATATATATATATATATATATATATATATATATATATATGTATGTATATATATAATAATGTGTGTGTGTGTGTGTAATGTATTTTCATATGAATGCTTATGGATACTCTTAGGTAGTTTTACTGTAGTGAAGCTATGAAGCTGTGGGCAGTGAAGGATGCGAGTAACCTCACAGATCTATGCAATCATCGGTCACATTTTTCGGTAATGTTTTTTGCGGAGGTGTTGGGCGTATACTCCACAGAGCGGAGTTCTTGAAGTCTAGCTATTGTGATTTGGCGAGATATGATCGAGCAATGCCTGTACACACAGATGCCATAGTTTCCTTACGATTCCTGCAAAACCTGAGCCAGTGCTGTCTGTGTGCATGCATAATGGATGACAGTATTTACACAGTTCACTACTGCTCTGCGCTGATCTGAGCCAATTCATCAGACCCTTTGATCTCTTCACTGACAGGTAGACTCCTCAACTGTCTGGATCAGCGCGCTGTGGGCCGTCTCCTCATGCTTTCTTCTCAAGCAGACTAATTTGCGATGTCTGCTTGTGTGGAAATATGGTAACGTTAGAAAATATACTCATAGGTGTCGTCACAAATCCTTTGATAGAAGATATATGTCTTTTGGACACAAAATCACTTGCTCGATGTTAGTGTCTAAGGCATTCACTAGTTTGTTGTGCTGTTTTTCATGTTGTTTCAAGCTTAGAAACACATTTGTGGAGTCCAAATGGCTACTGCTACTGTATTCCAAATGATAAAAAAATGCATTCATTGAATTAATCTCCTACAGCAGCATCATTTTAGTATTGTTATATTACTGTAGAATTAGTTTTGTATATTATAGTATATAAATGAAGTATTCATTAGTAATGCTTTTTTGATGTCTTTGTTAAACATATTACACATAATTACTATTATAATAACAATTAATTATGCATAATTACATACAATTAACCTAAATGAGCTAACAATATACTGTAGTAAATGCATGTAGTTAATTAATATTTCTCTGTGCCAAGTGTATAATTACTGTAACTAGGACACATTTAAAAAGGTGTAATCATATTTATCAATGCTTTATAATAACTTTCATTATGTTTCTCATTAACAAACGGTATATAATGCTTAATGGATCATGGGTTAATATATATATTCTGAACCGCGTGAGATAATGTTAAGTATTAATGTTTACTAAATGAACTTAACATGTTACCTAATGATTAACCATTCATTATTCAAGTACATTAAAATGTACAGCTTCATTTCAGTTATTTAGTATTCTTTATTTGTTATTTTAGTAGTTATTTTGATATCAACAATTGCCCTACAATGAATCTGAATTATTGAGTCAGTGATTTAAACTAATCAATTTGCATTCATTAAAAATAAATACATAAATAAGTTAAAATTGTCATTTCCTAATTAAACATTGTCATTTTACTCCTTGAGCTCTCTAGACTTCTCTCTAAGAGATCACAGGGCATCAACATTTTCTATGATTGAAAGCACTTCGTATTGTACTTAGCTTATGTAAATAAAATAGAGCAATTTTTATGATATATTAATGTTGCTTTATCATTATTGCACTATTATTCACTGCATTACTAATTTCAAAGTGCATAGAGCTAAATTATTTCTGTTCTTTAATCTTCCCAGAAGGTTTTGATCAACATGAAGGTGGCGATTAATTAGTTACATGTGAACTGTCTTTTAATGCATTAGTGTGTCATAAAATGGCTCTGATCGTCTCACCCATTATTTAAGCAGGGCTAAATGGTTGGATTTGATAGTCTGTGCTATTGCTTTCATTGTGCATAGAGGAACAATCCTGCTGTCAGCTAAGTTTCCTCTTGCATTATTCCTGCATGAGCAGGTCTGAACTCTATAAGCCTGGGTGATGCGCGGCTCCTACTTCCTGAGCGCATAGCACGACAATGTTTCAACTTGTGCCAGCTTTTCATTTAAATCTTTCTTATTGATATCAATGAGCCTTTATACTTTGCTTCAGCTTTGTCCGTAATGAATTTGTCCTTGTTGCTCACGTAACTTATGAATGGTAGCTGTGGTTTCAGCAGTGTAGGGCATGCCTAAATCCTTCCACTGAGGTTTGACAGCCATTGATACAGAGCAGCCAAAAGCTAGGACTTACAGCACAAAGTTGTGTGTTGGTTGTTGAATGTGAGTGAGGATTACAGCTTCTGAAAGGTTGTGAGGCGTGTGATGCAAATGTCATTATAAAGGGCAAAACAAGGTGAAGTTGGAGGCCAACCATTGTAATTGAGGTCAGAGCCGTTCTGAGTCAGCAGGGAAAAACACACTGCACTCCAGAGGAGATAATGATCTTGGTCCCCTCTCTCTCTCTCCTCAGCTTTAAGGTCAGACAGTGTCCTCAAACATCCACGGTGCTATAGAGATCATGAAATTGGATGTCCGCAAAAAAGTCAAATCTTAGAGGCCACCGAATAAAAGTCTCTTTGCAATGATAGTATGTGTCTTCCAGTTTGCTTCTAATATGTAGCTTTGGTGTAACAATAACCACACAGGTTTTTAGCTGCTTTTTAAATATTGCTATTAAATAATATTGAAATGTTTATTTTAATACATTTGTAAATATATTTATTAAATAAATATATTTGAACATTTGATACTGTGATAGCAAAGCTACATTTCAGCAGTCAGTACAGTATTCAGAATGACATGATCATTCAAATCATTCCAGTATGTGTATACTATATATATATATATATATATATATATATATATATATATATATATATATATATATATATATATATATATATATATATATATTCACACCAATCTTTTAAATGGCATAAACACATAAACCTAATGTTAATTATGTAAATAGTATTTTAATATTTTGTAGTTGTTTTATCTGTATTTAGTGAGCCGATAGTTTCTTATCAGTCTGTTTCCTCACAAGAGATGTTAGTACAATTTTTTGTCTATTAACGTCTGACGATCCACGGCCAGTTTAGTTCAAGTGCTTTTTGGAATAAATAGTTTTTTGGATACCAGTTTGAATCCATTGTTATTTTGGACTTCGTTTATTACCAGTTTAGACTCTAAACAGTCCAACGCCCAAAAGCAGTCTCCACGTAAAAGTAAATACCTTATAAAGCTCAGATTAAGCAGTAAAAACCAAATCCTGCAGCAAGTTGCTATCATTAATTGTGATACATCTTTGGTCTGAAGACATTTTTACATGGAAATACAGATGTGTTAATAGCAGAACAATTTTAGACAAGTGATTTGAGGCTGGGTGATGCAGCCTCAGGTGTGATTAATATATCGTATCATCTAGAAGAGACAATATGCTGTTGCTGTCTTGTCAAGGGGAAAAAATAGTGGCCAAGTATTTAAGGCTGTCAGATAAACACCACCTGCTGCAAACATACAAACAATAGTAGTGCTGATCTCCCGGTAGAAGGTCTCTGCAGCTGTGCTTGTTGGATTATAAGTTCCATGTTTGCTCTGCTGTTATGCCAGAGATGGCGAACACAAATAAAAATAGATGCATGCAAGCCAAATGTCTCTAAGGTTCCCACAATTCCAAAGTCATACACGAAACCTGCATGTTAGCAAGAGTCTCAGCAAAAGCCAAATGTGATGGAGTGCTTTGTCCATTTATCTACTTTGTTTGGATCAGGCGGTCTACTGCTTGGGATCTTGTCAAATTATAATTTCACACCCTGTAATTTTGTGTTTCTGCTCTGTCACAGACTAGGCCCGTCTGAACAATGTCAGCATCATTTCATTGCATGCTGAAATTATACCAAATGAACATGCATAGTCTTTCAGTGCTCCACCGGCAGAATTTTTAGTGCACAGAGCTCAAACCTAAAAAAACAATACATGTTATGTGGCCCATCTTTCTTCCAGATTTATTTAATGAATAGTGTTCAAAAAACTTTTCTGAACACTTTTGAACTCACAGCTGGTTTCACTAAATTGGTCTTTTTCTAATACAGAGCTTTGTGTTGCTTTGAAGATTCAGTACTTTTATGCGTCAAACAGGACCACTTTTAGCTTCACTTTTGTAAGTTTGAATGCACTTAAATTATTCCATTGTGATTGCATTTTTTTATTTTTTTATTGTATAATATTTCACAATATATTCATATTGTTTGTTGTTGTTGTTTGGGTGAGCATAAAGAAGACAAAAGCTTGTTGCACATATTTTTACTTTTATATTATATATTATATTATAATTTCTGTTTCATGACTTTCAATTCTTCAGCTAAAAGAAATTTGGTGCTTTTTCTTAGTTTATGTCCAATAATAACTGACCTGAACACATCCTGTGTGTGTAAACTGTATCTGAAAGCCAGATTTCCTGGACAGTTGAACCTTACACTTTGTATCACATTCGAAGGCAGAAATTAGTGGCTATTTTCTTTTCTTTCTTTATCAAATGTATTTTTCTGAGTCTATTTCAGCATCAGCCCTTCTCTGGTGTTGGCCTACACCTGAGGCATTAACCTCCAATATCCACAGCGAGAGTTTGTATTAAAGTTTAAAGAAAGCAAGCTACCAGCAAAAAATAAGGTGAGTGCACTCACATCTGTAAGGCAGCATGACCTTTAAACCTAAAGATACACAGTATTTTCCCATATACCACGCTAGACACCACATACAGAAAACTGGAAAGTTTATTTAGCAAATCTTTCAGTCATATAACATGTCCTTATTGAGTCTTCTATAATTGTCATAGATTAAATCGTGTTCGCTCTTTTAATTGTGGGGACCTCAGGGGATATGCATGAGGTGATAACGTGACAGAGTTGCATTCTCAACTCATGAATACTTTGATAGGTCCATGAATGATTCCAGGAGACAACCAAGAGAAACGAGGACCCCAGGCATTTGTCTTGATTAAGTTTTCCGTTGTCTAATTTTGGAGACCTAATTAGGGAGTCAACACTGGCCTTCACCGTCATGCATCACAGACGACTCGTACCTGCTTTATCTACACCAACCGGCTTAGTGTGACTCTCTGTTGGGAACAGCAGTGTTTCAGTCGAAGAGCACCAGGAGTGCTTTTGTAGTTTCCCAGCAGCCGTGTTCCACTATGCCTGAACCATTTTGATGAGATAGATGAGCTGTATTATGCAATGCAATGTATAAATGGGACTTTTATGAGAAAAATCTTCAAAATAGTATGTGTGTGTTTTTAAAAATGTAAAAAAATGGGTGTAGCTCTATCAATTAACGTTCTGTGTAATACAGCATTTTGGGGACTTACAGTTGGCTGTGTTGCTCATTATTTAGAGCAGCTAAGTAAAAAGAACAAAATGAAGGAAAATAAATCAAATACATAACAATGAATATAAAAATATAGTATAATCAATAATTATAATATACAATTGTACAGAAAAAACAATTAATTACTTTACATGCAGGACTGTAATGATACATCAGAGGCGTGGGGATCCATTTGCGAATTGAGCTTTAATGCAAGTGATCGGGCAGGCAGGGTCAAACAGAGAGACAAGCGATAATACGAGAAATCAAGGAAACGTGCTTGATAACAGGCAGTAGGTCAAAAGGCAGGCAGATATCAATCACAAGAGTAACAAGGCACCAGGTAGAAGCCTTGGGAGAAAACAAACACGGGGTCAGCGGCTCAAATTGCGGTAAGCACAAACAAGACTTGCGATGAATGAGCGTGAGGAGGTCATTATAAAGGCTGGATGATCACGGAACACCTGGTGGCTGTAATCAGCAAGGTGCGGGGTTGTGGGAAATGTAGTCTTTAGCGATTAGTATTCGGTGAAGCTCCCTCCCGGTGGTGAGTCGGAGAGAGCCACAGAGTGCTGTTCATGGGGCCCCCTGCCCGACCGGCTCCGGAGCGAGGAGTGACTTCAGCCTTGGTGCTTCCACGAGTCTGGAGCAGGACTGTCGGGATAGTCATGGTGAAGGTGGCAGTGAGAGTGGGGTCGAGAATGTCTCGAGCAGGTATCCAAGACCTCTCCTGGGTCCATAGCCTTCCCGGTCGATGAGTATTGAAGTTCTCTGCCACCGTCGAAGGAGTCAGGATTTCTCGAACCTGGTAGGCCTCCTGCGCCGTCGATGATCCAAGGAGGGGCGTCGTTGGTAGCAACCTCTTCCTGGTCCTCTCCTCGGGATACGGGTTTAAGCAGTGAGGACATGGAAAGTAGAGGCAGTAGATAATTAGCAGGTAGGTCAAGGCGATGTAAACTGGTGTAACTTGTGATGATTTTGAAGGACCCGTACCTTGGACTCAGTTTCTTGCAGGGTAATCGGAGCGGAGATCTCGGGTTGATAGCCAAACCCAGTCACCAGGTGAGTGCACAAAGATTGCATCTCGGCGATGTGATCAGCCTGAGCTTGGAACCTTCTGACAACTCCTCTGAGATGGGCGTGGCGGTATTCAGACTTCCTCACTTCTTTGTAACCATCGTTGACTCGCGGGCTTGCTGAGGTTCTCGGACCAAAGGAAACAAAGGCGGTTGATAGCCAGAGCGCATTGGAAGAGTTAGTCCAGTGGATTGTTTCCTGAATTCTGGGCATACTCAGCCCAGACTAAATAGCGACTCAGTCTTGTTGGTTGTCGTGGCGAATGCGTTCTGAGAGGGTACGACAGTTCTTGATTTCGCGTTGACATCCGTTGGATTGAGATGATAACCTGAAGTTAGACTGGCGTTATGTTGAGGTTACGTGCAAAGAGCTTGCCAGACTCGAGTGAGCTGTGGGCGCGATCCAGATCCCCGATATCCTCGGGTAAGCCAGTAAGCGAAATACCTGCTGTAGAGACAGCGGTTTCCCAAGCTGTGGTGGATTTGGGCAGAATCTGCATGCCTTGGAAACCGATCCACGACCGTGAGTACCGTGGTAAGGAGTTGGAGATAGGCAGATCCGTTCACGAAATCACGACTATGTGAGACCAAAGTCGTTCAGGTATGGGTAGTAGCTGTGAGAAGTCTCTTTGGCGTTGATGGGAGGTTTCACGATATTGCAGGTTTCACACTTATTTGCACGAAAATGGATGGTGTCTGAGCATTATGGTGGGCCACCCAGAATCTGTTAACTAACTGCAGGGTGGCTGCTGATGCCTGGATGACCGGCGCTAGAGTATAGTGAATCCAATGCAGAACTCTCACGTAGTGCTTGAGATGCGTAAATTCCGGTTAGGAGGGCAGGCTGGTGGGACTGGTTGGAAAGTTGGGCCTCTGAGATCTCGGTCATGATATCCCGCAGTTGGGGCGATAATGCGGGCTGGGTAGGATGGGTTCATGAGACTTCGCGAGGGCTGCTCTCGAACTGCCTAGATAAAATCGCTTTGGTGCTGACCCTGAGCGGTAAGTGACTTTAAAATCAAAGCGGGAGAAGAACAAAGACCACCTGGCTTGTCTTGAGTTTAGGCGGCAGCGGATTGGATATGTCGAGATTGGTGTCGGTGGTGGTGAATGGTAGTTTGGCTCCACTCTAGCCAGTGCGCCACTCCTCAAGACGATTTCATGGCAGGGAGCTCTCTGTCCCGACATCATAGTTCGTTCGGCAGGGTTAAGCTTGCGGAGTAAGCACAAGGGAAGGTTTAGCTGGCTGCCGTGGCGTTGAGACGGGATGGGCGCGTGCCCGGTGGATGCATCTACCTGCGACTATGAATTCCCGATTGGGGTCTGGGTGATGGGTATGGGGCGGTGCGTGAACCTTTCCTTGAGCTGGTCAAATGCCTGGATGCTGTCGGGTGACCACGATAGCGATGAGAGGTTCTTTTAACCAGAGGTAGTGGCGTGGCAATGATACTGAAGTTGCGCGGTTCGTCTAGATAAAATTTAGAACCCCAGAAGCAGCGTAATTCTATTGACTGCTGTAGAGGCGCGGCCACTCCGCGACTGCCTTGACCTTGTGTTAGTCCGCCGTCTGCGTCAGAACTGATGATGTACCCCAGATAAGCCACTTGGGTCCTGGGTTACATTTCTGGGCCCGGGCGTACAGTTGATTGTCGATCAAGCGTTTGAAGAACTGTTCTGGCGTGGGTAACATGAGACTGAAGTTGTCAGAGTACACAGGATGTCATCCATATGAACAATGAGAAATTGTTTTAACTATGTCTCTAAATACCTGCGTTTACGAAAGCCTGAAAGACAGAAGGACTGTTTGCGAAGGCGAGCGGCATAACAAGATACTCATGGTGCCCAGATGTAGTGGAAGGCAGTCTTCCATTCGTCTCCTTCCTGATGCGGATCAGGTTATATGCGTTTCTGAGGTCCAATTTAGTAAAAAACTTAGCCTTCTGGAGTTGCTCTGGGAGGCTGATACGAGGCAGCGGATAGCGGTATTTGACAGTTACCTAGATTCAGACTGCGATGTCCGATGCAGGCGAAGCATCCGCCCTTCTTCTTGGCGAAAAAACGCCCGGCGCTGGTGGCGTGAAATTCGGATGAATCCAACACGCAACTCCTCCTCAATGTAAGGATCTCATCGCCTCTGATTCGGGTTGTGGGGAAAGGCGCGACTGCGTTGACGACCCGGCATGGTCGATGCTTTAATCGTATGGACGGTGAGGTGGTAGGTGGTTGCTCCTTTACGCTAAAAGCAAGGGTTAAATCTTGATATTCATGAGGTTCAGATGCATTGATGACCTCCTCTTCAGCAGGAAGGCGGGGACGGTGCACTGGGGCTTTAAGACCAGTGGTTGTGGCAGTTAGTTGACCAGTGTGTTATTTGGCGATTTGTCCATGATATAGTGGGGTTGTGAATCTCGAGCCAGGGTAGTCGAGGGATGAGGTGATGCTTGGGAGAAGTGAATTCACGAACAGGCGTATGGATTCGAATGAGGGCTTGCGCAGCGTTAGAGTTGGGTAGTGGAAGAAATAGTTCCAGATCCGACTGGCGTCCATCTACGCGCCACTGCGTAGAGTACACAGGGAACGAGAGGATCTTGTTAGAGTCCGCGAAGGCACATCAATAAAATTACCAGCAGCTCCTGAATCGATGAGAGCTATTTGCAGAAATCCATGTCGACTTTACTTTTAACAAGAACCTCGATTTCAAAGAGTCTGGATGAATTATGCGATCTTACGGCGGGTTATTGGCGCTGGCGCTGAGGGCGTGTTGGGCAGTAGGCTCGAAAATGACCCGGCTGAACCACAATAGAGACATAAGCGTTCGGGCTCTTCTCTCTCTCTCCCTCGGATCAAGGTGAAGGTTGAGCGATCTGCATGGGCTCCGGTGCTGGTGAATGGCCAGGATGTGAAGAAGACAGGTACTTGCCGCGACGTGCTCTGAGAACATTGTCCAATTTTATGTTGATCTCCATGAATTCCTCCAGAGATTTGCCCTCGTCACGACACGCCAGTTCTGCTTGGGCTCGGTGTTTCAAACCCTCCGATACATAAGCTTGGTGGCGACTCCCCCAGCCTGACTGAGCGGCAAGCGTGCGGGAAGTTGGCGTGTAATCCGCCAGCTAATAGCCGGTACCTTGTGATAAAGCGACAGCTGTTCCTGGTTCTTTTCCTCATTTACATGTTCAAGAAACCTCCTAATTCGCGCAGGAAATCATTAAATGAGGAAAAGACTGTACAGCGCCTCCCAAGTATGTGGCCCAATCGCGCTTTCGGTGGGCAAGGAACAGATCAGGGAAACCTTGCTGTCATCTGTAAGGAGTATAAACCGGTTGCTGGTGAATTGAACAAGGAGCATTATAATAAAATCCCTTACATTTGAGGGCTGACCCGTCCGAATTTGTCGGAAGTAGACTGAGCGGATTAAGGTTAGGTTGAGGCAGCGTCATGACTGGTTCTGCGTGGGGCTGGGCAGATGGGGCGGTGTGCTGGGTTGGATTGGTGGTCGTGAGGGGTTAGCGCCTGAATGGGCCTCACTGGCCTCCTCCGTCCAAGCGTGGTGAGCTTGTGCAGCTGTTGCTGATGTCGCGTGATAATTAATTCGCTTGAGACGAGACTTCAGACATCAGAAGATACATTTCCGCTGGATCCGTTTGTGGCGAAGTCTTCTGTAATTATACATCAGAGGCGGTGAGGATCCATTTGGAGATTGAGCTTTGTCGTGGTCGGGCAGAGCAGGGTCAAACGAGAACCATGATAATACGAGGAGAAATCCAAGAAGGCGTAAGCGATAACAGGCAGTAGGTCAAAGGCAGGCAGATATCAATCACCAAAAGAGTAACAAGGCACAGGTCGGCAACAGGAAAACAAACACGGGAATAAGCGCTCCAAGAATTGCAGTAAACACAAACAAGACTTAGCGATGAATGAGCATTGAGAGGTCCATTATAAGGCTGGATGATGCGGAACACTGGTGGCTGTAATCAGCCCAAAAGGTGCGAGGTTGTGGGAAATGTAGTCTTTAGCGATTAGTATTCGGTGAGAGCTCCCTCGGGGTGGTGGTCGGAAGGCCACAGAGGTGCTGTTCATGACTTTTAGGACTGTGGGATGGAAAAAAAAAAAAATTTGTAGACCTATTTTATTTTCTGTACTTGGTGTAACATTTATTCATGATAAACTTCATCTGAATGCTGTATCATCGTGCTGAATAGAGAGTCTGCAAAATAGTCTGGTAGCTTAGGCCACATTAAAATGTATAATGTAATAATTTTGATAATCAGGTCACATGAGTTTGTTTACATGGAAAGAAAAAGATAATTCCCTCCCAGCATAAAAATTCATCACAACATATTGCCTTGATCCCATTAGTTAATATTACATTCCACAAATTAATATCTTATAATAAAAATGTAGTAATAACAAGTAAAGCAAACATGTCTTCTCCTGGTTACTGTAGAACAATATTTTATTAGCAATATACAAAATATTATGGTACCGGTTGCATGTTGAGTCTTAAATTATAAAATAGATGGTATTATGCAACATGTAAATTGTATAAACATCAAATATACATATACTTTACACCTAGATCAACAGTTTGACTCTTTACTTCACCCAGTATCCATACACTACTAAAGCAACCTCTTATTCCTGTAATTCTATATTTCCCCTGCCTGGTGATGAATCGTGTTGATGTCCAATACTCAGTGTTGTTGGAAAGAGCTCCAGATCACATTGCTTCCAAACCACTCCTTTCTGCTTTCATTTTTGTGGCAGAACTCCATGTTTCCTGAATCTTTTTGTAGCATTTCTCAGCATTTGCTGATACAATGGCAATATTTTCTAAAAGTCTTTTTTAGATTGGCGATGCATTAACTCATAGAAAGAACTTGACTAAGGACTTTTTGGGAACTCCCAAAAGCTCCGTTACTGTGCTCTTCTGTCTCCTTGATGAGTAGGAGAGCAGAATGAGAATCGCTTGGTGAGGATTGTAGCACAGGTGAATTGTGGGAGATTGATTTGCAGACTGAAGATTGAATCAGATTGCTGAGAACAGTTGGAGTCACATCTTCCTCTGAACTGCACTAGTGAACAATCACCAAAATAATAAGTAGGAGTTTTTGGACATTATTGGCATAATATACTGTTCTTTTCAGCTAACGAGTCACATTTATCAGTAGATACATGGTGACAAATATTGCCCAGGAATATTAACATATATCTGTTATTTATGGTGTGACCATCAGAATCATTTCTTATGCAGGAAGTGTTGTTATTGTAGTTATTGGCCTATGTATTCTGTACTAAAATGTTTTAGGAATTATTCCCAGGAGTTAATTGTGTGTGATATTTTTGGTTATGCTTCTTCAAGCAGCTTGATTGTCATAAAGCCCATTTTAAGGTATTTGATCATTGTTAGTAAGGCATTGATCTCAATCTCCAAAGGATTTAAGTGTTTTAGATGTAATATAGTCACAGCTCAGCAGTTAAGGGAAATAATCATGCTTAATGCAAAGATAAGCTCTGACTTTCACCCTAATGGGCATTGTTTCACTCTGTGTGAATGCTGTGGTTGGCGACTGTGTGTGAATTACTTAAATCCCCACAGACTGACCTCAATGTACAATGCCGACACAGTATTGATTACACATGAAGCGAGTCAAATCAATAAGCTCCTCAGGTTGCAGAATATAATTACTTTGCCAAATCAAACACAACTCTCAGCATTAAACCGCGGCTGAAAAAACTTACAAATGTTGCTGCAATAATCTTTGGGGAGGTTTTGCTTGGCCAAGTGAAGTTCATCTTTGGTGGGATGGGTTTATACCTTTGAAAAATTAGAAGTATAACCAAACATCTCTCATGAGCCTTTTGTGTTCTCTTGCAGTGGCTAACATCCTGTGGAAGAAAGGTAAGTAAGCATTGTGTTTCAATCCAATATTAATGTATGGTATATGTCTGGATTCTGGTATATGATAGTGGTAATGTTGATTACCCTTGGTTGAGTGTGGATTTGAGCCACAGGCAAAATTATCTTTGTCTTACCACAGGTCAGGGATTGAAACATGTTCTATGTATTTTTATGGGACGGTATTAAAGTCATCCAACCAGTGGCCTGTGAGGTCAGAGACACATCAAACTAGCGAAGCTGTGGCCTACAGGTGAGTTGTTGTAAAGAAGCATTTAAACACTTGTAAATGTGGGACATGAGCCTCTGTTTCCTCCTGTATTCTGTAACGCAAACAAAAGCGAGTTTATGACTATTATCAGCGTGCGTTTGCAATTATTTTAACTAAATGATTGATTACCGGTGTTTGTGAATGACAAACAATATGATGCCTGCTGATTTTTCATTCATCCATCCTTCCTTCCTTCCTTAGTATAACTTTCTTTCTTTCTTCCTTCCATCTTTTGCATCCATCCCAACTTCTCTTCTTTCCTTCCTTCCATTTTCTTTTTATACTTAACCTTTCTGTTCTCCTTCATAATCTGTCATCCTCATTCTGTTCACCTATACATCTGCATCTTTCCAACCATTCTTTCCTCCTCATCTATCCTTTTCTGATCTCATCCATCATCCTCCATCAATTTTCCATTCTGTCCACCATATCTTTTTCTTCCTTAGCCTACTCCATTCATCCATCACCCTTCTTTCCTTTTCCTTTTATTCTATCTAGCCATCCATCCATCCGTGCATCCAATCATTCACCTGTTAATATTCTTCCTTGCTAACTTCCTTTTCTTTCCACATTCTTTTACAATCAATATTCATCCACACTTTATTCTATTCCCCCCATCATCATTTTTCTTTCTTTCTTTCTTTCTTTCTTTCTTTCTTTCTTTCTTTCTTTCTTTCTTTCTTTCTTTCTTTCTTTCGTGTATCATACATTTCCTATTTTACTTCCTTCCTCCTTTCCTTCCTTCCGTTCTTATGTCCTCTTTTCAATCAATCCATTTTCATCCCTTCTCTTTCACCTTTCCTTTCATTCATTCATTCCTCTATCATCTGTCAATCTGTTATCCGTCTTTACTTCTTTCAAACATTCTCCTGCATCTATCATTTTCTCATTTTGTCTTTTCATCCTTCCTCATCCATATTTTTATTTATTTTCAACATCCATCTATCCATTCTTCATTCTGTTGAGCATCCATCAATCTTTCCTTCCTTACTTCTTTCCTTCCGTCCATACGTTTCTTCCTTCCTTCCTTTTCTTTTTATTCTATCAATTTATGTCATTATTTCTTCCTTACTTTCTTTTTCTCTTTCTTTCCAATCTATCCATCATCATTTATCCACCTTTAATTCTATTCACCCTTCCTTCCTTCCTTCCTTCCTTCCTTCTTTCTTTCTTTCTTTTCTTCTCTGGCTTATGACCAGTAATTTAACCGTGTGGAATTTGATCCTCAACACAGACATCAGTTGAGCTCCATCCTTCATCCACTTTACATCGCTTATCCTTCTTGACTCTGCATATAATTTCTCGGCTCTTTCTGATGAGCAGCTGCTAGATTTACACAAGCTATTAAATGATTGCCTTCCTCTATTCTGCTGTTACGTTGGAGCTGGATATGCTGATGAGACAGCTGTGTTTATTTGGGGCTCCCGAAGCGTGAGCTTGAGTTTCCAGCCTCCAGAGGCAGCAGGCCTCTAGTAGGACATCAATCAAATGCCAGGCCTTAACAGCAAGCCCCGAATTGCAAACTCTGTCTGAGAGAGAACGATTCGAAAACATTACGATGTGTTTTTCTATGTTCTGCTTGTGAAATCACTATCACGTATCTTCCTCTGTTTAAATATTCAATTAAGCATTCAAATCATGTTGAAGATCTTGCGGATCGCGGTTGCAGTTACACCAACTGCCTCAGGAGTAAATGGTGGTGACATAATTGCATTTCATGACTGTACTTTTGAGTGTTTTAGAGCATTAAACATAACTGATATTAGAAGTTCTTTAGAAGTAATATTTGAGTTTACTTAAAATGTCAGCTTGACCAGACACATCAGTCACATCGGTCTGTGCCTCGTACTTGATTGTGGTGAAACTGACCCTTGAGTAGCCCAGTCAACAAGAATCACCACAGGAAACGCCCACTTCTGCACCAAAACCTCTGCGGCCATCAATCAAGCAGCTCTCACCTCTTTAACCACAGCACATTCAACCTCAGGCCTGACAGCCGCTCACGACAGAGTTTGTCTCCATGATGACCACTTCTGCCCACTATCGATCCCACATCCACAAAGGTCACATTCTCTGAAGCGAAGCTCTAGAAGTCTTATGTTTGGTATAGTTTAATTTTTCTAAATAAATTTATTTACATGGCCTGTGGAATTTTTTGTAGCGTTGTTGACCTTCATTTAGAAAGCGTTCTTCATAGTTTCCTTTTAAATGAAAGCCATACAAATACTTTTTACTCTAATAATCCTTAATACTACTGTGCTCTGTTTTAATGACTTTTTGTATCTCTTTTCTAAAGGAGGAGGTCATCCACAAATCGGGAGAGAAGGATCAGAAATGTGGACATCAGCCGTCGATGTGAAAGACAAGTTCATTTCTTATCTACGACCTTTGCTGAATAGGTTGCTAATTGTCGACATCCAATCCCAGAGAAAGCTGTTCAGGTAAGCCAATGAATCAGTAACTAAAACATTGCTCTTATGAGCACTTTACCATAAACATGCGTAGTATATGCAATGTGCCGTGTTGCACTTCATAAATTCATAATCTCCCTTTTTAAAATCACAATTCTAGTTTTAACAAAAGAATTTTAACATATTTAAAAAGAATGTTTATACATGTTTACCTTCATTTGCACATAGTATGCAGTTTTCTTTGCTGTATGGGCACTCAATAATCTGCTGCTTGAGTGGTTTCCTCAAGATGCTCCAAACCTTTTTAGAAATATGGACTGATTTGCTGAAAGAAAATACTCAAAACATTTTAAAATAAAATAAACCTTTTTATGAGCCCACCGAAGAACTGAGCAGTGTTGTGATTGTAAAATTAAATCAATAATTAGTTTTGCTTAATTAAAACAAAATGTAAAAATGTAATTAAATTAAAATATTAGATAAAAAATATAAATGTTGATTTGGAAACAACGTTGAGTTCAAGAGCTAAATGACTGAAACTGAAGAAATATAAATATTTAGAATGTTTGACAACATGAGATTACTAAGCAGAGTCACTTTTGTGTTACACGAATAAAGAAAATCATTCTGGTTTGGAACTAAGCAAATTATGGCATCATTTTAAATTTGTTGTGAAATAATTATTTATTTGTTGAGAAATAGATGGTGTCAGTGACTTTCCATGGTCTGTGGTCTGAGTTGTGGAGGCAGTTTGTGTTGCCTTGTGTTCAAAAAAGCTGCTGATGTTCCAAGCAGAAAAAGTAGTTTTGTTACAGAGTGAATGCCCAGATAAGTGCCAGCAAGACTTTCTCCATGCCAGGCCTCACTAGGGTAGTTCCAAGAAGCTTGATAATGTGCTGACAAGTGGGTCACACTTGGGATCATCACCATGGGAGTTTGTTTTCATTACCTCAAATTAGCGAATGCTAATTTGCAACCTGCTATTGTAGAATCCAAGAAACATAGAGAAGAGTCTAATATGTGTCTACAAGTTATGTTTAAGCCTGAGATCTCTATTTAACTCAAACTTTTTGTACAAATATGAAATTTCGCACATCTACTAAAGATAGCTGGCGAGAATTTGTTTATCTGTATAAAGAGTGTCTATTATTCAGTCTAATCGTAAGGAGAGGATGTGCTAGGATAAAAATTCAATGTGCACATCTGCTCCCACAGATTATTACACACATGGAGATTAGCGCTGAGAACAAGCAATCACCCTCCTTACATCATAGCTATACACAGACACTAGTTCTCTCTTAGCTTCCTTTAATGCTGTGTGTTGTGAAACAAGCTGTTCAAATGCTCACGGTAGCGAGGGCTTAACAGTGAATGCCACATCATATAGACCACTTATCTGAGATAGAGACATTCTGAGGGAAAAAATGTCAGTCCTGCTGAGAGATTATAATCATTTTGCAGCCGCTCAGTATTGCAAATTAACATTTTTTCATATTACGTGCGCGTCCATATAAGCACAATGGGGTGTAATGAATTGCACGATAAGGCTATCACTGCACAAAATGAATCGTTTGTTCCCAGTGGAATATCTCTGTGAGTGACAGAGAATGGATATGGTTACAAGCTATTATTGCAAACAGGCTGAGCTATTGTTACTGTATCAGCACTCTCCATTTAAAATGCACACCATAGCCAAACTCTGCATGTGCAAAAAAAACATGCAGCTGAGCACTGAGAGGAGGCATGACATGCGTTCTCTCTGTCATGGATAGTTTGCTTTTGTTGAACTTGTAAGCTTTATGGTGACTTGTGTAGAATGTTAAAAAGCATGGGTGGGAGTCTGCTTTGTGAATTAACATAATGAGAGTTCAGTGATTTCATTGAATTCTCACGAGGGGCGGCAAGAAAAGCAAACAATGTGGAAAAATCCAGTCAATTTTTTCAAGGCGCTCACTACTGACCAGGGGGCAAAGCCACTGAAGCGTCTGTCTTAGTTGTGCCTAACTTTGTAGAGATAATTATACCACTTCACTCTCTTATTGATGAATATTTGGTCTAGCATCTTTCTAATTAGATTAGGTGCAGCACATATCGTGAGCAGACTATGATTGTGTGTATTCATCGAATTATTAATATAGCCTTATATCTGTATGTATTTGCAGATGTTTTAAAAGACTTATATACACATACCAAGGCTTCAATTATTTGATTAAATATATATAAGAAGGCAGTATTTGTGAAATAAATTTTGCGATTATAAAATTATATTTCTGTACATTAAAAAGTAAAGTAATTTATTCTTGTGGTGGCACTTTCAGCAGCCATTCAGAAATCATTCTAACATGCTGTTGTGCTCACATCACATTTATTATTATTATTATTATCAATATTATTATTATATATATCAATATTGCAAACAGTTATGCTGCATAATATTTTAGTTTAAAACAAGATTGTTTTCAGGACTTTGCTGAATCAATTTTTTATTGTTTTTCCAATTTTAATTGTTAAATTAAACTATAGTTTATTATTTAATTAATTAGATATAATTTATATATTAAATTAACTTTAAAATTAAAATTAAAATTGTCTAATGAATCATGAGCCTTTTTAGAACATGAGCACTACTATATAAAAATACATTTCAGTCGTTAAATGTTACTTCATTATTTAATTTTGATAAGCAGATGGAGACTGTTGATCTGCTGTTGTCAACGAACTGTGAGCACCGACCGAGTTCCAGTGAAGCTGCACTGTGACAAGTCATGACCAGGTGTGGATCCTGAGCTGGGAGATATCGAGAAAAACTTTCCAACCCTCCAGGTACGTCAGATCACTCCAGATTCATCTCTGAGTGCTAATCACCACCTGATGCCTTTTCAACAAAAGAGCACTGGGACATTCTGCCCTAACTACTTCTCTCATCTGATTATTCAAGTATACGAGTCAGCCCTGCTGAGAGTGTGTTTTGATGATTTTAGTTGACATTTTTGGAGCATTCCCAAGTGATGTAAAATTGAACCAGCATAGCAAGGAGTCTCAGTGGGGTTCCATATCCCATAATTGGCACAGTCTCATCCCCATAATGCGTAGTTTTGGTTAACCACAGACAGAATACATTGAGTTCCTCGAAGAAAAAGGTTGTGCTTGATCACTCATGTTGCTATTGTGTCTCTTCCATACATCAGGTGATCAGCCAAGCCAGCGGAAGCACGTCCACCACACCATTCACACCCAGCCGGTTGGCCATCGATTCGACAGGGTGGAGGATTTCTTCATTCCTCCCATAAGCCTCACTATCAATCACATCAGGTAAAAGAGAGTATACATATGAGGGATGTTCAAACACGTACTGACTGTAATTAGAACTCTAGTTCGGATAGTGTGTAAATTGCATTCGGGAACTGACATTTAGATCTTAATAAACCATTTTGTGCATTCATAGTCACTCACATGAAAGTAGATTTAGAGGTAGTCGAGGAAATGTGAGTTTAAACCCTGAATAAACAGACCAAGAGATGTTTGCGTGGATAGTAAATCTCATTTGAATTGATTAAAATCTGAGTTGAAGATTACTGAGCATGCCTGATCCTCTTATTGTCCCCTGTTGGCAGATGGATGTTTACTTACGCTATCATGTCGTGCTAATATAAAAAAATAATGACTCAATTCCAAACGCTAGAGAGATTACTTGTTCTCTTCATTGAGAGAGCAAGTCACGCTGCTGATGACAAGAGTGGCAAACAATGTAAAATGTTTGCCAAAAAACATGTTTCAATGTACCGGTCGTGAAGAAAACTTAGCTCTGTTCCAAAATCTTTCTTTTTTGCTGCCTACGTTAGCAGCATCCTAACTGAAAAGGAACCTGGACCTGCTTTTCCAGCAGTCTTGGATTCCAGAAGTATTGTTTTCTGTAGTTATAATCTATGAGCTAAACCATCCTGCTGCAAGCTGAATCACAACATTATCAATTATGGTAACACTTTATAATAACTGCAAACTATGAATCATTTAATAAAGCATTATTAAATAGTTCATTGTTATAAAGCATTATTCAAATGTTAATAGTCATTAGTAAACACTATAAATACAGCTATAAATGCCTTGTTCTTGATTTATAAGCATATCTATTACAAAGGCTCAGTTATTATCCTACCAGAACAAAATAAAATAATAACATTATGAAAATACAATTAAACATTATAGATATATTCAAGAATAAACATTTATATCTGCATTTATAAACAACTTGCTAATGCCTTTTAATGTTGGAGCAATGCTTTATAAAGGATAAAGGAAATGGAATATTTACTAATGATGCTTAACTAATGATTCATAGTGTGCAGTTATTATAGTGTTACCCAAATTTTAATTAGAAGCAAAAAGGTATATGAAAATTGTGCAGAAAGTCAAAGGTACAAGGCTGTGTACTAAATGGTTTTAAGCAGAAAAGATGATGTCATTTAAACACATACTATACCATCAATCAACCTTGTACTGTAGCTTACAGTCTTTAAGGTTTGAAATGTATTATTAAAAATGAATTCTCCTATGGAGAAAATGAATGGTATTTTTCCAAATTGACAAAAATGTTTTCCTGAACTTTGATTAACTGATTTCAATAGCCTTTATGTGTCCAGCACTGATTCCATATATTTTGCTCACTAGGTTTTGGATCAGAGCCATATACTTATCCTATAATGCAAGATGATTGACAGTTTATTTGCAATCTAATCAAATCAAATTACATTCACAATTATTTAATTAGGCTATCCGGTCAAATTATCATAACTGAATCTCACGATCGGTAAATGCTAATAGCATATCCTGTTTACTTATCTGTGTATAAATATCTTTTGTAGTTCAAATAGCCTGTGTCTCTTATTATAGTGTTAATAAACATTTTGGAGGATAAATACATTGTTGCAATTCAGTCGAAGATCCTCAGCACAGCTAGTGACCAGCTTTGTTAAAAGACATGATCTTATAGTCCCACAATAGAGAGTTCATCCAGAGGATACGGCCTAATGCACAAAGACCAGTTTAATATGCAATCCTTTCGAGGCCTGAGATAATCGACTTACACGCATGCCACACACACACTCACAAAATACACACTCTCCTCATAGTCGAGTCACTGAACCCAGCTGTTTGCTTTCACCCTAATATTTACTAGCAGTAATACTCTGCTAGTTGATATGTGGCGCACTACAATTCGGTTCCTGTCACTGGAGTTCAGTGCGTGTCAGTCTCATTTTTCTTGAATAAACTGCAGGACGCTCAGTTGAGGGTATGTACACTTTTTTTTTAGTGTGCTGTCCCAGTAGGCTGGTGACATTTAGCGGGGCTGTCCGCTCTCTGATGGAGTAATGTGTTTCAGTGCTCGAGTCAACAGAGTGCAACATCAGCGCTCCATACTGAAATAGAGGTTAACGCCAGTGTAAAGTATTACAGCCCTCTGATCTTGGCCTGGCAAGAGTTTGGATTTAGCATGTAACATTAGCTTTGGATGGAGAAGTTGTGTTCCTTTTTTAAATGCTGTTATGTAAGACGTTTGTGGAATTACGTCATTGATCTAAAGGGAATAAGATAAAGATTGAGAAAGTGATTATGTAAGAAAAAACAGACTCTCAGATCAAGACCAGACATGCTGATCTCAAAAGTATTTTTATATAAAGTGTATTGACAGCCTCGAAACAACTAAATCCCTTATACACACAACAGTAGAGAGCTACGGATGTTGAAAAATCTTCTTAAGAATGGTTGGGACTGGATTTGCCATAATCTCAAGATAAATAGTCAATGTCATGCTTGCATTAATCAGTTACTGTAAATGATAGTTAATGATAGTACTTTGTCTGAGTAAGATTGTTTTAATGGATTTTATAGGCCTAAATGAAACTCTGATTGAGAGTCCAGGGCCTTATTTCTAAAATGTTACACAGAAACCATCCTAAATTTAATCTTACGATAATCTCTTGAATATGAGTAGGTTTTATTCATAGAATCTCCATTTTTGTAAGAAAAATGGTGTGTATTGACGTCTCCCAAAAAAAAAAAAAAAAAGAATTTACAAATCATTTGTGAACATTTGTACATAACGTTGCACACACAAAAGGTTTAGTTTTTACTTTTTATCTAACCATAAACGCTTGCTAGGACCACACGTTATACACGAATACCCATAAATAACAAATAGATCAACCAGAGAGCTCAGCGTGCCTTGCAAATTTATATGAATTTACTTGCATAATCCTCAGGAGGATATTGATTTTTGTGAATATGCTGACATAATAAGATCTGCGACTGGTAAACAGCGGCGTTGTCATTTGTACAAAACACTGTTGTAAGGAGGAATGTTTGGTGATCCGTGATCCAATAATTACTTCATTCGTTTCTCATTTGAAATGCCTCATATGTTTTGACTTCACCTGTGGCAGTGAACTGTTGAGGAGGGATTTGTAGAGGAGAGACTGCATGTGACATTTTAGTCAGCTTGTCAAATTATTTTAGCATTTACACACCTTCACACTGGGAAAATAACAGCCTACAGGAGTCCCATTCACGGCATTCATTGACTTTCTGTCATGCTTTATCCGCAACCAGCCTGGGGAAAATAAGTTTACATCTCAACAGTAAAAAAAAAAAAAAACATAACTTTACTTATTTCTTTTCTTTTAATTGTACAAGAAGCCCTTTACTAATGCTAAATACACATTTTCCAACAAGTGTTTGTCATATAAAAATTGAAGGAGTTTGTATAAATGCAAGCATTGCCATGAATGAGTAAATGCATTTTTGTTTGTTCATAAGGTTGTTTGGGATGCCTAAGGTTTATTTGTGAAAAAGTATTGCTTTACAACAGGAAAGAGAACTTGGGAAGTAGCTATTAATTGCCCTGCAGTGCATAAACAAACACAGAAATCACAAAGTATACACAATGCTACGAAGACCCTGTTTGTGTTGTTTTTTTATTATCAGATTACAGAGCTGTCCTGTTGTATATTGACTGCTAGGGTAGAGGCTAGTGACTTTATAGAGTAATAAAATCAGCAGCAGATATCCATATGACAGAGCTGTGTGTGCCAGCTCAAAAAGATGAATGTGACTTTTAAGTATCCTATTCTGGGGATACATCATCACATGCCCCTGTAGAAATGTTTTATATCTAGCACTACAAAACCTGTTTGTAATCATTATTGAGTGATGCATGTTTCCTTGCGGGTTGCATCAAACATACATCTGTTTAACAAAGCTGAGAGCTGGTGTTGAAAGCAGTGCAGTGACCCCCATAGCACACAGGTCTGGTTTTTAAAAACATATCCAGGATGAATTGTATCATTGACGTATGTTTGTGTGTGCATCGTTTTATTCATGTTTTTGTTGCATTGAATTTACCAACCAGACTGTATACACACAAAATTCCAACGTATGCAAAGGTATTGGGCATCAAGCGAGACTTTTTTTGTAGGTACGTTAATTCACACTGTTTCTTCCTTTCTGTCCTTTCTTGTTTCTGTAAGGTGAATATAGTTTTCTTTTTCTTTTCTTTTTTTTTAGTCCGTGAAATGAAATGTAAGAAGAAATGTAAGTAATAAATAAGAATAGCCTTAAAAAAGTATAAGAATAAATATTGGCATAAAATGTAATTTGAAGATGTGATTTTGAAGAATTCTAAGTCATTTTTGTAATATTATGGTGCATGACGATTCTTAAATATATTAAAATTATAACCGTTTCAAAATTCAAGAGAAAAACATCGCACTGTTCTTTCCTTTCTGCACTTTCTTCTTTCTGTAGGGTCAATATTTCTTTCATTTTTGAAATCCATGAAATTTAGTAAGAAATACAAATACAAAAATACAAAAATCACTTGAAAAACACATGTAAACAACTATGTATTTCTTGATGATTAAAATGTATTAATTTATCAACGTGTACATGATAATGCAAAGATTAGTAGATGTGTTTTGCAGAAGAAATACAAAAGAATCTGCAAATCATTTAAAGGGTGTCAGTTTGATTGACATTCAAACACTGGTGAAACTATTTATTACTTCTAGAAATATTGTGACTTTTACACATTTAGTGTGATAAATGTACACTGTTTTGGGCGTAGTTGATTCAAATGTAACGCTTTCAAAAGTTAAAAAGAGAAAGAACCTTTATTTTAGCCTGTCAAATACTTTCTGCTTGATTCATATTATTTCAGTATTACTTTTATTTATACTATTTGTATATAATTTCCAGTCAGTTTGACCCTTAATCTAAAAAAGAGTAGCTGTTTTATCGACACAGCAGGAGAGAATGTTTCTTTCTAGCAAAATAATCCTATTTACATTTGAAGCGTATGACTGGGTATTGAACAGACACTTGTACATTCATATTCCATGATTTTACCCCCAGTGTCCGGATCCGTTTTCAGGCCTTCTTCCGGACCTCATAATTTAGAAATTAAGCCCCGAGCATGTCATCACAGCCAAAACAGCCTGGCCTGTAGCTAATAAATGGACACCGGCTGCCAACTGATGGAGCTCATCACGGGCGGTGATAATCTGTCCCATTGGTCCGCGGCAGACGTGGTCTTTTTGCCAGACGCAGACAGCGACCACATTCTCGAGTGCATAAAGAAGATGGATGTCAGGGTCTGAAGTCTGTGCTAGAAATGATTGGAGAGCATGCAGATTTAATTGGACTTTGTTAGATCCTTTATTTCCCTCACCAACTTCATTTGTTCTTGGTTCTTCTGAGATTTTTTTATAGCCAATAATTGGGCTCTTTGGATTTCTCAATGGATGAGACAAAGTGTGGATGATTAATTTTTTAATTGAAATCAATTATGAAACCAGACATCTGGCAGAGGATATTTAGCATGGACTGATGAACAGAGATGTGACATTGAATTCTTTTTCTCCCTTAAATCTTTTCGATCTTCCTCATTAGACTTGAACCTGCACTCTGGTTTATTCACTCAGAAGCTTCGTTTGTTACTTCTCGTTGTGGCAGCTACTTCTTATCCAAAGCAACTTACACTTCATTAATTGCAAGCGCAGTGCCTCGGGCAACATTACTCAAGTGCTCAGTGGAGTTAGATCCAGTTCCAGGGACACTTTAACTTGGGATTGGAGCTTTTATTTCACCGATACAGATACTTAATAATTACAAAGCTTCAGGGTTAGGCAAAAGTCAGACTTTTCTATCAGTCTTTCTATCAGTTCATGACAAAATTTTCATATCATATATAAACGATTTCATCTTTAGATGTATCTTTCAGATATATATGAAATTATATGCTACAACAAAATATAAGAATAAATATCGACATACAATGTAATTGATTATATATTGATATCTGATTGGATTTTGAAGTCATTTTTGTAATCCATACAATGAAAATTAATTTCTTAAATATATTTAAATATTCATGTAGTATTTAAAATTATAATTATTATTATATTATATATTATTAAATTATTATAATAAAAATATTAAAAAAATAATAATTTTTATAATCATTTAAAAAGTTTTATTATATTATATGTTATTTAGTTCAAATTCCAATCAGTATCCCCTTTTCTAGCTCAGCTCAAAAGGACTGAATTTAAATATATGAGGCATCATTTCAAAATCTTAATTTCATCCTAAATGCTACAAAGCCCTGGCGAGCTTGTTCTGACAAAGAAACATAAAATAGTTGTGTCTGAAACTGATATCATCTAACTCGTATTTTTTCTTTAATAGGTTTGGTATCATCCTCCACAAGAATGAACCAGTTCTTCATAAGATCGATTTGGAAACCACCTCCTATGTGAAAAACATTAGTCTGCAACAGTACGATTGCATCCCACAATCCCTCTCCTACACGCACCTGGGCGGATACTACTTCGTCAACTGTCGTCCGGACTCAACAGGTGCGGTACGGCCACAATTAATCATCGATAGCGTAACAGACAATGTCATCGGTCCAAATGGGGATGTGAGTGGCACACCTTATGTCTCTCCTGATGGCCACTATTTAGTGAGCGTGGACGACCGTGACGGGCTCATGCGCTTGCAGCATGTGTCCATGCGGGGCGAGATCGGCCAACCCTTTGACATTCACACCAACCTGCACCTGTCCGATCTGGCCTTCATGCCCTCGTTCACCGAGGCTAACCAGTATAACGTGTTCGGCAGCTCGGGCCGCCAGACGGATGCTCTTTTTGTGGAGCTTAGCACCGGTAACGTCAAAATGATCAAGAGCCTGAAGCAGCCCACGCCGCTGCTCTCAGTGGCCTTGGAACCGCCAGAACAGGGTCATGACTGGCAGCGGGCTGTTCGGACAGTATCTTATGACCCCGTCTCAAAGCTCCCTGTTTATACTGGATGGGCGTCTGGATAAACTCAACTGTGAAATCACTGATGTTCCCTTGGGAAATACTGTGGTGTGGGTGGGAGAGGCGTAAGCAGTTTTAAAGGGGCTTGAGAGGGAAACAAACAAACAGGTTGCACTGAATTTGATCTCTGTTTAATTTACTGAGAAAAAGTCTCAACGTTCGGAAACAAAAAAACAAAATTGACTGTTCAAAACCTGCATTGGAAAAGAGAACTTGGGAAACGCTTGTTTTCGATGAGCTAGCCAGGTTTTCAAGTCAAATAGCTAATAAGTAGTTTCTCTATAAATATTAGGTGGCGAAAAACTAGCATCGGTATCTTTTAATAAGAAAGTCAGTAAGAATCACTTTGCTTGAAGGTGAGAATTGTTTAACTGATTGATTGAATCTATTGAACTGATACGGACCCAGAAAAAACAGTGATTTTTGGCATCTTTTAGGAATGATATTTCCTCATCTCCCTGTTAACACCTAAAACACACATCCAAATGCATTCGGCCCATTTTTCCAGTGCCTTGAAGGAATACTCGCTAAAAAAAAAAAAAAAAAAAAAAAAAGAAAGTAAATATAATTATTCCCCCCGAGCCTGTGGATTAAACCCTCCTCGGCTTTTCCACACGCAGGGTGAAAACGAGAGCCACACTTAAATTTCACCTGTTTATAACTCCCACAGACCCCGAGGCATATCTAGCTTATTAAAACAGCATCGTGCTGGGAAACTGTCACCTACTGTGGATATTGAGATATTGGTAATGATGTGTTTGACAAATGTAAATCTTCATGAAGTGTTTGGGTGTGAGAATGATGACACCAAGAAGTCTTTGTGTAGAACCCCCAATTAAAACCAACACTGGTTAGATCAGTGAACAACCGAGAAAGAGTCTGTTACACAATTAGACAACATAACATACCTAGGGACGGTTCTGATCCTGTATAATCTTAGTAAGAGAGGTTGTAGAGTTTCAAGGGCACATAAAGAATCAAGTTTTAGTTGACTCAGCAGTCACAGCCACTGCCGTAAGAGTCTGCTTTCAGTAACTGGTGCGTCGCGTGGTGTGATGTTAGACATAATTTATGCATTGCAAGGGTTATATAGCTGGGGAACATTTATTTAAGAGTTTGAGAGTCACAATGCTACAAGAGCACGAACAAAGGAATCTTTTAGTGTCTGTAGGAAGCACAAGAGTGTGCTCATGATGTTGAATTATTTCCTCGATGGACAGAGTCTATGCATTTTCATTGACACGCCAGCCAATGGGCTGCATGAATTGAGCTTTTCCCCCCAAATTACTTCTATATATATATATATATATATATAAATATATATATATGTTATCATGTTTTAGTTTTAGATTTTGTATATTTTGTTAAAACGCATACAATATGGCTTTTTATCAACGGTATTTTCCTTATTCCCAGACTGTTTGCTTTTTTTAGTGACTTTTACTTGCGTTCTGTAAATAGCAGGTTGGTCTACACTCACGTACAACACAATAGCTAGCCGAAAGTCATCTTCAAACGTTTCAGGTTGATTCATTTCCTCTCGTTTATTTTTAAGACAAAAGAGCTGCACTGTCTTTGTTCCACAAATGACCAAGTACATTGTGATGTCACATCCAGAGATTTCATCAGCTCCATGTAGCCATGTACGTTGATTCTCGTGGTTGTTATTTATGTAGAAACATGCTTGACATTTTGGCAGTTAAATAAAGCCTATAACTTTGAAAAAAAAAATGTTTTGGGTATTATTTTTTCTTGGTAATATGAGTGGAATGAACTGGAAAATGAATTGAAATCCCAATCCGCATGAATTTATGCATTAGTGCATCAACAAATTTGATAGATTCGGTATGAATCTTTTCACCTGGAAAGCTTTAAGAGATTCATTCAAAGCGTAAATGTTATTTATCTTGCAGAATGTCATCATTTACAATTCAATAATACATCATGCTCCACTACACAGCCAAACTTCATTCATTAAAATTCACTTTAGAAAGCTGAAGCATGCTGTTGCACACAAATAATAAGCAGCAGGTTTTTAAGGCACAATTTGGTAAAAAAGACTTACAGTACATACTTAGCTCTGGGAACAAATTATACATTTGGGCAAATAAGTCAGAAAAGCTATCGTTTTACTTTTTTTTTTTTTACTTCTGTCCTCCTTTCCACTCCCTCTTCCCTCCACTGTCTTCTTTGTTCCTCTTTCTTTCCTTCTATCTGTATTCCTTCCCTTCTCTGCGACTCTGATCCATTACGTTAATAGTCTTCTTTTTTCAATCTCACTCATAATGCCAAATGAATGCACAAGTTGCTGCATGAATGAGACCAAGGCGGCACTGCAATTATCTATTGTCGGTCGTTTATCTTTCCTCCATTCTCTCCTTCTCCCATTACAAGCCGCACACCAACCATTTTTAGAGAGATTTTCAGATAATTTAGTGGTCACGGATTTAATATGTTCATGCCCTTCCTTTTCTAGGTCTGTTCACCATCACTCATCTCGTTCACATTGGTTCAGTGGATTAAAAATATACAGTGCTTGACAAAAAAATGGAAGTACAAAACATGCTAAGTTTAAGGCCAAAGATGATAATTCAAGTGCTATAATTCTATGAGTATATTCTGTAAGTGTAGCCACATCACAACCATAAAAACAGATGAACAATATAATTGAAGGCACTTTTAGAATGAGTATTTCTAGCTAATGAACAGTAAAAATATTGACAGCTAATGACATTCTTTAAATGGCTTAACTTTTAATCGGTTTCATATTTCACAGTTGGTTCTTGTAATCCCATTTTTATCACATTTTCAAATCGATATCTTTAAGATCCCTTCTCATAACCGCAGCTTTACGTTGGTAAATGCAACTTCAGTAATTGGATCATTGTTGTAAAAATTTTCGTTTTACACTGGCAGAGTCTAGCAAAGCCAACAAGCTACTGGGCAGCAACTTTAGGTACTGTAAAGACACACAGTTCACTTCTTTGTTCATGGTGGCTCTATGAAACTGTTCCATCTGCCTAGTTGTCCGAGCAGGTCTCCTGCTGTATTTCCCTTACCATCTTGGCTGACCCATACCACTTCTGCTGCTTCTCATCTGCTCATGTGCTCTGCTTAGCTAATAGCTGCAAAGAGTACAGGTCAAGTTAATTAAGTCAGTCGAAATCACAAAATGAAATGCAACTAATTGCACTCACGCTACTTGGCTAATTAAAATTGCAAATTGTATTCAACCAGGATTTGAAGCTTCAGAGACAGCAAGATAACATAAGCATTTTGTCATTTTCACCATGTTATGAAATTGATATTTATATTCATTTTCAATTCCTGATTGATCATTTATTGCATTTTATTATATGTTATTATTATATTATATATTTTATTATATTGCATGTTGATCCAGGAGCATGTCAAAGACATCAAAATCAGGTTCTGCAGCCCCATTGGCCTCGGTCGTAATCCCTCCTTGATGCTCGTTCAGATTTCAAGAGATTTAATGATAAAGAGGTAGCAGAGGTTGATTCCTGCTCTGGATCACTTCAGTGATTCACACAGAATTTGACTCACAGATGTGACCTTCGAATTGTGCTGATCCTTCAACAGCTTGCCAGGGAAACTCAAATACTCTGTAAATAACTAAAGTCAATGACCATTTTTGTTCTTAAGATATCTGTGAATAATGTCTGTGACTACACTGACAGTGACGAAAGTAAATAGGTGCAAAACAGGCATATTCACACAAGGAATACTGGATTTATTATATCTCAGATCATTTTAGATAGAGTGCTGATATCTCAGAAATAAAAATCCAAAAATACTACAGTTGCTTATTCTTTTGAATAAGTAGCGTTTGCTTTGGGACATTCATACGATTGATTATGTACATTTGTCTGCAGTTTCCTGCATTATAAGTTGCTAATGTCATGTTGCTCAATATGCATTATGTAGTTCTCTGTGCAATAGTGTTACCTCTCAAAATATCCACTCATTAGTTCATCATCATTAAATGCAAAATGGTTGATAGTTGTCATAAACTGTTGAATGCATTTCTACACATTTCAATTTGACTTTTGGTAAATTTGACATGAATTGTGAAGGTGAATATTGACTTTCACTAATGAAGTGAATATAGATCAATCTATTATTGACCAGTTCTTTGAAATAGCTCAAAGGTGCATCTCATGAATTGTCAACTGGAAAGCATATATACATTGACAGAGGACATCGCAAGAGTTACAAATTCTGACAGTGGATGAACATCCAGAAAACGATTAGGGTCAACAGCCAAAAGGAATAAGAGTAGTAAAGATTTATGGTGAAAGGATACAGAAGCAAAACAGAAGAAGATGCCAAGGACAGAGGCACATATCACATCAAATAAGGGCCACTATTGTAGACTATGTTGTCAATCATGGCCTTCACCTTTTCTGTGAGGTAATGTTTAAAGTCTCCAACAACCTATAGTTCCATTTAACCACTTGTTAGCAACCACATTTTCAAAACAAGTAATAGCTTTAAGACATCATTACTGTATTTGTGTTATTTAATGAAAAAATAGAAAATGTAAAAATACCTTAAGCCTGTGTTAACCACACACCTTATTTCAGACATTTAACTAAAAACCCTAAAACTAAAAAATACACTGACTTTACAAAAATGGATGAGCAAGTGCCATTGCAGGTTTGCACCCCATAAACACACAAAGTCTTTGAAAACAAGGGGGACTCAGAATCTTGTCAATTTTTAAAGATGAGATTTAATTTTTGAGTGATTCCTTGAAGGTCTGTTCACAGCAAGAATGCTAACTATAAAGCTAAGCATGTTAGCATTTACATAAACGGAAAATAACACTGGTTTTATAAGCATGCACTGCATTTATTTAATTTGCCATTCTAATGCTCAAGATCTTTAACATCAAGCAGATTCTGATTGTATATTGATGTTTTTACATCAATAAATTATCTGATTCCAACAATATCATTGCTTTGTGTCTTTAACTTTATAGTTGTGGTGTGGATCATACTATTCTCATAGAATTAGAATTACTAAAACTTTATAGTGAGCGTGGTATGAATGGGCCTTTTCACAAATGACACAAAATTCTAAATAAATGCATCCATCAAAGCTAATTTAATTCACTGAAACTTTAAATGCTTGCACAATTTTTAATTACAAAGTGTAGCATTTGTCATTTTTTTGTATATTTATGCATATCTATAACAATATATATTAAAGCTGTGTACAGCAGTATTTAAATTTGTTCAAGCTGACTGGCTTCTCCCTGTTTTGTGTGTGTGTGTGTGTGTGTCTGAGAGAGAGATACACACACACTGTCCTTTGAAATCACATCATCACATTGCACTGACTGTCATCAGTAAGGTTACACCATCGGCTGCCCTGAGACACGGGTGAACAGCCATCAGTGAAGAAGTAGAGCTGCACACAAACACACACTGCTGCTAACAGGTTTTGTTTACCAGACTACAAAGCCTCAACGCATAAAGACACCAGCTCAGCCTGTCAAAACTCCGTCTGGAACAATGTAAATGTGTCAGTGGTCTCAAGGTATATCAGAACACCTGAGGTTTGAATGTAGTTTTTCATTTTTAGCTGAACCTTTTCTTCCACAGCTAATATCACAAGATGTGTGTACAAAAATGTGTCAGAATTAGGTAAAAAGTGAGAATTAATATATTGTATATATAATTCCAAACAGGGCTGTTGTTGCAGTAGTAGGCAGAGGTGCGCTAATGTATTAGCATCAATGTCACGTCAATGTCACGGTCGTTAGCCTAGCGTACCTGTCAGAGCTTGAGCAATAAAACACCTGCCAGAAGTGATACTGAAGGCAAATAATCACTTTCCATAATGGCTTTGCTCATTTGGTCTGCAGAGGAGTCTTAATTAGACTTTTGTGAAGTTGAAAGGACTCATTCACAGAGGACCTTGCCGAAGGACGAGCTAACACTGCGCTAACCACCTCACCGCAACGTCTCTGCTATATATCTGCTACCCCTCCGTTTTATTTCAGGAGGTTTCTCATAATTACAAATCACATGTTCCACCCATTTTTCAGATGCTGTTGACAAGAGGGTGGGAACGCACGGAGATTGCAGGAGCTAGCATGTTAGCGCCATTATTCATCTCTGAACATGGCTGTGAACAGAAGCAAGCTAATTGAGTCACAAATCAAAAGGACCAGGAGTGTACGGGCTCAGAAAGCATGAGAGAGTGAGTGAGTGAGGCCACTTCATCCATATGAGCCCGGGATCTGTGCCAAAGTGCCATCATTAGAAAAATGTCCCTCATCCTGTCACTTATGAGACAGAATACACTGCCAGACGGACGCATAACTGCTCTCCCTCACATAGCCATGTTTAGCCAGAGCAAAAGATATACATAGATCCAAGAAGATGAACAAATGTTACTGGAAGCACCATGTAGGATGAATGTTTTAATAAAAATGTCATATGTCAACATTTCAAGAAAGCCTTGAAAGAGAAGTAATCTGGTTATGTAAGCAAAGCTTATTTGTATGCAGCAGTGATGATATAATTACCTACAGCTCGGTCCAATAGTCCAGTCTGGGCTCCAAAATCTAATTTAAATATAAAAATAAACCAAATTTTAAAATTTTAAACAAAATAAACTAAAAGACGTATAAAAAAATTGCAATATTCTGTGCCAGGACATTCATAGAAGTGTCAGCTATGTTAATTCATTCATGCAATGTTGTTTTCTGTCTATCTATGGTTATAGATGTTAATTATTAATTAATGTCAGATTTCATACATTGTACTGTCACAGTGTGGTGCTAGAAGGAGCACATGAAGATGAAGGATGATAATAAACATTCTTTAATAATCCACAGCAGGGTAATACACACACAGATGTATGACCACACGTATACATAGAATAGAGCAGAAGAAGAATCACTGAACAGAATACAATTTATAAAGAGTAACTAATGATGATAATGAATGAAAAACACCTGAACATAATGACACAATCAGCAAGAGACAGAAACTAGATCACACATGCAACATAAGGGATGAAAACAAACAAAAGCCCAGGGGTGTTACAGTACGTCCCTCTCCCAGAAAGGCTGGATGGAGGTGGACTATGGAGGAGGACAAAGGGAGAGGATGAGAGATGGTGACAAGGTAGGCAGACAACACTGGAAGAGGTTCAGGTGGAGGCTGGACACCCAGGAGGAGGACAAATAACAGTGTCCAGGGTGGTTCAGGTGGAGGGAGGAGTCATGATGGAGACAGAAAGGACTTAGAGCAGGACAAGGAGTCCCAAAGTGGCGGATGGCCGATGACAGACCAATGTGGAGCCAGAGGGACGAGGGAGCCCAGCACAGCTGGTGGACTGACTGGCCACTACAGAGAGAAGGTAGCTAGGAGCCAAGATGGAGCCGACGGTTCGAAGGGCCAATGCAGAGTCTGGGAATCAGAGGCTGGAGGTAGAGATGAGGGATCCTCCAACCACGGCTCCGATGGAGATGGGCAGACCCATGGCTAATCCAGCACACAGATGGTGGCCTGAGGGTGAACAGGAGCCAGCAGTTGAGACAGCAATGGGTGGGAGAGAGCTTGACGCAGTGGGGAGATAGTGGGCTGGGCTCTGAGTCCGGAGTAGATGTGGCATGATCATCCACTGGACAGACCATGAATGGCGAGCCGTTTCTCTCTAGAGTCCACTCCACGAAGGCATCGAATTCCGCTCAAGGACCATCTTCGAACAACAGCGCTCTACACGTGGCATTCAGGCTGTCATCATAGAATGTACCATCCGGTTAGCTGGTGAAGTTTGTGATGGCCAAAAACTGTCTGGTATGGCCTTCAAGTGATCTCAGAGATATTCTGGGCGGTAGAGGGTATCCATAGGGAAAAACAACAGAAACAAAAAACACTGAGTAAAAAAGAGCAACAAAACGAAGGGGAAACACGCCTCTTACTTTCTGTTATTGTTCAAGTCTTCTGTCACTGTGTGGTGCAGGAAGAAGTGCACAAAGACGACGGGTGATAAAAAACTCTTTAAAAAGTCTTTAATAATCCAAAGCAGAATCAAAGATGAAATCAAAATCAAAGAATCAAAGATGATCAAGACCACATGTATACATAAACGAGACCAGACAAAAAAACACTGAACAGAATACAACTTATAAAGAATAATGAAGATAATGAACCACACACACATGTACATAATGACACAATCAACAAGAGACAGAAACTAGGTCACACATGGCACATGAGAAATGAAAACAAATACAAAAGTCCAGGGGTGTGATAGTTCTCAGCTATACTGCCTGTACAAAAAAAGTCACCATTTAGATTTAAATAAGCAAATAGGTGCTATCATCTGGGGTTGCTGCAATTGTCCATGTCTAGATTCAACAACGTTGAATGCCCAAAGAAAAAAGGTCAGCTGACTTCCTAAATATACTAAATGATCAGGTTATTCTATCAATGATTTATTTCTTCCAGGCACAGGCATATTCAATGACAATGCCAGGATTCATCGGCCTTAAATTGTGAAAAGGGGGTTTAGGGAGCACGAGACATCATTTTGACACCAGAGTCCAGCCCTTGAGATGAGACTTTGCGCAGTGGTCAGATTCTCCCATCATCAATTCTGTCACAAGTTGCTACTGAGAGGAAACGATGAGCGCTCCATGCATAATAGTCTTTATTCACACAAACCAGGAGAAAGCACAAAGAACCGGGAGACACTCACGTAGCACAAGGGAGAACGTTTAACCGCAGACGCTGGAGACAGGGAAACACAGAACTTTAGTACTGGGAGAAAACTAGTTAATTCAACAATCAAACGCAGGTGGAACTGTAAATTACAATGAGGACAGGAACATGAAGAAAACCAAATATGTGCGTAATTAGACATGAGGGAAAACTAGGAACTGGATCACAAGGAAACCAATATAAGACACAGACACACAGGAAAGACAAACTCCTTACAAATACAAGATCTTGATACACGATGTGTGCCATAATCAAAGCTTTTGTATTTAAAATTGTATTTTTAATACATGCACACACAGACATATACAGTTCTTCCAATTTTTCATTTAATTTTATCTAAAATTTCAAATATTTTTTGGTCCCACAGTATATTTGTGTGTTTTGTTTACAGGCCAGGATTCCAGTGTAGCAGAAGTTCATTTATTACCCAATAAAGTAGCATCCAAAACATTGCACAAAAAAAACAGCAAATACAAGCCACAAAAGTTTTTTTTTTTTTTTTTTTTGTTTTATATGCTTCGTGATATTCGCTCAGGATACTAAAGGGAGAAATGCAATCTAGCTGAGTGCAACCTCAAATAAACAGGTTTTTACAGTTCAGACGGCTGCGCAGATACACAGGTGACTCAGGAAAGCAATTCCAATGCACTGGAGCGAGTGGGTCCGGAAAACATAGACACGCTGAGTGGCTCCTACACACCCACGCTGCAGTGCTGAGAACTAAAAATGGCGTAATCAGACACAATGCTGAAATGATTCAACATTATATCATATAGTTGCCAAACTAAAGGCCAGGAAAAGTTTCAATAAGGTGTAAGGTTGTTCATGTCAAAATATATATAGTCACTATTCATACAGAGATTGTTTCCATTTTTTTACATTTGCTGGAGACGATGCAAATTTGTTTTCTTAAAATAAATATATATATATATATATATATATATATATATATATATATATATATATATATATATATGATGAATTGAAAGGGAGGCAAGGTAGAGGATTCCTATAAAATCCAAATCCTATTTGACTTTCAAATCAGATGCCACTGTTTAGTAACTGACAAAAACACCTGGGAGAGCTTCATACTAAAAACCAAAAATATAAGGCATAAAGTTGGCTGTTTATTCATCATTAACATCTATAACGAGCTAATCAGTGGCAAGTAGTGAATTTATGGTCCTCCCGTTGTATCAGAAATGCAATAATTGGTGCACTTTGTTGCAAACCACTCATTTGCAAGTGTGCCATTCTGCTGGGAACGTGTTCTCACTGCTTTATTTTTCTCAATTTATATTAGAACTTTTTTACTAATAAGAGAAAATGCTAGTCTATCTTGAATATAAAAATGGAAAATGTGCAGAAAATTTACTCTCCCCGCTAATGGTAATCAACACATTTATGGGTGAATCTTTCATATATATTCTTCTCTAATAATTAATGGCCAATTATCAATTATTCTTTATTCCACAACCGCACATCTTGCATTTGTCAAGGAGTTGACCATAAAATGTAATTGTGCTCCAAATTCTAAACCAAATTCTTGATCTGACTGGTCAAGAGTGAGGTGAAAGTGACCACAGATGACTTCAATAACATTAAAAATCTGTTGATTATTGCATTCTTTTTATCAGCTGTCTGTACTCTCATTCTGACAGCAGTTGATCTATTAGTGGACAAGTGATGTACTGTAATGCTACAATTATCCAAATCTGGTGGATTTTATACATAGACATATATGTATAAAATTCTTTCATGAAAAAGTACACTGACTCTGTCTCTGTATTCTATGCCCTTGAACTGATGCTGAACTTGTCCGTTTTTTCCCCTTCCCATGAGTATTTCGATCATGCACACCCATGCACACACGCAGCCCATTCTAATCTTGAATACTAATGTCACAGCGAGTGGCTATCCATCGGAGACACATGCATCATCATCAAGGAGCAAAGCATTGGGCGTGATGGTTCGGGCTGGAATTAACCTCCTGACTAGTGTTGCCTCACACTCTCTAATCTCTCCTCTGAAGTACAATTATTTTGTGCTTCATAGATGAGACAATGAATTATTGAGAGATCAAAGTACAACAGGGCTTTGCTTTAATTCAGGGGGCTCATTTCAGAGTGGAAATTGAGTGCCAGTCGCATGTGTCTTCAATATTCATCATAAGTGGTAATTATTTGCTTGATTGGTAAACTGTAGTTCTGATGAAATATCAGATGGCTCGAAATGTCACAGTGATTCATAGCAGATGTTAATGACAAGGTCAAGACCTGTTATGATTTGTTTGGAAGCCTTTTTAATTAATTTGTTATTACTTGTTGTGTTTATGTCGTATGCATATATCATTTTCCCATCTTAATAAAATCAGGCATCCGCAGAATGTTAGATCATAATGTTTTTGAACCAAACAACTGCGGCACTTTAAAGTCACTGATTCGTATACAAATTAAGCTTATAGTATTTTATATTCATAATTAGAAAAATCTCTTTCAAAGATGCCATTGTCAACAGCTACATGCCTTTCTACAATTGGCTTTTGGTTTACATTGGAAAAACTCTTGTAAGACTATAATTCATATAAGAATGTAATAATTCATGTGGTGCGCTTTGGCTGGTTTAGTGGTTAGAGAGTAGGAAACGTACTTAAGATGAAACCAGACAGACTGAATGAATAAACCATGAAGAGGGTCCGTGACCTACAGCATCATAAAATGATTCTACAGTAAATACATGTTCTAAATTATATTTTTATTGCCAAGGTTTCCCACAAAGACCTCTTTTCATCTTACAATATTGTGAAAATCGTAAAAAATCTCAAGAGCGAAAATGACAATACATTCCATTAATGACATTTGCCACATTAATTGAATCCGAGCACTATGAGTTACAGAACAGCCATGTAAATTGTAATTTGTAATTCAGTAAGCTGCTGAAGCATGAAATCCGTTTTTCACTTTCCTGTTAGAAGGCTCTTCACATTCAATTTAATATATTTTTATGAAGGTTTTTTCTGTGTGAATAACAAGAAAAAGTGTCCTGATGGAAATGCACTGGAGAATAAGAGGAATCTACAGTAGTTATATCCCTATTAGCCCCACCTTAAAGAAATGGAAATACAATTATATATTATAAAATATATGTACAATATTTGTATTTTGTTGTCAATTTTATCATATTTATAGAAATTATTAATTTATATGCGTATTCATTTAAATAGGTTTTTAATATATATATATATATATATATATATATATATATATATATATATATATATATATATATATATATATATATATATATATTAAAATTATTTATATATAAAATCGTTTTAGAATATTTATACAAATTATTATATAATTGCATATAATAGATTATTATCAACCCATTCAATCACATTTTTTCCCAGACATGAATATATACAAATTATGTGTCATAAGTAACCCTTTTAAATAATTAATAATAATAATAAAAAAATGTATGAAAATCAGTGTTTTTACGCTGTCACAATTGACTGGTAGGGTGACTAATGAAAGCAAATATATCTGCAGTTTTAAAAATTGTTATATATCTTACATCAGCTATTTTAAACAGTTTGACAGCATTCTAGGGTTATTTATATATTTATATTTATATATTATATATAACTTATGAGATTAAAAAAAATACAATTCATCCATCACCACATTTTAAAGTAGTTACAAAATTTTCTAATCAAATTTCTAAACCAATTCTATGAGCATTACAACATCATTATTGTGCCATTTTTGTAACATTTGAATTTTTAATTTTAGCACAATATTTTGGCATTGCAGCATTTTATTGCCATTTTACCTAGCAACTGCAATTGTATTATATTGCAAAAAAAAAAATTTTCTCCACCTATCACTATTGTGACCTCAAGATATTTGCTCACTCTATGACCACACTCAACAAAAATAAATATATGCCAATGCATATATTAATAATAGAGACCCTAAAGATAATGTGTGCCTAAAATTTTACTTTACTAGCCATAAACCGCTCTGGTCAGGTGGCAATTCACATATTTAATTGAGACCCTTTGTGTTTTCCATATTTGCAGGAAGTGCACTAAAATCAGTCAGTAAGATTTTTAGACCTTTGTGAATGTAAACCTTTTTATGGTCACTATTGTGACCGTGGGATATCATCATAATTAATCAAACAATAAAATAATGAATAATAATTTATGTCATATCTAATCATATATTTAACATTATTAAAAATAATACATGTGATTTAATAAAATATTTTCACGTGTTTGGACTCTTTGTTGTTGTTTTTTTAATGTACCATGTGCTCTGTGTGCCCTACTTTCTGTCCTCTGTTAATTGTCTGATTGTGTTCAGGTGTGTCTAGTTAATTTAGTAGTTTCCTTTGCACTATATAAGTTCCTGTTTGTCGTATGTTAAATGGTCCGGTCTTGTCTATACATGCGTGTGGTTCCAGTCTGTCTACTGTATTATTGGCTGGCTGTATTATTATGATTTACTCTTTTGTCGAAGATTAAAGGCTGTTAGAGTGATATTTTTGTTGAGAGCTTCTTCCCTCAACCACACCGTGACAAATATACAATGATTAATTAACAATGTAATTAATTCTACAATAAATATACTAAGATATTTATAAAGCAAATTTAATCTACTACTTTGTGAGGGGTGTACATAAATTCAAAACCCCAAATAAATATAAGGGGCAATTTTGCACAATGTTTTAAAACATTTCAAAATAGTTCACAGTAATTGAAAACTAAGCTGAAAAAGACAGACCTTAATCGCCCGAACCGAATGCAAACACAGAGCCATTGTTTCAACATTAGAAGCTCTGGGCAGCTGCAGCGGCTTGGCACTCTCTGCAGGATGAGTCGCCCAGCGAGCCTGACCCCAGACAGTCTGACATTTCTCCAGCACTGGGCTTTCCGGCATGCCTGCAGCTGTCGAGATGCTACAGTGTTTGGCAGGAGAAAAGAGGATTTGAAGGTTCTGAAGCAGCCAGGCAGGAGCCCAAACCGAGAGCCAATCCCATTGAGCCTCACACGCACATGTGTGCACACATGCAGGTGTGATTCCTGAGACCGTCTGGGTGGCCACGTGTCTGCCAGGAACACACTTTCTCACCCCCCCACCTGTTAATGCTCTTTGTGCCCGTAATACTCTGATTTGCTGGTATTTTGCAGCCTTGTTCGTGAAGCAAATCCCTGCTTTTATTGAGGAATGCAGCACAGATGGCAGACGCCGTTTGCGCTGGTTCACAGAAAGCCCTTTTAGCAAGATTTCCAGTGTTTTTAGATGTCGGGCCCAATGAAAGAGTCCAGAGTGAACGTCAGAGAGCAGCAGGGCGTCTCAAGATGTGAAGGAGAATATGAAGAATCAAGAAATCGCTCCAAACAAACACAGGAAACCTGTGGAAATATTGACACCTCAGGCCAGCACTGGTTAAGCTGTTTACCGAACACACGCACACACACATGGCTGCAAGTCAAGAGACGATGGAGCTCACCTGCTCTGTGTCCTCGAAGTCTTGGCAAAACATGCGTTTGCGTCCAGCGTTGAGAGTGATGTGTTCCAAATAAACTTAATACATGCACTCGATGATAGCTGATTTGCATTTTAATGCATATGCAGTCTTATTTAATTACTTTACTGATGAATACAAAAGTCTGCTGATGTTAGGAGAAAAAGCTGTAGTCCGTAGGTTTTGTCTCTCCATCGCCATCTCTGTTTGAAACCTGCAATTGCAGTCACTTCCAGAATTATTATTGAGTGGGATGTGCTCCGGCTCCAGAGTGGATGAATCTAATGTTCTGAGGTGAAAAAAAAAAAAAACATTTTTCCCAGCAACATATGAATCACAAATGCTTCATATAATATAGAAAGAAATATTTTGAATCTATTTTTCCTGAACAGTCAATGCTAATTAGTCTTAGTAATTTTGCAGATTTGATTTGTTTCATTGATTTTTCCACAATGTACTGGAGTCAAGCCCTACTTATAGATTTTCATTGGCTCTCTGTCTGGTTTGAAGACTGGCTTCGTATTGTAAGCCCAGCTGCTTAAGCCAATCATCTCTGCCGAAGCCCTAAAAGTTCATGCTGAAAATATCCAAAAAAAAGAAAAACATCTTCCGAGAGTCTCTTGGAAGTATCTTGTATGCATTGCTGAAGTCTCTGTCTCTCAGACTCTGTTCCTTTTACTCTGGCTATGAAGCTTTTCATTCATCCAGGTGTTGCTCAAAGGCCATAGTCTCTTTCTCCGTCTCTCTTTCTTTTTCTCTGCTCTGAGACTAAGACTCTGCCAGATCAATGTTTTCAAGCCAATCCTTTAGATCCATTTCCTCATGAGAAGCTTGAGTCCGTCCATCTCTCGCTCTCCCTCTGCTTCTTATTATATTTCTTCTTCTGTCAGCCTCTTCTGATCACAAGATATCTTACCTTAGCAGAACCATGTGGAGAAGCAGGTAGTAAAATACACAGATTCCTGTGCCGAATGCTTATTTGAAGGATTGAGCCTCTGAACGTGTATTTCAAACACAGTCAGTTTTTAAATTGATGTAAAAAAGAAGAAAGATGCAAAGAAGGAAACTGGGTGGCTCCAGTGAAATGCATTATTAATGCTGTTTTGAAATAAAAATAAAAGTTTAGTCTTGTCATTCTCAGATAAAACAGCTATAGAGTAATGAGAGTTAACAGAAGTTTTTTATTCCTTCTTACGATGTTTGCTTAACCTATGATTCATTGTCCAATTAACACCAAACCTAAACAGTAGCACTTTACAATGATGGTAACACTTTACAATAAGGTGTCATTTGTTAACATTAAAGTATTAACTAACATGAACAAACATTGAACAATGCATTTATTACACTATTAATTAATCGCTGTTGATGTTAGTTAATGAAAATGCTGTAATTAATTGTTATTTCATGTTAGTTCACAGAGCATTAACTAATGTTAACAAACACCGTTTTTGATTATAATAATGCTGAAAATAACATTAACTAGGATTAAGAAGAACAATGTAGAAGGATTGTTCATTCATCTTGACTAATGTAGATAGAGGCCACATTACCATTGAGTGATGCATTAACCAAAACATCATTTGTTACAGCATTTATAAACCTTGGTTAAATTAATCAATATGCAACTGTTCATATTTATTTTATGTAAAGTTGAGATGCAACTTTTTATTTGTATAATGCATTAGTAAATGTTACAATTACTTTTTACCGAGATTATTCAACTCTTTAGAAGTATAATATACATCTTACCAATAGATTTGTTTCTTACAAACACTGAGCTTTTTTTGTTGCATAATTGTTTGTTTTCTTTTTATTTTTGATTATACATTTGAAATATCTTAAATATTTCAAAAATATATGTGGCCCTGGACCACATAAAGTCATGTATTAAGTAAAAATTGTGTTCCATGAATAACTTTGATAAATCTCCTGTAGTAAATATGTTAAATCATAATTTTTGATTAGTTATATGCATCACTGAGACCTTCATTTTGATAACTTTAAAGGTGATTTTATCAGTATTTGATCAGATTCCAAAAATGTACACTTACTTACACTTATGACTGGTTTTGTAGACCAGGCTCACATTGATAGGAAGGACATTTGCTTTCCCCACTAGTCATTCTTCTACCTGTTACCATGTTGTCATGTACTGGTTAACAATTATGCAGTTACTTGAGCCGTAAAATTAACTTACTTCTATATAGCGGCCATCAAATTGTCCGTTGTTTGTGAAATGACCCAGATAAGTGTGATTTAAAGGGTTTTATCAGCTTGTCTCTGAAATAAACCTACAAGCTAAACTGTCAGCTGTGACGCATGGTGGCCGGGGCCAGAGCTGCATTTATTTTACCATTTGGTGGATCAGATCGATTGACTATTTGTCTCTTTGGTCAGACTCCAGAAGTCAAGAAGGAGCAGAATGCTAATTAACAGAGGACAACAGCACACTGAAAGAGGCGCTTATACCACAGTGGAGCAATGCCATTAGAGTTCAGAAAACAGAAAGAAAAATATAGAAAAGAGGGAAAATGCATTATTTTTCAGATACGTTTTATGTCTCAATATGTCCATTAAAATCTTACACTCACTTTCATGGCTCTAAACCTGCCTGTAACAATGTAATATTCCTTGTCTCTGGTGTCTTCCTCTGTATTTATGGTCATAATTTGTTATATTTAAAGTGAAGCATAATGCCCATCTAAACTGCAGTTCACAACCTCGTGGTTTTGATGGGCGGCTCTCGGTTGGATCTCCTCCATGATCAAGAGGCTGATTTAAGAGATTGAAGCGTAGTCATGAATAAGACATGTGCTGAAACACAGAGGAAGCTATGCTAATTCCGTCCTGGGCTGCTGTACACTGAGATGAGGTTGAAAAGAATTAAGGAGTTTTGAGCTGTTCTGGGACTTGTGGGTGGGTTCATGAAGGCTAATAATGAATAAAAGCTTCCTCACACTGACAGTTATTAAGTTTAATGGCTATCTTAGGACTCCTCCCAAGGCCACTGGATGGCTGAAGATAAATGAAATCTTTCTTCTTCAGCAGTTAGGGGGATGTTCTGGAGTAGCAGTTGTGAGTATTTAAAATCAAATGAGATGAATTTGAAGTGATTAAATACATAGATAAATGCAAAATAACATTACTTTGCATCTTTTACCACTTATTAGGAATAAACTGTATTTATGTTTTTAGCGAATAACAGAAGTATTTTTTTATTATTATTATTTAAATTAAAATTAAAAACAGACAACATTAAAAAAATGTTATGGGTTCTTTCTGTTACATTGTTCCACCAGTAGGTGACAGTAAGTTGTGTTGTTTTTTTTGTTTTTTTTATGTAAATCTCTGGTTCATTTAGGAATGAAAGCTACTGTCTTTGTAAGAGAACCAATAAAAATAACAGACACAAATTAATAATTTGTTCATGGATCTGGTTATTCTGCTGAATGTATTGATTCATTAAAAAGAATATATTCTTGCAGATTTATTTATATTAATAAGACTGCACTAGTATTATGCTGAATGTTTTGTTGATAAATTGAACTACATTTTGTTGCAGGCTTGTTTTTGAGGGCAACCCACTAAACAACTCCATGCAAAAATGTCAATTCGCAGTATATTGTGTTGTTGTTGTTGTTGTTGTTGTTGTTGTTGTTGTTGTTATTATTATTATATTTCATACAGACTGTGAACTTGCATTCAATATTAATCTATTACTGACCAGAACTATAGGCAAGAAGTATACACACAATGCTGCCTACTTTGGCCAAAAGATGGTACTAAGTATTATGCATATTCATATTTCAACAGTGTTGTCATGAGTTGAATCTGTAAACAACTGGTGAAGATGAGCTCACTGATTTCTTGTAAGGCTTGTCTATTACTCTGGCCTTGTTCTGACAAGCAGAACAAGAAATGGTTCGAAATGGTCAGGAAACGGTTGGATATGACCGCTTGTGTTTGGGGAGCTGGTATAATTGTTCGGTCTTAACCAGAGATTTGCCTGACTTGCTGCTCCATGATGGTCTTCCCATGAGTCATCGCTCCTCATCTGAGAGGTGTCTCATGAGCAAAGGGCAGCACTGCTGTCAAAGTCAACTGCTCTGAAAAGCTGCAAGCCAATTTGTCATCTCTTCTCACTGTCTCACATGCAGTCTCTGCTTTTCTTTACTTCTTTTTCATTTAACCACAGAACCCATGTGCTATTGTAACTCTCCTCTCGTGTGTGTGTGTGTGTGTGTGTGTGCTTGCACAGGTAGCATGTTTTTGGCCTTATAGAATCAAAAGGGATCTTAAATATTGCCCTTAACAATGATACATACAAAATGATCACTTGAACAAGCTGTACCTTCTAAAACCTTTATTATAAATAAATAAGTAAAATAATCATTTTACAGGTACCTATAAGAACAAATTAGTATATCTTGAGCTGTAATGGCCATTTCAAGATGATTGAGGCAGATTTGATTTGACCTGTTTTCCTTGCCCTTAACACCTGTTTATAATCTCTTCTCTCCTCTCTTTCTGTAACCTTCCTGCATAAACAGCAACCACTGATCTAACTGCAGTTGGATTCACTAAGGTGAGAGGAAAGATAAGATTTCAAATAAATGGCGAAGGAGACAATTGAATGCAAGGTGCATTTCCACAGAGTTAGCAGTAATGGCTTCTTATCGACTTGCTAATTCCCTTCTGGAATTGAATGTGGCACAGCAGAAAACAGATGCCAGGAAGGGAGAAGCTGCATTTCCTTCTTGTCATGTCCATCTCCTTCCTGTCTTTTCCAGCTGTCCATTATTCTCATCTTGCTGAGTTTGGTAATGTTAAAAGGATAGCTCATCCAAAAAAAAAATAAAAAATTCTGTCATCATTTATTCACCCTGAAGTTGTTGCAAACCTGTATGAATTTTTATTCTTCTGCTGCAAACAAAAGAAGATATTTAGAAGTGTGCTGATAACCAAACAGTTTGGGTTCCTATTGACTTTTACCTTTTTTTGGACTGAAACTATTTAGTCACCAGCATTCTTCAAAATATTTTTGTGTTCCACAATGGAGAGTATGTCATGCAGGTTTGGCATGACATGAGGGTGAGTTTTCATTTTTGGGTGAACTTTAAGAAAATGAAAATATTAATTATTCATCCTCATGTCAAACCAAACCTGTATGACTTTTATTTGATCTGTGGAAAAAGTTTATTTTTGACAATATATTCTCCTGGATATTTTTTTCAATAGCATGAAAGTGAATAACGACTGGGGATTTCAAGGCCCGCAATGACAGAAAAGCACTATATAAAAATGATCCACACATCTTATGCACTATTTTCAAGTCTTCTGAAGCAATACAATAGGTTTGTGTGAAACATAATATAAAACATAATACTCTGAAACCTTGAAATCCCCCGGAATATAATGCACAAGTCATACTATTATGATACTTTTATAGTCAGGTTTTGTTCAGTTTTTTTTTTTTTAAAGAACATCTTACTGTATTCACACTGTAGACTTCTGAAGAAATGTAATAGTTTTGTGTGAAACATAATGTAAGACATTATACTCTGAAACCTTGAAACCTTCAGTATGAATATAATGCTATAAGTGATATTGGCTATCAACTCTATGGAACCCTTCAGTGGTGGTCCTCGCATCACTTGAAAATCCCTTTTTTTGAAAATTACTTTTTTGCACAAAATTACCCTCTAATACTAGCATTCTGAGGTACTGAGTGTTATGTTGTGTTGTGTTGTGTTGTGTTGTGTTGTGTTATGTTATGTCATTAAAATGGGTGTGAATAAAATCACCTGATTGTTATGATTTGGCAGACACAAAAAATGTCAGTGTTTTTATCTTGTGCTAGCAGTCATGCTGTCATTGACAAAGAACTAGGGCCTTGTGGCTAACATAAACCTCATAAAACTTGACACCAAAAGCTCAGAGAACCTGCTATATATCATACCAATAAACTTCATTGATCAGATGTCAGGCAGATTGTTCCCCAAAGCGTTCACCTCGTCTGTGGAAACTCACAAGCAATGTGAGAGCGAATCATCCCTGTGTAGGTATTAGCTATTAGGTTTTAACATTATTATAAACAAGGATCAGTCAGAGTAAAATTAATCTAACAGCGGCTCATTGATGCTGTTGGAATGCACTCATTTACATGATGTAATTTTAATGACTTGGAGAATGAGAGAACAGGTGGCCATGGATATGCCTGAACTATCTTACCCTCTCCTTTTATCTATTTGTCGCACCCCCCTTCTTTGTTTCTGGCTTAGATAGTGGATGGTGGTGTTTGATAAACTGAGCTGCTCAGAAAATGAGAATAGACAGTTGCAGTCACAGCCAGACAGCAAAATATCTGAGTTCTGCCCTGCCCTATACGAAAGGAAGCTGCCATAAAGCTTAATAAAGGATGTCGCAGCAGGTACAAACAGCATGCTGGGGAAAGCAGATGGGAGATGAAGGCAAAGAGAAAAAGAGCCTATTTAGTCCTCTTTTGGGGGTATATTCTACAAGAGAGACAGGCCTCATTTACTCACTAAATATCAACAAACAAAGCAACTACCATCCAAAGATCACCCTAGTAAGTGTGGGTGGGTTGATATCAGGTTTAAAGCTCTCAGCAGGTTACACTGCTCACAGTCAAGATCAGAATGAAGTGTTTCAGGCGTGACCATCTACGGCCTCTGTGAGTGCCGCAGCGTATCACTGCAGTCATCCAGGTGAAGAGAGTCTCTAAAAAACAAAATCTGGACTTCAATTCCTGAAACAGCTTCTTACTCACAGCGGGACTGAAAGCTCAGAGGGTTGTTCATCTTCTCTCTGTTCTCCTATCACTTTTAGCCTGCATCACGCCTCTGTAGATAACAGCGACCTCATCTGAATGTACTTGTGACATAATGTCATATCTGCTCTGGACTCAGCTGGCCAGAGTTATCACCAATGACGGCTGTACAATTGTTGACAAAAAGTGACCATGTTCTGTAAACGTGATTTTTATTTTATTTTGATGAAATGCTTCAAGATTTGTTGCACAAAATCATGCTTGCATGACTGCTTTTGATTCGATGTACATGGGTGGTAATGTTATCTTTCCTTGACGGCACTAATGTTGTTATTGTTATTTTGAACTACAACAAAAATTAAACTTTTTTTTTTTTTTTTTTTTAGCTAAATTAAAAGTGAGATCAGTACATTTAAGTTGAAGTATTAAAATTGCCAAAACGAAAGCTATAGGAGTATTTAAACGAATTAATGGAATACAACTAAACTGACTAATTACAATCACAAAAGAAACACAAAACTCTTTTAGTAAATAAAAATCCTGCATTTTCAAGAATTATATGCAGCTCACCCTTTAACACATTTAAAGTTCTTAAAAATAAAGGTTCCTTATTGGCATATGGTTCTATGAAGAACCTTTAACATCCATGAAACAAAAGAATATTAAAATATTCACAAGTACTTTTAAGAACCATTTGGTTCTTTGGGGAACCAAAATCGGTTCTTCTAAGGAATTATTAACAGTGTATGGTGTCTATAGCAAGAAATTGAAAGGAAAAGCATTTTCAGCTTAATATGAAACATCACACGTAATTTAATGCAATTAGCACAAAACCACACTGAGGTTTGGGCAGCTGAGAAGAACCTTGGCTGGAGTCAAACACCAGAAGTAGCACTGACCAGTGGCAATCATTCCAAGCTGAGCTCTATTTAGATGGTGGGGAAGAGCCAGGCAGAAGAGTGGCAAGGGAGAAAAAGATTTAGTGAACAGATGGTGGTGTGAAGAGCATTTACCCCTCTGTCTCTAATCACGGAAATAGCCAGTGCTTGCTAAGAGTTTTTTATTTGAAGTTGTGTTGATCTTGTCAGTGAAATTATCTGCAAAAATCTTCTCGAAAAGGGTTTTCGGTAAAGCTTTATTTTACGGTTATACCTATTAGTTGCTTATTATACATATTAATATAATATTGGTCATTTATTAGTGCTCTACATCCCTAATCCTTCCCAATAGCTAAACTTACCTTATTAACTAAGCAGCAAATTAAGAATTTATTGAGGGAAAAGTTGTAGTCAATAGTTAACAAGTGTTAGCTATTCTAAAGTGTTACCAGATTTTATTTATATTGTTAGTGGTTTGCTGGCATGTTAAGTTAGACTTATATGAATCTCCACAAAATTAACATTTTTATGTTGTTTAAATTTAGTAAATGTTTATATGTTCAAAATAATTTATTTAATATTTTATGTAACAAAATATTGATCAAATTTAAAAAACATTTTTTCATGTCTATTTGTGAACGAGGTGCTAATACATAATAAATAAGAATGTGTTTTTTTGGTTTTTGTTTTTCAAAAAAAGTATTGTATGTTGTCTTCATGGATGCTGCTGGAAATAGTGTTACAAAATGTTTTTTACATGTGCCATGTTAGTCAGTGTTGTAAAGGGAGGTGTTATTTATAGCGTAATAAGTATACAATGAGTGCAGAGGCAGGAAGAGTACACTACGTGTCTTGTAAACATCAGAACATCAAACATATGACATTAACATTTTATTCCTTACAACCCTGAACCCAGAGAAAAGTACAAGTGCCTTTTTATATGATATGCAATATGGCAGATGGAACATCGTATTTGTATAATAGTGCACATTACTGACAGTGAGTGCCTCCATAAAGACTTTTTATTCTAGGAGACCTTTTCATGGTTGTTTTTACCTAATTCTCCTGTCGTATAAAGGTAATACATGCTGTAGATTAGTGTTGAACAGCCCTGCAGGAAGCATATGTCTGATCTCATCAAAACAGCAATACCAAGAGACAATGGCCAAACCCTCAGGTCACAGCAGTGATAATTACTGCGCTCGAGCCTGTGCAGGTAATGCATCTGGACAATGCTTCACAATGTGCATTTTCTCCCAACATGCTAATGAGATCAAGCATTTCTTTTTCTGTCCTTAGTGTCTCTGCATGAACCGTTGAAGCAGTTGCTTAGTGCTAGTGGAGTGTAATTTCAAATGCATTGTCCTAAAGAGCCTGTAGTGGAAATATTCATTAATTTCTGAAAAATACTACAACCTTAGCATTTTAACCTTGTCTTGCAATGGTTGTCAGCACTCGATAGTTGACAATAGTGCACTTACGTATATATCTATGTTTTGCATAGCTCTGGCCTTATGTATTCTCTAAAAGCATCTTGTACTCGGAGCATGGAGCTGAGCTGTGTCCTCATAAGCAGACACATCTCACACTGGTCTCCCTGCAATTCTATACCACACCACATTCTATTGCTGATCCTGAATGCAAAGAGACGGATGGAACCCATTTCTTTCAGAAATGCAATTTTAGCGCTGAGAGACCTTAAAGGCCCAGGTAAATGAGACAGAGTGGGATGCATATGAAGAATCTGGCTTTACAGAAATCAATAAAATAGTGTGTAAGGAAAGGAATTACACTGCAGTGCTCAAGGTTACACCAAGCAACATGGATATGGGGAGCGGACATTTATAAGCACTTCTTTGTCTCTCTCAGTACTAAATGGAGAGCCAAGAATTTATTAGGAAAGAGAGCAGGGATCTTAAAGGCTATGAATATGACAGCAAGGTTGGTTTGAGAGGATGTTTTATGAGGCTGTTATGGCAGAAGTTGTGTGGTAAACAAGTCACTTCCAGACGTCAGTTCCTGTGGGGGCACCTGGCATTATTCAGAGTGATCGTTCCAAGTCTCATTTTTCAGACACGCTTCTGGTCTGTCAGACGATCCAGCTTGATACCCACTCTGCTATTATTATAGCTTTGCATGTTTGCAGCACGTTTTGAGTGATTACTGTACCTATGATCATGACAGTATCACAGTAATTTCAATCCCACGATGTGCATTTAGCTACCTGGTCTACTGGCATAAACGTACATGGATGCACTTTTCAGCGATGTACTAATAACTGCATATCAATTAATTGATAAAACATAATTTTCCCACAATTACTAATATCACGACTTTAAAACAACATTAATATGCTGGGAGATAATGGATGCTTTGGTGAAGGGCATATTTCCAACATAATAGTGTCACAAGCTGGGCTTGAAAAAAATCCACGAACACCTCACTTGAGTTAGCTTGAAAAGGACTAGGTGACACAAGACACTAACTCACAGCCAAGACTCAAAAATCGAGTGAAGAACAAAGGAGAAAAATCACAACTTAAATACCCATTGGAAAACAAGGCACAGGTAACCTTTATATCACTAACAAGGACACAGGAAGAGGAAGAACTAAGGCAGAGGGGAACACAGGGGCCTCTAGAGGCACGGACACCAACTGCAGGGAGTGGGATGCTGACAAATAGAGCATTATTTTGTAGCGACAGTCCCCGGATATTTGAATTCTGAACCTCTGCAATACGTACCTACATCAATATCATTACGTAATAAAAATGTGCCAGGGTTTACATATTTAATGTTTTAGCATCACTCAGAAAAAGTGCACAGAAGTACATATATTTATGAGATCAGGTTGGCACTTAAATAATCATTTAAATTATCATTAAAATAAGATAACAATCATTAAGATTTTTATAAAGTAAAAAATATATTAATAAAAGATTTTCAGTGCAGTTATACAGTTTAATACTAGTTATCTCATTGAACATCTTTAGAGAAGCATGCAGATCACACGCAGCGAGCTTCAGTTTGCCAGTGCATTACACAACGATTTCAAATGATTTTAGCAGAATATGTGTTATTTGTTCAACCTTCATTAGTTTCTAGTGTCAAAACTGTCACAGTGATGCCAGCGGCATGCTAAAAGATAAGACCTGTTGTTGCCTAGTTCGTGTATTATTAAATGGCTTTTTTGTAATTGTGTGGTTAATCACTTGTAATCAGATTTCTTTTAGCTCTGGCATAATTAATCAGTGTGGCCTATAAAGACCACTATGAGAGATCGAGCAACATAAATTTGGAAATAAACAAAGCTCTGACCAGTCAGCATAAATTGATAAAACAGCATCTATGACATTAAACAGACAATATTTTCAATAGTAATATATCACACTAAAATTCATGTTAAATAGTAGATTAAAACGGAAATGTGTATTAAAATAATGAAAGAATAGGGGCTTAATGTAATTCCTTTAACAAATATGAACTGCATATTACTGCTTTTACATCCTACAGACTGTCTTTTACTCAATACAGTTCTATAAGTGAATTACTGTTAACACAAAGTTTTGTTAAAAGCCAGACACTGGCTTTGTATGTTAAATGAATACTTATATTATGAAAGGAAACGTTGAGAAAAGTTGATTAGAAGTAAAAGTTTAATTTGACATTATATCTCTTTAATGTCTGATGTATATTTATCAAGAAAAATAAAGTACGCTGATGTTTATAACCTTTTGGGTGCTTGAACTGCACAATATTAATAATTTTGATTATATTTTGTCCTTGTAATCATGTTATGGATTCAAGGTTATAAATTATAGACAGGTACTCATAATAAGAAATGGAAAATGAACTTTTCACTTCTAGGAGCATAGTTAATTTGGCATAGAACAAACCTGATCAAAACCAAACTGGGCTTTCAGCTCATATCATAATCCATATTTCTGTAATCAAAGGAGAATGGCAGAAAGGATAAAGGCAAAGAACAAAGGGATTGATTGAGACATCTCCATTAATTAAAGACATACAAATACTCTCTGTATGATGGGCCTTTTGAAAAACCTCACAACTCCGGCTTCAAAGTGTCGTGCTAGAGGAAGGACAGGGCATCATGCTATATAGATCTGCCTTTAGAGCTCATAATAAGAAAAACACTATCAAAGTCCACTGAGCGCCACCAAGCCAGCCATGAAAGACTGGATTACTGAGACCTCTAGAAAGACAAAGGTTGGTAGAAAAAGACTAAACTAACATTCAAATAGATGCATTTTCTTGATATATTAGTTTTGAAAGGTGTGCAATAGACTGACAGATCTTCCAGCAACCCTATACTTGGATGGAGAAGTAAATTGGAAGAAAGCTATTAAAACAATTTAAGAGCATAATTCTGTGCTTCAAGGGTTGCAGAAGGAACAAATAAATTGCTTGGAACACTTGGGAACAAGTAAATTGCTCAGAAAGAGCTTTTAAATCATTATTGAATGTTTTTGCTGGAGCTGAGCTACTCAGAGTAACAGAAGACCAGTCATGTATGTTGCCAACAGATGCTAGTTTGGTAACATACAACATTAGCTTTCACAAACACATTACCAATATATTATTGTTTCAGCTGTAAGTTAGTACAAAAACTTATTTGTGTGTGTGTGTGGTGGATATTGGAGTAAAACTGTTAGTAAGCACTATTTTAGTCCAGACATCTTTGTTGTCCTCTTGACCTTGATAGATCCTTTTAAATTGATTTTTCTAAACTGTTTCCTGCTAAATGATATAGGATGCATGTCTTATTAGCATTGACACAAAGAAGGGAGTAAAAAGCTGAAAGTGTATTAGATCCTAAAGTACTATCCTGAAGAGAATAGATCCTAAAGTACAGTATCAGTGTTTTCGTGTGGAGTAGGCTTTTTTTGAAACAAATTGCTTACATCACCTTTAAAATATTTAACCTTTCATCTGGAATTCTAATAACTCGTATGTTGTCTTTGCTGTTGTTGTTGTTGTTGTTGTTGTTGTTGTTGTTGTTGTTGTTGTTGTTGTTGTTGTTGTTGTTAAAAATGAGAATCCATTCAATGTGAAATCCAGTTGTTTTGTATCTTGTTTGTTCATTGTAAAGACAAAAAAATATATATTTTTAATCTCATTAAAAAAATCTCATAAAAAAATTAAGACTCATTTGACCTTTGTTCCTTCCTTTTTTCCTCATAATATATAATACAAAATCCATAGGGTGGATCAAAAAACATGCCTACTACACATGTTGCAGCAAAACTTTCAAGCCTAAAAGATTCTTTGAGAGAAGCAGGGCAGGTCCCTTCATCTGTCCATCACAGACACTCAAAGCTCTATACTTAGTTCAGGTCAGCTGAAGTAGAGAGATATTTCTGTCTTTTCAGGATGAAAGAACTGAAGAAGCTGGAGATTGAAGCCCTTGATCTGGTCAGTGCAGCTCCACTGAAGCAGGAGCACCGTCACTGAAGGATGGCTTGATGTGTCTGATGAAGAGAAAGTTATGGTTGGGTAATTATGTTTGATATTTACCACAAATTTAGTTTAATAACTAAAATAGAGCAGAAATGATTCCACGGACAGTAAAAAAAAAAAAAAAGTAATGAACACTCAGTGCACTATCTTAGTAGTTTATTATCAAGGTCAGTGGCATCCACAACAGCAAATATATGTAAGCAACTATGGAGTACGTTTGAGCAGCTTTCTAACCTTTCTCCAGGGAAGAGCCACCTTCAGAGGTGTGCACCAAGCAAACATCAGAGAATGTCATCCGTAATTGCCTCCCAGATTCATCTCACTCTGTGCTCAACTCGCTGGCCTGTGTGGAGATGCCATAGGCTAGCCTGTTTCACAGAAATGTCATAGCTGCCTCTTGTTAGTGCTGCACGCTATAGCAATAAGTAATAATCACTTAGTGTAGGAAGCATTAAACTTTGGTCAATTGATATTAATATACATTTATGTACATATATACACTTAGCATTTATCATCCAGTGAGAGAGGAGAAAATTTCCCATGCAAAATTATTTACAAATCAATATGTATTATACAGCTCACTTGGAATGTCCGATCAGTTTTGTTTTATTTTATTTTATTTTATTTATAATTGTCCTGTGCAAGGTGAAATCGATCATTATTAAATATAAATTAAATATAAATGTATATTCTCTATATTTAGAAATATAAACAACTTTCTATTGTTTAGATTCATTATTAATATTATTATTACCCTTGCAGCATGTTGCATTCTGTGAGAAGGAGAAAATGATCATAAATAACAGCTTTCCCAGTGTGATGCCTATTGTCTGTCAGTCTAATTTAATTCCCCATTAAAATGAGTGACGGTGGGCACTAAATGAATCAGCTCAAGTTCAGACTCTCTGTAACTCATCTCACCGTTGGCCAGCAGACTCATTAAATCAGTCAAACCTCCGCCCTCGTTTGACCAACCTCTTCCATGACACTTATGAATTTAATGAACACTCTGCCTGCTTGAGATAAAGGGAGGTGTCTAGCAAGGACAATCTCAGATAGGAGGATATAATGTTCTGTCACTTCTGTAACGGAAAATCTTGAATTAAAAACCATGATCTGAAGTATGCCAGTGTAGTTTTAATTCTGCCGCTTTGACAAAGCTATTAGAGATGGAATAAAAGCCACAAAACTCCACTTAAGATTTTATGTGTCCATCAACTTCTATAGATTGCTAACCATCATCACTCCAATGGACCAGCGGTTTCCGATTTTAATAAATTGTGATGCAATGCACTAGAACACTAGAAGACATGCAATAGGACAGTGTTTCTCTTAAGATGCAGAAGAGGACAAATGTCTTGGTTTTATTGTATACCTCTTTCTTTTCTTTCATGGCCCATTAAGATTGTGCACACAGCGAGAGATTCTGGTCTTCAAGTCAGTGAGTTCACTGTAATTCTTCAACCTTGTGTGTACTAGAGAGCTCCTCAGAGGCTGTCGATTATGCCCGCCACATGAATGTCTGGAGAAATGTTTTGCTTGTTAAGGTCTGTTTTGCTCCAGTGCCATGGTGTGTCAATTAAAGGTTTGAGAGGAATAGAGACGAGGAGTGAGATTGTGGTCGTGATGTGATTTGTTTTCTGACTTCACTTATTAAAGTTGTTTTTACAAGTGTGCTTCAGAAGAGACCATTGTACTGTAAATACAAAAAAAGTCCCAGGGTCAGTCTCTCCTCAAACCTCACTCACTATTTAGAAAAGATAAGAACATACAAAGGATATGCACACAACAATGTGTAATTTAGAGACTTTGACCATTGTTTTTTTTGTTTTGTGTTTTTTTGTTGAGGGGTGGGGTTCTTATTTTGAGCATGTTCTACTTTTACACTTTTCATAGATATATAAGCCGCATATGTATATATATATGTGTATATATATATATATATATATATATATATATATATATATATATATATATATATGTGTGTATATATGTGTGTATATATATATATATATATGTGTGTGTGTGTGTGTGTGTGTGTGTGTGTAAATGTAATGCTAGTGAAGTTACAGTACATTTAGATAGTATTCAGTGTATTTTTGCACATTTCGTTATGTTGCAGCTTGTAGATTGATATGGAAAAATGATTTTAGAATATCTGCATAACAGAAACATTTAAAAAGATAAATTCTCTGAATGCACAGAATATGCTGTTTTATAAAAAAAAATAAAAATAAAAAAAACTTTATATATGATTTCATGGTTAGAATATTTGTCAAAATCTACACAGCCTTTGATTAAAAAAATGTAGATTTTCAGTGGGCGTCTTGGCTAGATTGAATTCATCAAATTTCATAATCGTGAGGCCCACAGTGGCATGACTGTCAGCCATGACATCTTATTATCAGCCATGACGGCAAGCAATGAGCCCGTTAATGCAATAAGACAAATGAAGACGGCCACAGATATGACAAAGACAAGCAAATCCAATCCCATGGCTTTTCTTCATAACATTTTGCTCATAAAAATTCTGGCCATGAGCTTAGATGATCTTCTGCGATAGAAAGCGCTACTACCACTACCGCATGCAATAAGAGAAATTTCTTTCAGAAACTTATTTCTAGTTGTTTTTAGCCATTTTTGACTTCATAGCAGGCTTAAGTGGATATCCTGTATGTTTCTAATTGCTCATAATTACATCCTGACAATTTAATTATAACTCTTCTCTATCTCATTTACATGTCATGTATTCCAGATATCATTAAAAAACTGCTCAAATATTAGTGTAGCTTACTTTTTTTGCAAAGCATGAACCATTACAGCTGTTGCGGTGATATTCAGTGTTTCCAGCACTACTGTTCTTGTTGTTGTTGTCATTCGCGAAAACATGATGTATTCTCCTAATGTATTCATCACTCACTCCGGGGACCTGCAGAGCCTGGAGAAACTCTTTGGTGAATATTGAATGTAGAGAGAGCATAGGTTCAAAAAGAGAGGCTTCCCTTTGGGGTTAATAACTCTGCTCCGCTGCCTGTTGAGACCTTAGCGATTGAATATGAAACCCAAAAGCCATCGGTGGCAATACGCTGCTGATGTTCTCTCTTGAAGATGCATAGATAACATCTATCTTTAAAAGCATATACAATTAGACGTGTGATCTTTGACGCTTGAGGCAGCAATGTATAGTGCTTATAGTATGCATATAAAAAAAACTGCACTACATGCTGTATGAAACAAATCAGTAGAAATCTTCTCTGCTTGCTTACCCATACTTAGTCACCCGCTCGCGACGCCCTGCTCAAGGAGCACATGGAAAGTGCTTTCACACAGGAATATGCTGCTCTCTTGTGGTAAAAACAGATATATTCAGCTTTAACAAAGAAAACAGGGTCAGCTATGTATTAAATCCAAGCAATCAACGTGCATGACATTCTGGCATTTGTGTGATTTGTGAATTAGATTAGAAAATAACTGATCAAATTTATCCAGCAATCTTGCACAATTACATCCCTCCTTACCACTGACTTGCTAACATTATGAATATATTTTTCTTCATCATCTTTTTTAACTTATGGTTGCTATGTCTTGAGGTACTTTGACAACCCCATCCATTTAACTCATGCTTATTTATTGTAAAATTAATTTGAACGAACGGAAGGCCAAATGAAAAAGAATAGTGTGAAATGACTTGTGTAGCAATAGGGTAACTTACAGTAGCCTGTACCTTTGGCTGGTGCGTTATTGGGTAAAAAAAATTAAGTGTTTTCCTGTTAACTTTCTTTTTCTATTCTCCCCAGTTGTGATTTGTTCTTGTAGCCTGCAGAAAGGCTTGCTGAAGTTACATCACCATGACCTGGCAAAGGAAACAGGGGAACTTTGTACTTTTTTATCTACATGCTTAAAGGGCAATAATGTTGCTTTCAGCTTGGGAATATTGTAGTGATTCTAATACAGTCTTTAAAACTGAGAAAAAATACAAAATGGACATGAACTTTTATAGCATACCAGGACTGGTTGTCATACAGGGGTTTTTATTTCATTTTATTTATTTGTTGTATTATTAATATAGCTAGACTATTTAGGCTATTTTTCAGTTGTCAGGATGAAAAGATTGTTAGTCTTGTAATAATGGTGAATCGTTCGAAAGCTAAGACAAAAAAGCTATGCATCTATCCTGAAAAAAAAAAAATCTATCCTGAAAAATATTCACGGGAAACCAAAGTGTGGCAAGTAGTTAGGCTGCTGATTGCGTGGTGGATTTTACTTTTAACTGTACTTTCCGTGATAATTGTTGAGGCCTCTTTTAAATTTCATCTTCTGTAAAGATGGCTTTAATTTTCTGAGGAGTTTAGGGCGGATAGCTGGATTGAACCAATCATTAACTGCTATACAAGCGCGTGTGTATCCCACCCTCTCTCTTCCTCGCGCTCTCTCTCTCTCGCGCGCGCGCGCTCTCTCTTCTCTCTCTGGCTCTGTGTTCTGAGAGGATACTCATCATCTTTGCTGAAGCGTCTCACAGCGGAGAAAAGCCATGGCAGCTGCGAACCGTGTCCTTGTTTACGGAGGAAAAGGAGCTCTCGGCTCGGCGTGTGTGCATTATTTTAAGTCAAAAGGCTGGGTGAGTAGAAACGCGTCTTTATTACGATTTCACAGGAGCCGAGTCACTGGGAGTTGTTGCGCGTGCGGAAACCGACACCTGTTGATGCGACTGGACTTTGCTTTTGCGTTATTTTACTTGCGTGCTCATTTCGACGGCGTGCATTTATAAGCGTAGCATATCTAAAACGCGTTATTTTAATGTTACAGTGGGTTGCCAGTATTGACGTCGTAGCGAACGAAGAGGCGAACGCAAACGTCCTGGTGAAGCTCTGCGAGTCTTTCACCGATCAAGCCGCTCAGGTGGGTGGAGCCAACGTCCTGACGTCACCTCGCCGCGTGTCTGTCAGCACATAGGGCTTATTAAATTGCCTGTCATGCTGCCATTTACTTTCCATTTACTCTGCCAAAGTAATTTCCTGTCTTGCCGTGACATCCCCAGTGTTCTGGACAAGCAATCTTTTCTCATTATTGGCCTTATTGTGTCTGCCATTGACTTCAAATGCTGTTAATAATAGTCTGGGTAATATGGTACCCATTGGAGCTGTCCTCCTTATGCCACGGCATTGTGTGTCTCGTTTTGTGCTCTTGTAGTACTATTACACTTTCGCACTTGAAATTGTTAGCCCTGGGTCATTATAAACCTTCCTCATCACTCCAGTTAACACACTTGCTGTCGACGTACACCTTTTTGTGTTCCTTGGTCATAGTAGGAATGTTTCTGTTAGGCCTACTGTACAAAGCTCATCAATATTTCATGAGGTTATTACTCAGACAGATTATGATTGGTTGTTCAATTTTCAAAACAACTCACTACAACAGTCATCTCAATCACCTCATTATTTAACCCTACATCATAAGCCGAGGATAAAAACGCTGCTCAGACCTTTCAAAACGATGAGTGGAAAACGCAGGGTCAAAATTGGCATAATCATGTGCATTATTAAGTTTTTACAGATAACTGTAACTATTACTATTTAAGTAGACTATTGTCTGATCAATTAAGTGATTTTTTGATGCAGGTGACGTTGGATGTAGCCACTTTACTGGGGAAAAAACAAGGTTGACGCTATTATTATTTGTGTGGCAGGAGGATGGGCGGAGGAAACTGTAACTCAAAAAGGTCTGTGCACTTTATTTGTTACCCCATGCAAACTTTCGTTTTGTAATTTTTACATTTATTTAATATTACATTTATTTAGTATTTGTAAAATTGCATTTTTAGATTTGTAACATTTTATGAATGACAAAGAATTATTTATTTTAAGAGTAATAGAGTTCATAATATTTAGCTGGAGTAATATAAACTTCTCTCTTACTCATTTTAGAGTTGTATAAGAACTCTGATATGATGTGAAACAGAGCGTCTGGACCTCCACCATTTCCAGTCATCTTGCATCGCTCCATCTGAAGCCAGGAGGCCTGCTGACCCTCGCTGGAGCAAAGGCCTCACTAGAAGGCACTCCAGGTAGAGTAAAAGCATCCATCCCTATACTCCTGAGATGTGTTGTCCACTGGAAAATACGTTGTAAATGTATTTTCAGCACAGGTTTACCTGAGGACTCTTCCAGATTTGATGTTTATTGTGTGAAGGTGCATTTATACCCTCAGAGTGGCTAACTAATATTGTTTATGTAGGAAAACACTTCAGTCTTCACAAGTTTTTCCCTTAGGTGGGTAAAATCAGTAATAGTGTTCATTTATAACAACAAGGCTTTTTCCACTACCACTGAAAGCGTATATATTTTTGAACTGGCTGTCACTTCCATTGTACTTGATTAGTTTCATGTACCGCCTCACATCCCAAATCTTTTCATAGCCCCAGATGTGAAATGTCCAACTCATGCCATTATGTCTTTAGTGACAAAACTCAATAAAGCACACAGCAGAGGTTTCCCCCAGCCCATTCAAAACCTCCAGCATCAGCAGACTGCTCTCATTGGCCGAGGGGCCAGGGAGGGGGAATGAGTCAGCAGGTTTTTTGGAGAGGGGAACACATGTGGACTCTGTTTAGGAGTTTGTATTCCTCACCCACACAGAACTGATTTAGACAGGAAATGCCCTGCAGCGAGGAACACTGCTTTGATATGAAATGAAGGGAACCTCTAGTTGGAGTGTTTGATGTATCTTGTTCAAAGAGACAGGAGCAAGCTCTGGTGAACATTTCTGATAGGGCTGTCAGCTCTTACAACCGTACATGATCAGTATCATGTGCTAGTCACACCACAAGCTCAGAACTCGTACTCTGATGGCGGTGAAGTAAGACAGCTGTTATGATAGTAATGTCAGATGTAGTAATGTTTATATATTTTAATTTGGAATTTTGCTTACTTTAATTCCAAAGCAAAAGCAGCTATAATTACATACGATGAAAACATTATAGCAACAACATCCTAGTGGTTAAACTCAGACTAAATTCAAATGGGAACGTAAAACTAATAATAATACATTTATAAATCTCACCCAACCCCTCAGAATATGTTATGCTGCATTTTAAATGCTTTTTAGGCGAATTTATTTTAATTAGTTTTAATTATGCATTTAGCTTGTATATAATATATATATAATGTGTGTGTGTGTATATATATATATGTATATGTTATACAGCATAAACCTAAACGGAGATACAAATTCCTGGTATGCTGGGTATGCTGGGTTTGACTGACCTCAAAGCTGGAGTTTAGTCAGGAAATCAGACGTACCAAAGAGAGTTTAAGCCAAATCCTGAGGGATAGAGCATGTGATTAAAATTGTGACCCACAAAGTTTATTCGGTTATGAGGGGTCATGCAGAATGGCTGAAACTATCCTAAAACACTGGATTGTTGTGTTTTAAAGAATACCGGGAAATTTTTTATATATATATATATATATATATATATATATATATATATATATATATATATATATATATATATGGAAATATGGAGCGTCTCCACCCCTCTCTTTCTTATTGGCTCTGTGGGTTTAAAGGGTGTTTTTTGGAACATGCATTTTGAGTTTGAGGCTGAAAAAAAGTAGCATTTACTCCCTTATTACATCAAGAATGCTGGTTATTGATTCCAGATGCCAAGCCAACAAACATCTAGACAGGGGGAGCTGGAAAGACAAGCACACTTTCAACAAACATTATTATTCAATCTGGCAAAATATCCATTTTAATTTCTTTAGCATTTAAAGACATTATATTGTTTATATTTTTTGTGATGTGATGAGATACCATTTGAAATAAATATGTTTAATAGTTTATATTATTATATTACATGTACTTTTGTAAAGCGTATTTCTCTTTTCATTTTCCATTTTTCTTTCTACCATCTTCTATACAGAATGCTACGAAAAATAATTATAATGATAAAAAAAAAAATTATTTTATATAAATGGAATAGAGAATGAGGAAATAAGTTACTAACAGCTTCATCCACAGAATGTTTTTATTTATTTATTATATTTTATTTATTTTTTTGCTGTTTCTCAAAGATTTCTGTGTATCCTCCCTGTGTAAAGTTTAAGTGTCAAAATACACTGGAAAATCAAATGTAATTCCTCATGATGTGAGCCCATTAAATACACCGGTATTTCTGCATATATAGCTCTACTGGTGAAAAAAAAAATTGTCTGTGTAGAAGAAATCAAATTCAATTAGCTTATTTTGTATTGCAAAATCCATTTTATTCTCTGCTTGAGGCATCCAACCAAATGATTATTGACCAAACCTCAAAGCAACAGCTGTTGCCTGTGAGACATTGTTAGGCAAATTGTGTACTTGGCATGCTCTCAAGTGTTGTGTGCGCATGCATTGTGTTCCATAGTCTGCTTTATGAAGCTCTGTGCTCCGTTCACATCTGGATGTTTCTCTCTGGATGCAGGTATGGTTGGGTACGGCATGGCCAAGGCGGCAGTCCATCAGCTCTGCAAGAGTCTGGCTGGCGAGAACAGCGGTCTTCCATCTGGAGCTGGAGCTGTGGCCATTCTTCCGTAAGTGCCAATCTGCCAATCTATTATAGCTGTCTTTATACGCTGATCCGTCTATTTTAGCTATGCATCCTCCCAAAAGAAAAGTGAAAATATTCAGTACTTTTAGCTCAAAAGTTACACTAGGATTTGAAAGTTTGGGGTTAGTACAGTTTTATATGAAAAAAGTATCTTATGCCCACCAAGCCTTGATTTATTTAATGAGAAATACAGGAAAAATATTATGAAATAATGTATTTTAGAGTAAAAAAACTTTTTATTTTAAAGTATTTAAAAGGTAATGTATTTCTGTGATGTCAAAGCTCCAGTCTTCAGTGTCACATGATCCTTCAGAAATCAACAAATCAACATAAAGCAACATTTCATATTATTTTAACAGATTATTTTAAGATGCTTAATATTTTTGTAGAAATGTTTTCAGAAAAATAAAATTATAAATGTCTTTATTGTCACTGAACAATAAAAGTATTAATTTCCTTAAAACAAATAAATACAAAATATATAAAATACAAAAAATAATTGTGTATATTAGCGTAATCGTTAAACAACATTACTAAAATGAAAGTCAACCCAAAAAGGCATTTGCAACATATTTCACTTCCAAAACGTGACATTTCACGAAGAAAAAGTAAACAATTTTAGATCCAGAGCAATTTATTACAAATTTCTTTCCCTGAAATATGTATCCACATGTTCTCAGTAACACCAGAAATGTACACGAATAAAGCAAATAGGGTCAGTTTCGAAGCCTGCATTTGTGTATTTATTAATCTGTGTTGTGAAATATGAAATATCTAAAAGAATTGCCTTTTTGGTGTGTGAGCATCTGTATTGTCATAGTCATTTGTATTGTTAGTGACCTTCATGGTACACATTTGACTGCTGTCTGTTTGCATTAACTCAACATGTGGGGTGTGAGTTTTTTCAAAAGGCCATGCTAGTCTAAGCTATTGCCGCAGGCTCTGTTTCACAGTCTCATCTTCCACTGAGATAACAACATTATGACATCATCCTCCAGGGTTACCTTGGATACACCAATGAACAGGAAATTCATGCCTGACGCAGATTTTGGGAGCTGGACTCCGCTGGAATACATCGCAGAGTGAGTGCACGTTTCTCATGTCCACTGAGTCATTATGCATGCTGATAATGTCACAAATCGCAGATTTTACCAATTTGGAGAACAGAAGCCTCTCAACGATTGGATAAATCAGAAAGTGGTGATTTCTCACCATAAGAGGGCAGTGATGTTCTTCCAAAAGAGACCCGATGTCTCCAGGATGCTACTGGGGGATGATCTGAATATTATGAAATACACATTAATCCAAAATCCATTGTTATGAATTATTTCACGTACGTCTCATGTTAGAATTATCGCTATCCCAGATTTGCCTTCAACAGAAAATCTCGCTTTCAGATAATAGAAATGTTTTAAATCAGGTTTTAAAAACCTTCTTCAAATGTTACATTTGATTTGATTCAGTAATATTAACCAAAAAAGCCACAGGCAATTGTAAAAGCCTCTTAGAAGCAAACATGAGCGATTGAATTACATCCGACTTTAAGTGAATAAAGTCAAGCGTCAACCCAAGAACAGACCTCTTGAAGAAGTGCGTGCATTCATATTCAGTTAAATGGATATTAACACACATTCCTCTCGAAAAAAGGAATCTCCCTGTTTTGAGGTTTAGCATTGTGAGCGATTGTACTTTTTTAGCGCATCTCTGTTGCGTCTCTCAGACGTGGCCGGTCTGGCCAAATCTCTTCTGCCAGTCAGCACAGATTAGGATGAGGATTTGATACAACTCTATAATCCCAGAGGAGCCGCAGCAAACCCGGCTGGATTAGAGAAGCCTGTGAGTGATAGAGGAGTATAAATAGTCTTTGTGTTAGAGGTAATTAATGTGTGTTCTCACTTCAGTTGCTACAGTGGGCTAAAACATCTAGTTTCTGCCGAATGTTCCAGACAAGGCTGGTCGTTCAGTTCTTATTGCCCTCTCTCAGTCTCCCTCCTCCCATGTCTGTTCTCATTATCTAGCTCTCTCTCCATCGAACATACACCACCATCATTTTACACCTGTCTCTCAATCCGCCTCTCTCTCTTTCTGTCTCTGCAGAACCTTCTACAGCTGGGCCACTGGGTCAGGCCGGCCAGCCTCAGGCAGTCTCATACAGTTGGTGACTACTGGGAGGAAAACCGAGGCCTCGGCGGCCCAGTAAAGGGGGAACAGAGAAAAAAATAGAAATGCTAAAAGATAAAGAGTGGAGGAGAGCAATGTTTACCAATATACTGTGCAGCAGAGGACAGAGAGGTCATGCAGAACGCGGATGGAAAATGAGAGATGTGGCATTTCCAATCATCAAGCCTCATTGAAATTGCACAGTACAGTATCTCTCTGACTTGGCCAAAGGATTAACTTACATGTTTAATGTCAGTCTATACATGAGAATACAGCCTAGGTGATGAGTGTGCGTTTGTGACTTTCTTCTTGACAACAAAAGATGCGCCGCTGTCGTATGTGAAACGTACAGTTTTCTATTCAGAGAAGTGGCCTTAGTTTGTGTAAGTGTGAGATCACTGGTTCAAATTTCATGTATGGATGTTGTGTCCTCAAAGTATTTTCCTCCCAGTATGTACGCCGCTGCTGCTGTACCATACTTGCATAATAAAGACAAATGAAAACACTTGAGTAACAGCATATGTCCTTAATTGAAAATGTTATCATATTTTAATTCTTAAAATGTATTTTGCAGGAATAGATATTGTAAAAAAAAATAAATAAATAAATAAAAAATAAAAAAAATTGTTTTTGTTATTTTGGTTTGACAATCTTTCATGTTGTCTTTTAAATGATATCAGGCATATGTTATATAATGGAAGCTATTAATGTTCAGATAATCAAGTTATCTGACATACCATTAGCCAATTAGCCTGCTAGCTTCCCTACAACTGCTAAAAATCACAAACAGAAATAGTGAAATTTTTTATTTAAATAATAGATGAAGCTGAAGAAAAATAGTTTTCCATTAACAAAAATTAATTTCCAGACATTAAGGTTGTGCAAATAATAAAATAATTAGAGATATTAGTTCTACCAAATAAAATAGTGTAGTAAATAAAATTAAGTCTACAGTAATAAATATATATAAGTTATATATATAAATAAGCTCTTGTCTTCTCTCATTCATTTATTTTCTGCTGGTTATTTGAACAAATAGTTGCTGATGGTTTGTATTCAGTCAGGATGTGCTGAGGACAAGGTTTGTCTTGTACCTTGTCTTGTTTTGTTTTGTCTGGCTGATGGTTTCTCTCTGCAGTGCTGGGTTTTGTTGGCTAAATCTCTTTCTCTCCCTGCAGTTGTTGTTGTTCTGTCTGATTGCCATGTGGAAGCCATTTTGTCTGGCAAGCATGGTGACTGTATAAATGAAGAGCTTACAGATGGAAGTGGTTAGTTCAGCCATGGTAACTTGAGTGTGAGGACACCGAAAGGTGAGTGTGTGTGAGTGTGTGTGTGTGTGTGTGTGTGTGTGTGTGAGAGAGAGAGAGAGAGAGAGAGAGAGAGAGAGAGAGAGAGAGAGAGAGAGAGAGAGAGAGAGAGAGAGGACAGAGTAAATGATAAAGGACAAACATTGTTTCTTCCAAACGTTTAGCATGCACATTTTAGCTGGCACGTGTCACATGTGTCCTACTCACAAACGTAAAGTGAATTGTTTGCTGTTGAACAATTTAAAATAATCACGAGGGAACGTCCGCCTCTTGAACACCGTTTACCCCGACTTCACCTCTAGATGGCGCTAGCAGCAACCTCGCTGACCAGAACAACAATCAACACGTTGAACCCTCTCTTTCTCTCTCAACTTATATCCCAGTCAGTTATTAATACACTGCTATTAGACTTTTTCTTCAACAGAAATAAATTTTTACTTAAAATGTGCTGCAATATATGTCCTTCAACCTATAAATTATATGTAGATATGTATACGGTACATTTCTAAAAGTGATACAGCCTATATGAATAACATATAGCCTATAAAAAGACTTTAATGCGGTGTAAAGCGGTTTTAATTGACATGTTTTTTGCTAGCTACCATTTCTATAATACCATTCGGTATTATATACTGTATTTTAAAAGGAAACATTATGTTTTTATTTTTAGTTAATTAAGTCAATTACGTGTTTGTTATTTCCCAGTTTTTCTCACAGATTTACTGGTTTCTTTCACTTTAAATCTTACTCTTATTTACATTGTTGTTTTGCTCTTACATTTTCAATGTCTCCGTAGAGTTCTGTAGTTAGTTTCAACTGTAACGTTAACAGGCATTTTATACATTTGAACAAAACCGAAATAAGTACATGAGGTTAGAAACCACCACAGGCAAGAGCTATATCAGAAATTTCAGTTAGAAGCAGATGAAGCCTCTTCAATTAATGTTAAAGACGAAATGGCTTTGGTAAAAAGGCATATTATATTGTTAATTTTACCATGACCTGCTTCAAAAGAGTCAATATCCACATAAATGTCAGCATGCTGAGCAGTTTTCAACAAATCAATAATTTCACAAGTTGTGTGTTATGTGCCTTGTTGGGAAATGATTGTCTATACTCTACATAAGAGCTAGTTATGCATAAAAGGTTTTCATAGAAGCGTTACATCTTTTTATGCTCAAGTGTCAATCAAGCTAAGTGACAGATTCTCTACAAGCATGACACGCTATAAATGGACTGAAGTCCTCAGATAATATTGTAGAGTCTCCCTTGACAGAGCTTGGGAACTGCAGAATAGTTATCAATTATTTAAAAATGCAAAAACTTATTTTTTCGGGCGTGAACTTACTCTGCTTTCTCAGGACTGTCAAACCCAAAACTGTTCAATGCCTTCACTATATATTTTTTTTAATATTAGACCTTTCTGAACGAATTTTCAGTTTGCATTGAGGCAGAAATTGACATAAAATGTGAATTAAGATACAGACAGTGTCAGTTTCATATTGTGAATGCTGGTTCACTGTTCAATCAGATGGTGTTCTTTCCTATAAATAATGAGATATGCTTAAAGCTCAGTGACATATTTCTTTTCTTCACTGTTCTCCAGTTCCTATTTCAGACAGTAATATGCCACATTCAGTAACTTTGGGGTTTAAGCAAATAAAGCCACTGTATTTGTGGAACTTTACATTTAAGTGAGTTGAATTCAGTGTCCTGGATGCATGACTGCGGTAATAAAACTGGATCATTTTTAGACTGTACAGTTGTCCACCCTTCGTACCCACTCACCAAAATGACTAAATCAGAAAAGATTTGCCTTATTAGACAGGTATTTTAAGGTTAAAAGAAAGAAAAATACATAAAGGTACATAAAGTAATATTACAACGAAAATGTATGATATCAGTATTTTTAAGTGCAAAAAATGTAAACTTGCCACTACATAAAGTGTTGTCAAATTTAACAGGCGAGCTGACAGTCCTCTGAAACATCTAACTCAGTTCTTTGTATCAAATTGTTAAAAAGTACTATACATGTACAAAATTATATAAAAAGAAACATCATCACCACAATTTTTAAGCAGTTTAAAGGCTTCAATTCTCCATTATTCATGCAAATTTATGCAATGGAATATAAGCCTAATGATATTTTTGAATATGTAAGTGTCTCTGTCAGAGGTAATGAGATATGCAGATAATGATATGCAAATTTAGTGAATTATTAAAGAGGCAAAGCCGAAGATTCGTATTAGCTCCCATTTTATTTCGAATAAATATCTTTCTTAATCATTCCTTGCACTATTTTAGACGGTAGTTTACATTGCTAATTAATTCTTAAGCAATTTATGTGAAAATTATTTGTGCGAGTACTGTATATTCAGGGGACGGAGCAGAGTAACAGTCCATCACGGCTAAACCCTTCGCTTTAGATACATCTTACATATCCACTTCCTGTTCAGCTGCATTGCATGTCTTGTTATTTTGAATGCGTGTCAGATATGTAAAGTGTGAATTTTCAGCCTTGTTAGTTGCCCATTATAAAGAAGGACTATTGTCAGATTACAGTTTAAGTGCAGTTATGGCATCTTATTGCAAACCGGCCAAAGTATCTCGTTTGAAACAAGATAATGGTTAGTCTCCAAGCAATTTCGGGAGTTATTTTATTCAAAACTACAGTAGTTATATTTTATGGTTTGATTCACTGTTGATTTATTCATCAGTCACACCAACACTCCTTCACTCGTGCAGTCATTCTCTGCATGTTAGTGCTCTGGTTCCCTCTCTTTTTCCCTCTCTCCGGTTCTCTTCTCATCTTTGGATCTCGGTCTAACTCTGTCACTCTCTTTCTCTCCCTCTCCCTCTATCTCTCTCTTCTTCCTGTGCCTCATTTGCAATGATTATGTTATCAGGGCAGCCAGGCAAAAGGGTGGAGCAACCATAATTTCAGCGCTGGATTAGGCTGAAATAACGAGGTCACCAAGTTACTGTTGCCTTGGCAACGGCACATCCAAGAACACAGGATGCCATTGCAAATCCAGGACCCGGGAAAATCTTTTTCCCTCTATCTTTGTCTTTTTTTCCTCTCTTTTTTATTTTAGAAACAGCATTGTTTTTTTACAACAAATCATTTGGTTTTGCTACAGAAAAATGCATTTAGAAATATCCATATTTATGAATTAATGAGTTTAGAAATTGCGTCCTGGTGGTGTATCATAAACTGCATATGTGCTGAGCATTCAGCGTTGAGGCTAAGGTAAAATTAAGGATTTATTTTTTATCCCTGTCGGCTGTAACAAATTTCTACAGGAACATTACCTGAGGTGAACAAAGTGACAAAATTAAGTCAAGTCCTCAACAGCAATTTAACCTAGACGTTTAAATAAGAAAAGAAATTGTTCATTTTAATACCTAAAATCATAAAAACTTTTTTTTTGCTTTAGAAAGTAGCCTTATCCTGTCTGATTTTCAAATTTAATTAGGGATGTTGAATCTTAATTAAAATTTAATTGAATAGACTAAATTGTTTTAAAATGGTTTTGATATTGACACAAGATAAGATAAAAGGTTTCATAATAAAAAACATTTTATAAGAATTTTTTTAGATATCTTTTTTATTGTATTTTGCGCATAAAAACCCATTTTAAAGATCAAACTAACAGTTTTGTTTTGCAATAAAAAAACCAAAAGGAATAAGAGCCTGTTGCTCATACCTCTTTCTCTCTCTCTCTCTCTCTCTCTCACTTTTTTTCCATTGTATATGTGTTTGCCTCCTTGATTTGTTTTCTCTCTCTCTCTCTCTCTCTCTCTCCCATACTTGTTTTTTTTTTTTTTTTTTCATTTCTTCTTATTTGTGCTCTTTCCATCTTTGGCAGACATCTGTGTTGCCATAGGACCGTGGCCAGACTCAAAAGGATGAGAAAATGAGAGAAAGAGGTAGAGCTTATTATAATGACGACCAACTCATTTATTGCATATTGAATTTTTCTTTTAATAATGACAAATGTCTGCTATATGCTACATTATAGAATAACGTCCTTGTCTAATGGAATTAATTCCACACACAATAAAATAACTTTGTGTGATGTGGTAGCAAAACTCTAAGTAGTTTAAGTACATCTTGTTATATGATGAAGCGGTTCTTTTTTTAGCTCCAATCGGGTGAAATGAGCGACTTAGAGGCTGTGATTGGCCAGGGGCCAGTTTAACAAGCTGGCTTTTGCCCCCTGGAGTGTGGTACATGGCCCTCAGATGACCCCTGTCATGCGGTCTGTTCTCTCTGTGCCAAACCTGTATCAGCGCTGGTCATTGTGGCATGGCAGAAGAGAGAAATGACCACCACTCTCATACTGGGCACTAATGAAAAACATTAAGATATATGTGACAGGAGAAGAAAACAAACAAGAGTTGGGTGAGAGATCGGGAGAAGAGGAATTCTGGAAAAGGAGATACAGCAGGAGAACAAGCTGGAGAGAGAGAGAGAGAGAGAGAGAGAGAGAGAGAGAGGCAGAGAGGGGTCAATGTTACTGTGACTGCACAGAAAAGCACAGAAAATCCCCAAAGGAATTTTTGAAGGCTTAAATCCAAAAAGAAAGAAAAAAAAACAGCAAAGGAGCCCATCTTAAACAACACAGATAGAAACTGTTTTGGTGTTATGACGTTGAAATGACTTTATGTGCTTATGCAGTAACGTAGATTCTTCATGTCTCCTCTGTTCTATGCAAGCAGTTTCTGAGTTCGCTCAGTTCTGAATGATAAAACAATGGATATGTTGTTCAGACTGGACAGATAAGTAATGTAACACTTTCTGTTGTCCAGCTCTAGTAGCATGCTCAGAGTTAGTGTGATGAACACCTGTGGTTACTCACTGTGAAAAGTGTTTTTTTAAAACGTGCTTTATGTGGGAGAATCTAAATTAAGATTTTTTTAGCTCCTTTTTATCCTCATAAAGCTTACTTTTTAATAGCTCTAATTAATCAACATTATCAAAACACTGCATTTTGCTCTACCTTCTGTCATCTGATTGACAGTTTTAGCTTGTTGAAGTCTTTTTAGCATAATTGTAAAATGTCCCTGTCCAGGCTTTGGTATTCACCTTTGCTGAGTAAACATAAAAATAACCTTTAAATTGTTAGTAATATATCAAGATGAAACTGGTCTGAAGCAACTTAGGTTTCTTGATTTGTGTTTTTTACAAACACTTTCATATAGCTCTTCATATGTCAGGTTTTAAATGGTTAAGGAATTAAACTAAATCAACCTAATATATTAAGTTACACTAACAAACATAGATTTTATAGGTTAGATTATGCACATTTTATATTTATGCTTTTAACTAATGCTTTAATCCAAAGTTGCATTCAGAGTATGCCAAACATTTTGTGATTTCATGACTTCATGTAAATCCATCCCATGACCTTGCCGTTTCTCACTGAATGCTCTTCTTTTTGAGTTTCACGAATGTAGAAACTGATCTATGCGGCAACAATTACAGTTACCACTTTTTGAATGTAGGGCATCTCTATGAACTTGAGCAAAATGACTTCATACATGCATTCAAAGTCACCTTGAGGCCAGTTAAAATCGTTGTAAAAATGTCTCATAAAAGTAACAGAGAAATGGACTGCTGTCATTTGCTTGCAGATGCCACTCATTTTTTTTATCTAATGCAATGGCATGTCCAAGTGTCCAGATTGTCATTGTATAACTTCAGCTGTGCATCAGATGCTGTTTTTCAGTCAGAACTGCAATGCATCCAGATCAGGTCCAGTTCTCTGGGCAGTCAGAGTGTTCAGTGTAGAAGCAGACTGCTATCTTCCAACAACATGAGTTCAGAATCTGCGAGAATGATAATCTCATCGGGGCTGCCGGGGTAATCTGCAGTGTGTGTGTGTGTGTGTGTGTGTGTGTGTGTGTGTGTGTGAGTAATCTGTCGATATAAAGGGTTTTGCCTTTCTCTCTCGCTCTCTCGTATCTGAATGCCTGCAGCTCTGACCGCTGATGTTCATACAGTCATGCTGTCTGTGTTTGTGCTTGTGTGTATGTGCATTTTTATACACTCTGCATCTGTTACATTTTATGTACAGTATGTAGAAATACCATGGTTTTTACAGTTTAGAAAATACATAGCCTGCAATAATCTATTTCCTAAGAGAAAAAACACTTTGTTGGTGTAACCTACAGTAATGTGTTTAAATTGATTCATGGCATGTTACGTATGTATGTGCATTTATTTACACCAATTCGTTTAGATGTTACCACATGAAGTGCATTTAGGCTAAAAAAGCATATATATTTTTATAATGTAGAAATGATGCAAAGATTTTATTAAACACTAGCAACTGGAATAAACAGAAGTCACTTATGCTCAATAAATTGTGAAAATTCAGGATAGAGAACTGTTTATGGTTGCCAGGCAATGCAGCAACTTGGCACAAATTATGAACATTATTATAACAATGCAGCTTGTCCAATTAGAAATGAGAAAACTATCCATTTTATATTTCTAATTAAGACACTGTGAAAACTTTTTTCACTGTATTTTTGCTCTGCTCATCAGTGTGGTCATGGCAAAAAATGTCCACCATCTTTCCACAAATTTGGTAACTATTTTTGGTTTAAAGACAGTGGAAAAAACATTGTCATCTAATTTATCTGTTGCTTGTCTCATTTTCACTTAAAAGGTATCGTTGTCAGCTCAGTCATCACAGTGTCTCGTCTGGCAAATCAGACGAACGGTATAACTTCAATCGAATACTTCTTACAGTCAGGTGAAACATCAAACCTTCAGATGTGAGTGAGATGCTACTCATCAGAACCGCTTCTGAATCCACAGAGAGGTGGGAACATGTGTCAACACATGCTAGTCATTTTCTGTTGTCTGGAATAGAAGGAATAATCATGAAGCAGCTATGGAGAACAAGACAGACAGGCTGAGAGAGAGAAGGTGCGCTTGTGTGTGTGTGTGTGTGTGTGTGTGTGTGTGTGTGTTCGGGTCTCCTGCTGAGGTGGAGTGTGGGTAAAATTCCACTCCCTCGTTCCAGCAATGTTCAGCCTGAGACTATTCCCTTGAGACTGGACTGTGTTTGCCCTAGAGAGACAAATATACACACACACACACACACACACACACACAAAGAGAAATCACAGCACATACTCACAAACAATATTATTGCATATTGTTTTAAACAGATATTTGTCCTTGTGGATGAACAATTGTCATATGTGGCTGTCTACGGGTGTTAAAATATATGCAATGTTTTACATGCTCATTTTGTGTATGTGTGTGTGTGTGTGTGTGTGTGTGTGTGTGTGTGATTCAGTCTGACTGTGAGGTTCAGGCAGGCTTCCTCTCTTATTAACTGACCTGCAGGGGGATGGGAAGCCAGCTTCAGGAGAGGAGAGGAAGTAGAGATGGGGGAGGGAATCGGTGTGTGTGTGTGTGTGTGTGTGTGTGTGTGTGTGTTGGTGGTTTTATAGATGTGTGTACTGTATTTGACATTCTTTCTCCCTCCCTCTTCCATTTTCTCCATCAATAAAACTGGGTGTTTCCCAGTACGAAATGATGAAATCAAATCACAAGATACTGGGACAAAGTCATTTATCATGCTCGGTACAGATCACCATGAGACTGTTGTGTTAGTTGATATGTAAGTGTTCGTGAAGGGCCTCAACCCCTTGACTGAAATTGTAAACAGATGTTCGATGATGGTGAAGATCTATGTAGACTTCAAGACTGGGCAGAGGGTGAGAGTGAGTTAGTGAGTGAAAATGTCGAGAGGGAAAAACTGTGCGCTGAAGAGAGAAAGACAGAAGACTTCAATACTGAATCAATGCAATGCCAGTTGTTGGCGTAGTGGTATAGTTAGACGGAGTAAGGTTTTATTCGAAACAGTAGCAGAAGAAACTTCAGGGTTAATATAGTACCAAATCTGTAGCAATTAATTATTTTACACTGAAAATATGTGCTTTTCTAGGCGCAAAGATGATTTTCTAGAAGTTGTTTAGAGTTGTTTACTATTACAAAAAAACAGCAAGTAAAATGAAGTACAAAAAAACAAAATAAGTATTTTCTTACAAAAATAATAGATTTTTTTGCAAAATCAGATCCAGACAGAATCCACTTTTTTATTATTATTGTTTTTTATTTTATATATATAATGTATGTATTTGTTGTATTATGGCTGTATACCTCGATAAAGGCCTATTTGCCCCATAGGAAGCATTTAGTACAAAAACCAATCGCTTCAGTTTACTCTTGTGGTTTAGTAAGAATAATTACCTTGATTCTTTGAGTATAGCTTTCCTTAATTTACTTTTATGTCCACTACTCGGGCACAAAATATAATGTATGTACAAAATACACAAATAAATTATGCTATGCAGCTCGCAACTAAACTAAGTCAAGGTAATTGTTTCCCATAAATCACTCGGGGGAAGTCAACAGTTAGGTTTTGCATGCTCAAGTGACACAAGTCAGACAAGCCAAGCATGTTAAACTGTGAAATTAGATTTTTTTTTTTTTCTTCTTCTTTTCTGTTTTTTTATTCCTGTAGAAAATATAAAGGGTTTCCAGATTGGCTTTAGAATGTCACCATCAAGGAAAGCGAGTATGTGTGAGACTGAGATACTGCCGTTTGGTGACCACCAGCAGGGCCGAGTAAATACTGCTTTCACATCACAAATATGTCATACGCCACTGAAATGAAGTCAGATATCGAAGTCAAACAAATGGAGACACACAATTACCACACGGAAAGGTCAACTGTAATAAAGTATGCAGAGGAGAGTTCACTCGCTTACAGTGAAGGCATCAGAAGAAATTGCCTAATGTGCATGAAAAAAGAGTTCAAATGTACATGACACAAAATGTTAGTCTTTAATTATCCTAATTTTGAGATAATATTGTCAGCAGTCTTTCAGAAATGCGTTTGTGTTTCTTATTACTAAAATGTCCCTCAGGTGACACATTTGTTGTTTTTCTGTAGTTTCAAATTAACTGAAGCAAAAACCACCGTATGGTATTTTTGTTTATTTTAATTGTGATTTTTTTTTTTCTTCATAATGAGAAAAAACTAAATATTGTTTATCTCAGCAGTAATGGATGTTTTCTCTGCAAATGCTCAACAAGTAAACTATTTGTATCTAATACAAGTAGGGAAACATAATTGAAAGGCGTCTTTCAATTAGAATTTATTTAACTTAAATAATGAAATAAAATACGAAGCTTCAAAGTTTTAGCATTTTTTTTTTTTTACCAACTCTCTCTCTCTCTCTCCTTTATCCAAAGGAAAAAAATCACTCTTGGCAATATGCAAATAAGGCTGCAAGCTATTACGATGCTAATGAGATTCTCCAGCAAAACTAGCAGTTCCTCCTCGAGCACAGGGGTACATTTCATCCATATTCAGAAAACATTAGAGTGTGTGTGCGTGTGTGTGCGTGAGTGTATGTGTGTGTGCGTGCGTGCGTGTATGTGTGGCTGTGTGTGCATGTCCTAGGTCAAAATCACAATGTTCTTGCATTTATCCCTGTGTCCTGCAGTGAAGATTTGTGTATTGAGTAAAGTATTACTCATCAACAAGATCACCCCATTATTCATTATTAATTTCACTAAGTTTGCTCGTGTTGATGGAGAGGCTTTTTTCATACAGTAATTTGATCTCGCAGGCTTGATGGTGCTGTTGTTTGTCATAAAATACTCTTACGTGTTTTGGAGCAATGAGGCTAAATAAATGTCTGATTGCTAATTATGTGTGTTTTTACATCCAGCAAAGTCGTGGACTTCAAGACCATGGTCATTAACCACAGTGAAAACCAACAAATATATCAATTGAATTTTTAGGGCCCCAAGTCCATGATTTTAGGATGCCTATTTTATCTGCGCCCCAGAAAATAAATTAAGCGTGTAATGGTAGATGAACATACATTTTCAAAACAATAAGCCCAACAAGGATATTTCTGCAGGTAAAAGCTGTGTTTATGCATGTGTGTGTGTGTGTGTGTTTGGGTTCAAACCTGCCGAGAAGGCGGCATCCGCCACGCACCATGGTACGTTACCATAGTAACAGTGGGGAGCCTGGCGAAGGATTGTCTATATGTGTCCTGACCCATTTCGATTTCCCCCAGAAGTGCTCTTCCTCTTTCACCTTACCACATATATCTCCCTCAACACCACTAACTCCACGCTCGGGCTCTACTTCTAATTAAAAAAACACTCCAATTCCAGCCGCTCTCTTCTTACACCCCAAATTAAAAGTAGATGGCAACCAAAGAAAAGACACAAGTTTTTTGGGGTTTTCTTTTTTTTTTTTTTTTTTTAAAGCTGCATAGCTTTTGCAAGTGCTTTGGGCAAATAAGCCCGTTCCTTCTGAAACGTTGAATGAAAACTTTTTGAGATATTAAATAATGTAATTTTTAATTAAGAGTTTTATTAATAGATTTTCGCCCCAACTTTCATAATTACCTATCTCTGTGCCTGGAGTGTTTGGAGTTCAACTTTCATTTGTCTAAGATGGTGGAGCCTCAAATACTTCAGCAGAACATTTGATATTGAAATAAAAAAAAATATATATATATCTTATTACGGTTAATTAGCATAAATTGAGGAAACAGATTTCGGAGAGCATTTTGACTTTGAAAAGGCTTCCGCTGCTCGGTATGCAAAGGTATGTGTTGATATCAGCGTTAGATTAAAAATTAGCATAAAAAGAAAAAGACATCATCTGAATCAATCCTGAATAACTCCAGCAACCTGCTTTTCGATTTTGAAGCACATTTGTACAGAACTGTATCTATTTACAACTGATGCAGCTAAAGCAGAGAAGCCTCAGGTGTGGCCGTTATTCTGATATATGGCAGTGTGGTGCTATAACAGTTCTATATTATTTTAGTTTTAAATTATAGAGGTTATTTTTGGAACTATAGCGTATTAGGATGCTGCGCCATGTTATCCATACAGAAGCCAAAGCCTTACAATGTCGGCTTATGTGTTTTTGTAGTATATGTTGTATTTTTCTGTCTTATTCAAGGTGGCTCAACTTGCACCCAGGCATTGCATCATCTGTCTTTTTATATCTTACAAAAATTGTTTTATTTCACCTCCTGTCTCTGTATACTCTTTTAAATCTGTTTCATGAGATTAGGAGGTGCACATTTTTATGACGTTTCGATCACATAAAAACACGTAGAATCCTTGAATCAAGCACTTGAAAAGTACATTTAACTAAGCCAAGAATTTAAAAATATATATTATGTTTCAAATGAATAAAACACAAGCCTTAAGCTATCGAATATGTCCACCATTATTACTCGGGAAAGACAGACACTGTTCATATAAGTAATTTACTGAACATGTTTTCATAGAATATTGCTGAATAAAACCTTGTCCTAAACTTGACAATACCTAACTTGACCTTAAAGTACGCCATTGCGTGTTTGTTTTATTTACTTTTTTGTTCCATTTTATATTTTACGCAAATACTTTTACCCAGAGCTTTTCACCTAAAGGTAGACTATTTCATATTTTTGAGCAGTTTTGGCTTTTCCCTGTGAATCGGACCCCTAACCTTGCCCTTATCCGCGCGCGCTACCGTTTGAGCAACAGGACGTTTACCTAGTCATTTTTACTAGAGATTCGATCTGACGGATATAATTCACACATTCTGCGCTAATTTAATACAGCTTTGAACGAGATTCTCAAAACCAACGCCGCCGAGAAAACATCTCAGTTACTCCCAGCGTGACAACCAGCCCCGGTTGTGTCCAACGCTGCCACGCTAATGTGAAAGTTGCCGAAAACAAACATTAACATAAAGGCCAGTCGGTTTTGGTGGGATGGTGAGACTTGCTTGGCTCACCCTCAACAATGTTCCAGTGCAGCCTGCGGCTATCCAATGAGAGCCCAGCCCTCCTCCCCCTGCTCTCCTCTCCTCTGCTCTCCTCTCCTCTCCCGCCTCCTCCGCGAGCTCTCATCTCTCCGCTCCGCGTGCAGCCAGTGACTGCTGCTGTCTCGCGGCGTTTGGAGATCTTGCAGGCGCGCTGTATGGATGCTGGAGCATTGGCGCTGCTGTAAACGCGACACGGAATCAACATGTCCAACCCTCCGCACGACCCGTTCTACTCGTCCCCCTTCGGACCGTTCTACCGGAGACATTCACCGTACATGGTGCAGCCCGAGTACAGAATCTACGAGATGAACAAACGACTCCAGTCCCGGACAGAGGTGAGTTTGGCATAGCTCCACAAGAGACGGTGACAGCTGTAGTTCGCAAAAAGTTGTGTCGGCCGGTGCGTTTGTTAAACGATTCTCGTTTTTTCCCCCCTAAATGGACAAAACCGAGAGCGTGAACTAAGTGATCAAACTATGTCTGTGTGACTTTGTTTGCACTGTAAGTTACATAGATTCTCAAATGCGGGCTACCGTGCATTGTGATCATGATGAGTGCATCGCGGCGCTCGGATTACTGGAAGTATCAATTCGGGACAGTGTTTCCCAAAAATTCCAGTGCACTTCCATGGAATGATTTCCAACTGCGAGAAAGCAGATGTGCGTTTTTACACGTATTTTCAGAGCGTAATGGGCATTTAGAGACATATTTAACGCGTTTTCACGACTTCACATCATTTAGACACTGTGTACAGAAGCAACATAAGCATCCACTTTGATCACTAATTAAAATCCACGTGGAGGCAGCGAGTTAATGAAGAGCGCACGAGCGCAGAGCAATGATGCTCTTCTCCCACAGCAACGCAACCGTTTTAAATAAAGGTTTAAAAATGAACTTTAACGATAAAAACCGTGCAAACGTTTCTACTAGTAACGTGACTGATCGTGTAAAGGATAATGGGAATGAGGTAAATGTGCGAAAGATGCCAAAAGCACTTTATGGTAAAACAGAAGTGTTTGATTTTGTGAATAGTCCCACAAACTTTCCTGTAAAAGTGATGTCAACATTAGGCTGAAAAACCTGATTTTAGTATTTTGGATGCATTCAAAACTTCAAAATCTGCTTGTGATTTAATAATTAGGCTATTGATGATGTAAAATCTGGGGAACAATTCTATTTGAATTTGCCGTTCACATTCAGCCGATGAATTGCAAGTATGAAGTAAACAATACATTTCTTATTCACCCAATCTTCATTAACCTCAAAGGAACTTTGAGATCTGAATGACAGATCAGTTTTATATAGACACACACAGACCTTAGTAAAAGTGACAACAAACAATAACCAAATAAATTCAGAAAACAGTAAAACAATAATCCTATAATAGTAAACACATCATTTATTTATTCTGTAGTGCATGCTGGGTGCTCACATATACACTTAATAAATCAGCAGTATTGTTCAGTTTATTCAAAAAACTTTGTAGTTGTCGGTCTAACATGTGCTTTTATGTAGATTCAAGTCATTCTCGTTTTCCTAGTATCTGTGACTCAGAAAGCCCATATGCTGGATGAAATGCAATTGCCTGCTTGCTTTTTTTTTTTTTTTTTTTTTTTTACATTATAATGACAACAAAATGTGTACACCCCTTACCCCTTTTATTGTACTTTTTTAATAATAGAGTAAAACGGCTGTAAATAGTAGCTGTAAATGTATGTGTTGTGATACACAGACGTGTCTGTAATCCTGATCCAAATGGAAAACAGTTTTCTTCAAAGATCTGTCGGTTGCGATGCAAGTCTGCCCACAAATTCCCCTTGGGTCTCCTCTTGCAACCTCTACCTCCTCAAACCATCTCCGAATTCCACTCACCTATCAAAAAGCAAGATAAATAATTGCTGCATTTATGGTTATTACAATCTGTCATACTCGTTTATGAACTTTTGAAAAATTTGCATTGAAAAACAGCATCGAATGAGCTAATGAAGCGCACTGTCGCAGTTCTGGCATGTGAGCTTCTGCTCATGTGTCTGATGGAGGTGTTGTAACTTTAAGGAGACCTAGGCTGTATTGCAGAGATGCAATAGAACAACATCATGAATAATGCATGAGCAGCGGCCCAAACCCTGAAGACTTCCACTCTGAAACGCCACTTACCAAACAGCCCATAATAAACATGTGCCAATATATCATTTTAATCTTCACAACCTCACTTTGGCATAAAAGGGCATTTGCTAAGATTAAATCTACATGAGTGATTGATCTTGATAAGATATTTCATTGTGAGGGTAACAATGAGTTTAGTTGACGAATGTGATTTGCTTCTGGAAACTGTTGCAATCTGGAACCCAAAAGGAGAAACGATTAAAAGCATAAAGAATTAAGAAATCATATATTTTAAATTAGCTCAACTTTATTTATAATTTAATTGAACAAAAACGTAAAATATAATTACATTTAATTTTTATCATTTGTTTTAATTTGTCACTTTATCAAGCTTTCCGAAACAAATTGTCATTGCAATGTTATTATGATAATTGACTCACTCAAATAACTGTTTTGTATCACAGCAGTGAGTTCACGTGGCAACCAATATTGCTCACCATTCAGCAGTTGCATCTGGCAAAGTCTGGAACAAACATTGTGACACCTCGTTTGCTGTTATATGCCTGCAACATTTGCTATCTCAAACGTTTTCATGAATCTTTTTGAATTTTGTATAGATTGGTGGGCTCAAGTGAACAAACATCTCTGCTCTCTGCACACAAATCCATCTGGCAGATGGTAGAAATGTTTATAAAAGGTCTGATATCTTGTATCCTTTTTGCAAATTGTAGCACGTATAGGTCTAGCGCCTTGCCACGGCGGCATAATAACGCAACTCTATTGCTGATATCTTTGCAAACAGTGAGCGCAGTATTTATTAGCCGAGCACGCTGATGTGCATTTGAAGCCAGTGGTAATTTAGCACAGATTTTACAAGGGAGAGTTCCCCCCACAGCCATCCATCATGTAGACATGCAGACTTTCTTAGTTTAAGAGCTCTAGGCAAACACTGAAACAACAGGGGGAGCGCAGCGCTGAAGTAGCCACTGTCAAACAAAGGTGTTTAATAACCACTTGGCTCTATATTTCTCTGCATCAGTCATTTAATGACTGTACATTAATGCTAGCTAATCGATGTATTAGCGCTTAAAATGTGGGAATTACGCGTCACGGTGCTCATCACATGACTGAAGTGAAAGTAGAATTGGACAAAAGCAGGAAGGAGCTAAGGAAAGCTAGACAAGAGGGCTCAAGAGTCCCGACTCTTGACTTGAGAGTTCTCAGTACAGAAGCTGGTGATTGATGTATTTTATTGTCCAGAGGCTAAAACTGTTCAGCCCATTTGCTGGCAGCAAACTAACTTCAGAGCAGCGCGGTTGCGTTTTAAAGAGCACCAGAGAGTTTGTCGTGGAATAAAAATTTGTAATATTTAATTAAAATGCTTTTTCCAATTCCAGCTTAATATGTAGAAACAACAAACCATTCATTGGTTGATAAATAATGTGATTCTAATGTGATTTAGATCTTTAAAGTCAAAAGTTACGTTTTTTGGCTGTTCGTATGAATATGTTAGCCTTGAGGTTATCTATAAGCTTGTGTGTTGACGAAATTTGCATTTAGAAGATGCATGCATTCAAAATGTAGCCTCTTTCTAGCACCAATACAGATCAATGATTTCGAGATTGGACAGCTTTCAGTCGCTTGTTCTATATGGCAAATGACACAGTGCGCAATCCAAGGAATAGGGAGCGATTCAAAAAAAGTTTAAACGTAATTAACCACAAATGAGGTTTGGTTTTGTCTCATTGGCAAGCAAACCTGCACAGACTAGTCAGAATTGTGTGTTATAAATAAAAGAGATAAAAAAAAATGCTAAATGTTAGACAGTCCATGCATTATAAACATAGCTTTGATAACACAATTACAAATCATCTGCTTTTATAAAAAAATGTCACTGTTTATCTTTTCTTCTGTAGAAGAATTTCATATCTAAAGGGGGAAACTATTAGACTGATTCAGCTAAATAAAAATGCAGCTTTGACAGGCTGACACTTTAATGTTTTTGTAACTTTTTTTTAAAAAAGGGAATGGGCCAATCGATATGTTCTGCCCTGACGTCCTGTTTCAGTTAAAATTTTGTTAACATGTTCAATAACTGCATTTCAAGGCACTTCAGTTTGACTTTAATGCTAAAAAAAGGGACATGTTTGGAAAACCTGCTTGAAAGCAATAATTTTTCACCCTTTAAGGTGTGTTTGTTGGTAGTGGTTTGTATTATGTGAAACATTTAACCAGTTAACAGTCGGGTTAAGGCAGTTTAGAAGTCTAATTCTGAAACTATTCAATCCCCTCAAAAAAGTAGTTAGCATTAGTTACAGATACTGATTTGCCTATGAACATTTCCATCTTCACATGTAAAAATAGCAGCTTCTCTTGATTGAGAACTTCAGTGCATTATATTTTCATATAAAGTGAATATTTTTTCAAAAACTGTTGCTACATTTATGCAGGTTCTAAAACTATTTTAAATCATGTACACTTGTATGACATGAAGACTTATATCAGTGGTCAAACAAAGCTTTTTTTAAATGGTGTGGGTAACCACTTGATGAGATCACATGCTCAGCTAAATACTACACTCTTACAAAGAAAAGGTGAAATACGCTGTTACTGGGGCAGCACCCTTTCAGTATAGGAACTAATATGTACATTCAACGATAAAGGTGTACCTTTTGAAATTGTATTTTACTTGTACAATCCCTAGTGACAGCTTTTGCACTTTTTTTCAAATATGTAGTGTATCAAATATGTATGTACTGTAGTGTACACCAAAATGGTTCACTCATATTATTAGGAATGGGAGAAAGTTTAAAGCACAATAAAGCGTAAAGTAACACCTTCTAAATATAAAAGGCAATTTCCAATTGGTAAAATCATCACATCATCACAGCTGTTGTTAGAAGTTTGTGTCAGATTTTGCTGATAATTTAAAATATGTTATTTAAATGTTTCATTTTTTTTTTTTTTTTTTTGCATTTGCATGGCCAAAATATTTGCTGCCCAGAGGCATTGCAAAAATGGCAGATGAGTGAATTGGCTTTCCTTGAAATGGACTTTGATACTATTTACTCTGTCTTCATTATCCTGCTGTTTTTGGAAATAGCTGACTGTGAAGAAAAAAAAATTATACAATAGCGTGCTTTTGCATTATCTGCATCTATTCCTGTTAAGTCTGTTGTAGCAGCCTGTGCAACATAAACCAAAAACAGAGTGCACCTTTAATAGAAGAGTTTTGTATTCTTTTAAACATGCATGTGAACATCTTTTCCTTGAGGCCAACATGCTGAAAGAGCATCAAACATGCTTGCTGCCATTTAAAAGGTTTGCTGGATAACCTGCCACGTAAGCATATGCAAATAATCGTGCTGGTTAAGATTCAGAGGAGGAGTTTCGTTTACCTCAGCTGGTATAAGCTCATTAGCATAAGACTTCTTAGAATTCACAGGATTGGAAAGAGTGAGAAAAAAGGAGAGGTCACTAAGACAACAAATGAAAGGCTAGCTTTATTATTCCGTCTAATGGTTTTGGAATGGGATGCGTTTATGCAAAGGAGCAGTGCGAGTTTACAGCAGCATTTCGTTTTGATCTGAGTGCGATCGATAATGCATTTCACTGTGGAGAAACTCGGTCTCAAAGTCCTCAAGGTAAACCAATCATCGCAGCTCCTCCACAGTCCCATAAGAGCTTAAAATGGCACCAAATGGCAAATCAGTCTAACCATGTCCATCATCATTTATATTACATGCTGCCTAATTGATTTTGTAGGAAGCAGGTGATGGACAATGGATTGTTTTAAGAGCACATGAGAAGTCTAGCATAAATTGATGTGTCCAAATTGACGAGTTTTGTTAAGCAGTCAGCCGAATAGGATTGAGAAATATCTTATTATTTCACTATCAATAATGTATTAGTGACATTTTTAATTTTTTAATGGTAACAGTGGAATTAAAAGCCTTTAAACTTTCACACTCTCTATGGGACAAAGATAACGTACAAAGCTCTTATCAATTGGATGCATTATGCAAAAACAGGTTATGGGGTCCCGGCTGATATGTGACATATTACATTGAAAACAAAACAGAAGTAAAAAAATGAATTCTCTGGAACAATAAGGTGGCGTTCAAACTGGCAGGATACTAGGACAATAGTCCCACCTTTTTCCTGCGGCTTTCCCAAAGTTCCTTCCAGGCTACACTGCTGCACTGATAACAGATAAAGAGGGATCGCCCATTTTTACCAACTTCCTGTTTTCAGACTTTTTCTGTGCTGATCATATTTTTGATTCCTATTGTCCAGCTCTGAGCAATGATGTTTGTGAGGAGCCTCGGGAGTGTTATCACTGATAAAATAAGTTCTCAGCTGTAGGTGTTGTGCATGGGTTGGTTTCTCACTGCACTATAGCTTCATCAGTATTTGGATGGGTTGTGAACCTGTTAAAAAAAGGGCATGTGCATGGTTAGGTATGTTTTGAAGCGTGGAGCCTGCTTTGAGCTGGTTAGTTTCTCAGGACCAGATTACAATTTTAGGACCTTCTTAAACAAGCTAAGAACCAACTTTTTTTAAAAAAAAACTTAAAATACTTGAATGTTGCATTAACTATTACAACTATGCATTCTGAAATGTGTACACTATCGTTTGAAAGTTACAGGTCAGTCTTGTTGTAATATATTCTTAATACGTTTCTTATTGAATTCTCATGATAGCAAAGCTGAATATTCAACATTTATTAAACCAGTCTTTGGTGTCACATGATCCTTCAAAAATCTTTCTAATATGCTGATTATTTCGGAAGATTTCTTTGTTGAAAACAGCTGTTTAACTTAAAATTTTTATGGTAACCATAACTCTGAGGAATAGAAATGTAAAAATAAGTCTTTATTTGAAATAAAAATCTTGTAAAAACTCATTGTCACTTTTGATTAATAAATTTAATGCATCTTTCAGAATAAAAGTACAAATTTCTTTTAAAAAATACAATTAAATTTGCTGACCCCCAAACTTTTGGATGGTAGTGTGTATGATGTTTAACGGGTGTCATAAACAGTGAGGATTTTCTGAAGGTCATTAGTTTACTTCCCTGCGTCTTATTTCATTTGCATAATTCAGATCATGTGCACTAAATTGTCGACATTCACAACAGTGAAACAAGGGCAAGCAGGCGAGAATAGCTTGCTTAAAAATACCCATAGATGTTGTTCATACTGTCATTGTTTACTAAAATGAGGTATCATGAATCGATGCATGAATTGTTTACGTGCTTACTGCCATTTCTACCACGGTTTTGGCTTGTTTACGTCGTTAGTATTCCCTGAGATCTGTCGGCGGCTGTCACTGATATGTAGGTGGAAGAAGTTCAACAGCAGTTGTACAAACCCTGCGCGTGATTGCCCACACACAGCTCTGTTCAGCTCATCAAAGACCTTGTGTACATTTCATGAGTCCTGAAAGGTGAGTCTAAATGGAGTCTGCCTGGCTGAGGACTTTTTAAATGTCAGTTCGCAGATGTGGATATATAAGGACAATTTACACCAATTCCCATGTCGCATGAACGATTAGGTTGCCTTCAGCGCAGTACCATTCAAAACAGAAATGTTGATACTCTTCGTAGTACTATTAAGCTGGATAACACTGCCTCTAAATAAAATCAATATTCCAACCATTCTGAAACTGACTGTTGGATTTAGGTGGTTAGGAAACACAACAAACAAACACCAACAGGAAGAACACACTGATCCAGTGCAGCAGCGACTGTTGCCTCTTATTTTATTGATAAAATTATACAAGTAATTAAATTAAAAAAATCTGTCTTAATGTCCAGTACATGTTTATTACTACTTAGAAAGCACATGTTTAGGCCTCATTCTGCATGACCATATTTTAGATCCCTTAATCCTATACAGCACTTAAACTTAACAACTACCTTGCTAACTATTAATAAGCAGTAAATGATCAAAATGCGTTTATGGAAAACACTTAATAGTTAATTGTGAATATGCATTCCCTATTCTCAATTTAATATTGTTTTATTCATTATATTTTATTAGACTTTGTCCACATAGTCCACAGTTGCAGGTAAATTTGACACAGACAGCACAATAATAAAATCTAAGCAATCTAGCAAAGATACAGATCCATAAATCTGACGAATTTAGCAGCATTTTTTTTTTACAAATTAAATAAATTTGCTCACCATAAAAACTAAATGGCAAGTAAGGACATTTTAAAAATGTAAATGTAAAAATGAACAATGAATGAAATTGCTGAAAAAGTTTACATATCAGTTGGTGTGCGCACAATATGTGTTGGAAAAAGCAGCCGCTATTGTTATTTACCAAGGATATGGGACGTTGTTGTCTCTCTAAGCTCTTGGATCTACCATAAATCCGAGCTGCTTGGCCCCTGCGGAGCGGTGACTGGGTCGAGAGCCACCATTGGCACATTGATGAATCCCTTTAGACGTTCCAATCAATACGGCTTTATCTTCAGGCAACCCGTGCAGACGCCCATGTTAGTTCACCTGAGGTCCTGAAGGACTGATCGGTGCGCTGTACATCAAAGCTCACTATCAGCTATAGCACGCTAGACAGCTACAATCAGCACTGAAGGCAGGAACCTCTCATTTTCTATGTCAGCCACAGATTACTGATCTATAGCTGACTCTCCCTTGGCTGCAGTGTTATATGTCATCTTTATCAAACATGATCTATGTCTCTGAAATGCAGCAGCTTTGGTTTATTCCATCAGTCAGTCAAGAGCCAAAAAAATACATAAGAACAGCGCAACAGGGATGCACAGATATATCACTTTAAATGCAAATCACATGGCTAGGGAACTATAGTACAGTATAAGAAATGATCCTATTTAACAGTTAAAAAATGCAGTCCTTTCCAAGCTCGGCACATCACATACCTGTACACAGGTTTACTGATACTGTTTGCGAGGGCTGCTGAAGCATTAAATAGGGTTAATTAGTGCAAATGGGCAATCAGATTTCCTATTGATTGTGACAGTGCAGATTGCCTTCCAGATAAATGAAATCCTATAACTCTGAGTCCTGCTGCAGATACTGATAATGCTGTTAGCGGCCATTAATGCTCTTCCGTAATTAGCTTATATCAAAGTAATTAAAACAATGCCAGTGCAAAGTAATTATGTTACATGCTAACTCAATATTTCGTCTGCGTTATCTCAACCTATATGCTCGATATCTTGTTTTCAGACCATAATGGAGGGCCCCTTCACCAATTTTGAACATGTGGGTCATTGTATTCATTATGGCCCGAAGAAATTTCACGGAATGTCTCTGCTGATTGGGATTTACAAGACAAGGCTAAAACAGGGATAAAAATATCAAAGATTGCATAATCATGACTTGTGTATTTTAAAACTGTATATTGACATGTAAATTAGATGTTATGTTGACATTATGATCTGTAAAAAATGTTAACAGATCATAAAATACAATACTATTTTTTTAAATACAAGTAAAATATATTATTATTGATAATGTATTATTAATGACATTAACTCTTTGGACTATTAATAACTTTAAACTTTTTAAGGTTTTTTTGTGTTTGTGTGTATGTGTGTGTAAGAGAGAGAGAGTTAAAAGTAATATAGTATATAAAAAGTAATACTGTGAATTTAAAAAAATATTTGACTAATATATAAAAGTTGATTAATATTCTTATAGAAACCAAATATATCCTGATTCTTTAATGATTATTAAGTTTAAAAGAACAGCATTTCTAGTATCATTTATAGTCTTATTGACTCTAGACCTTGAACAGTATATAGTGCAGACAGTGCTGTTCGTAAACATTAGATCTCCATCACAGTTATTCATCAGGACCAAAGGTCAAAGGTCACTGGTGATGAGGAGGACACTGGTGATGACTGTACAGTAAGATGGATCCCCCAGCGGGCCATTGACCCATCATCAGGAAGATGTTAGAGTGGAGAAGATCAATGAACACTCAAAGAGAGCAGTCAACACCTGCTGATACAAACACTGTTTGATAAGCTCAGCTCAAGAGCGCCCATCAATGAGCTGCAAAGAGATATTGAACTGAAAAGCAGCTCAGAGAGTTGAGGGATTTCAATCAACACTACACTGACGCTATACATTGTCATGTGATGTGATTTGTCTATACTTACCCAAGTCTGTCAGATACAGGACAACAATGTCTGTTTTTCAGATCCTAAAAGGCATAAGAATGAAAAAAATCTGTCAGTGTTAAGACTGGGTTAATAATATGGATTACTCTATTTTAATCAGCCTTTATTTTGATTAACGATTATCAGTACTTGAATCGATTTTTATTTAGTCTGTGCTATTATATTCTGTTTAGAAGCATGATTAAAACTTCACTAAACATAATGTGTAGGATTGTGTGTGTGTGTGTGTGTGTGTGTGTGTGTGTGTGTGTTTATATGAAACATACTCTTAGCTTTCAAAGTCTTTCAATTTTATCGTGAAATTTAAACAATGAAAGCCAAGCTAAGTTCAATCAGCAGCATGAAATGAATTTCAACCAATCATCTTTTTTACTTTTCTACTTGTTTTAGCACAAAATAAACATAAATGAACATCAGCATGTGCTGAAAGATACTGTACAGCTTACTGAAATGTACTCTCATGTAATAGCTTAATCAGTGTTCCGGCTGATCAAATAAAACAATAAAAAAAAAAAAACCGTTTTTAAACAATGACCATAGCTAAAAAACAAAAAAAAACTAATTTTAATTCATTTATGCAGTAGATGACATCATTAACCTGCATGTAAGTGATGTTCAGTTTATTGTTTGATTGAATAAGCCTGTCACAATTTAGTTATTTAAACAAATTTTAGAATTCTATTGCAGAAAATTATCATTAAAATGTGCAATTTAAAGGTCAGTTTTTAATCGAATGTTGATTACTAGGCTATATCTTAAAGTAACTGAATTTGGACTCTTTTGTTAATTGTAACCTTTGATTTTATAGTAATGTTCCATAGTAATGTATAATAGTCTACAGCAGTTATCCGTAATATATTCACACTTGACTTTAAGGTTGTTTTAACTCAAAGCTTTGCCAACCCACAATAGGCCAATATGGAAAAAAAGTAAAAAACGAAGAAAGCAGGATTATCTGATGAATTCATGCACCCTCGTGAGTGTGACTACGAGGTTTAATTACACACGCAAACACACACCGAGTTACTCGCAACACGCATACGCAAGCAGAAAGCAAGGGAAATAGTATTAGCCAAAACTGTGTGTCATGGGCGATAGTGTGTCGCTAATAACCAGCTGTGTTGGACAACTTCAGCCTCCTGACGTATTGAATGGAAAAACGATCACCGTTGTCAAAACTGATCACTCACTTACAGTGAAGACGGCAGGTTGTAATAGGGCACTGACTCACTCCCAAAACACAAAGCAGATGAGAGCGCTTCCTCCACGCTGGAAAACAGCGCTTCTCGAATACAGGACGCGGGACTGAAGGTCTCCAGGGTCGGCCACTATACAATGTGACACTGCCTGAAGTCGACAGCCCTAATTGTAAACATCTGAGAGGGCTTGTGATCTGTCACCAGGCAACATCGGCTAGATGGCAACATTGGCCTAAACGACGTCTGTTAGAATCAGAGCTCTGTCAATCACAGGATGCTCGGAGTCTAATTTTACATACGCTGAGTATGTTCGCAGCTAGCGTGCCATCTGATGGAGTGGCTTTAATTTAATTCAAGTCAATTAGCGAATCTTTCCATTAGCAGTGGATTTGGAGGATCTAGGTGCTCTGAATGTACATTATTTATAATGAATTTTGTTGTTATTGTCGACTTTTAATAACAGTGCGCCGGTGCTCTCTACATTACCTTTAATCTTTAATTAAGGAAAAACTGCATTTATAAGCACTGAGCTCATGTAATTTGAATGCTAGATCACAGAATGGTCTCAAAATGAGCTTTTAGGAGAAAAGAGCAAGACATCAGGGAAGGTACAAACCTAGGCTGATGCTAAACTGATGCTCCCGTGATCACCTGAAAGCAAGTGTTGGAGTATTCTGTGTTTGTTTATTAATTATAAATGATAATTAAAAAAGCACACAGATGTCAATGTGCATGTCAATTGATGATTACATTAATGCCTTTGAAAACAAACCCAAGAAATGACACAAGGATGAACTAGAATTTTCTTTTTTTTTAGCAATGTTGAGAAGGGCTGTTCTTATGTGCAATTTAAAATTGTAGGAATGTAACAATTCACTCAACTCACAATACGATAATGATTTCATACTGATTTTCTTGTGTTTTTTTCTAACAAAATAAGATTTAAGTCACGTTTTGAATAATAAATAATTAAAAAAATTATTATTTTTCAGACTTTTTTAAGATGGTTAGTTCCCCTCATAGATAAATTCTTATAAACCTCCCAAACTGTATTGCGATTCGTTAAACATCTCGATCAACTTGAATCGTCACCTACAGTAGACAATTTGTTTCAGTTTTCAACCGGCTCGGGATGCATTGTTGTATAATTATGAAAAGGTAATCTTTTATACCATCATGATGTCTTTACTGTCACTTAATTTAATGCATCTGAATAAATACTGAATAAAAGTACTAAAAAAAGTGTATAAATCAAAAAAATGAGTGGAGCTATACACAAAATATTCCTTTTTTATAATTTTATTCCTACTAAATAGACTGGAATGACAAAGCATAGCACACAGTATAATTAACTCCCATTAATTAACCGTGACTCTCATTCTTCCCCAGGAGAGTGATAGTCTGTGGTGGGATGCGTTTGCTACAGAGTTCTTTGAGGAGGACGCTACATTGACCATTGCCTTCTGCCTGGAGGATGGACCAAAAAGATACAGTAAGATTTAAGCTTTTATCTTGTGTCTTGTCTGCAAATATGCTTGTACTGGTGCCAGTTAAAACCAGGCTCGGTGATACATGACTGTGTCTATGGAGTCTGCAAATGTAGAAGGTAATGATCCATAAAAATCTGTAGTAGACTTTGAATCAACTAAATCCAGCAGATCTTATTGACTTTTATTGGCCTTCCAGGAAATAAGTTCCCAAAACTTCCCATAAAAACAACACTGTTGTTAATGGCCTTGCATCTCGCTGTGGAGAAGTATAGACTAAGAAAGACTTGTAATTGGTAAACTGACTTGCAAGGTTCATATTTGTGAATAATTTTACCTGCAGCTCTGCCAGAATTTGTCTAAACACCCTGAAAAGCATGAGTGAGCAATTGTTTGCAGTGAGCTCCCTAATGTAGTTTTGGCTGCATTTGCCATTTCTCTGTTAGCCTGTCCATTTTTTGTCTTTTCTGCACACTTTCTCTATCTTCCTCTCTGATGATTTGAGCTGTGTTGTCTGTCCTTATTGAGCTCTCTGCTTTTGGTTAGTCATGCAGAACACCTCCTGTTGCAAAGAACGTGCGAGTCAAACATTCACCGAAGCCCCCTCCCTTCCTGGGGGTCTTTGTAGTGCTGATAGATTCAGAAATATATACTTTTATTATGCAAAATGAATATGCCATTGGACTGTGGGCAGCATTACAATAGTCTCGGCTTTAGTCTCTTTTCAAGACATGGCAGTTTATTTTTCTTCATCTGGGGAAGTTTGAATAGTTTTAATTGAACAAAGATAAAAAACTCAATCACTAAAATGTAATTTAAGATGTGTTTTCCCCAGCAAATAACAAGTTTCAAAGGATTCTTTATATGTTAATTCTATACTGCAGCTTGTAATGTTTTGTAATTCTCACATACGCCATTTAAAAGTGGAAAGACCAAAGCCTGAGTGGGCTCCGGAGGCCCAAAGGGAAGCAATCCCCCATATCGATTGAGGAGGGAGTTCAGTCCGTCTCTTGTGACAGCTCATCTTTAGTCTTCAGAAATGACTCCTCTTAGTTTCAGCCGCAAACATACACCCTCACTCCATCACTGTCACTCACACACAAACACAAGCGCTGCATACTACATTTTCTCGGGCCCTTTATAAATTTCTCAGTCCTCACTCCACCAAGCATCATTAGGGATTTTCTGCATCGGTGTAGCCTCACATCAGTATGCTTGTTTTATTCTCGCTTGTCTTTGTATGACATGTTTACAGTAATCACTGTTCAGGTTCCATTGAGTAACTCATTCCTCTGCTTTACATTTCAAGACATCGAATCAAAGATAATCCAATCCACTTTTTGTTCACCACGTCCTGATTTAATGTATTTATTGAATTATTTATTTGAAATAAGGTCATATCGCACACATCCAATGTCGCATTTTTAATGCACCCTCTGGAATACTTGATTCTGTGTCCATTAACCTGTAGGATTGATTTGTTGTCCAAGGTAACCTTAGCGCAAGCTTTAAGATAATCTGCAAGTAAACTAATAAAATAATTTAATCTTAAATCAATATGTACATTTATCTGTTTATTTGGGAAGTTGCCAAGTAATAAATGGGATAACGTACAGTCAACAGCCAGTCATTTTTGTAAATAAACTAAAAACAAATGATCGTTGTATCATTATCTACATCTAATTATGCTATTGTTTTATTTAATTATGCAACAGTCTAATGAATGATGGTAAAAATTAAATGATTTCTATATTATGTTTTTAATATAGAATGTATAGGATACATTATTCTGCCCTTAAACAAACTTACATTTTTCCTTTACCTTTCTGTTTTTCAAGCAAAAATAAAATGCTAATGCTTCTAGGAGATTCAGATAAAAAAAACACCCAATTTACAAACATATATTTGACCTAAATTTTTTAAAAAACAGTGACATTTCTGCCAACTTTAAAGCCTTTATCACCAACCCAAATTTTTTTTTTACGTTCACTAGATGTCTGGTCACAGTGCATTTTAACAGCTGTTTCAAATAAAGAGAGGCTCCTAATGGCTGTTAAAACTACATTTAAAACCTGTTAATCTATTAAAAATGTGTATATTTGAAATGAAATTGAAGGCTTAACAAGATTACACTTTAAAAAAACCCTCTCTTCATAGATATGAAATTCCTGAGCAGATTCTTTTAAGTGGTAAGAAATCTCCTCAGACCGTCCCCAAACATGTATAAAATATCCCTTTCAAGCATAAAAACAAGAAGCATTGAAGTTTAAAAGACAAGGACTTTACACTTATATTCACAAACATATATGATAAGATGTGGGCGTTATTGCACCGCAGTACCATTGTGGATGGATGGATAATGGATGGATTATTGAAATGCATTAGTTTAAATGGCCTCACATTCTCTGTCTGTTTTCTCTTTCTCTCAATCTCACTCTCCAGGATTTGAAGCTCAGTCTGTCTTGTTCTTCTATGTCTGTGCTTATTTCTTGTCTCCTGAAGTGATAAAAGATTAGTTTCTCCATTGTGTGTTTCTCTGCATGTTATTTCAACTGAAATAAAATATTTTATAAATATCAATAAAAAATTTTAAGAAAATACTTTACACAATATGTTGTTTTTATGTATAAGTTAGTAACATTCGTTACCATCAAACTCCGTTGAAATCAATAGTGGGTCAAGTCCCCCGTGTGCCTTGCACGAGTGTGTGGAGCGCAGAGCTGTGCCGATGTAGACCGTTCCGAATCAATCACTTATGCATTTCCAGTCCAGGTAGGATTTTGCCTTAGAAGGCAGCTGCCTATAGTATGTAGGCTACAGACAGCCGCCTTCTCGCTTTCAAATAGAACTTACAATGTGGTTTTGCATGTACCACCCTAGACCCCAGAAGATGGGAACCTTTCAAATCAACATTTCAGCTCATTGATCTGCAGCACCCAAACCTGAACGTAGGACCATATAATCTGTTTTTGTAGCGGATTCCTGAAATACTGTGAAGTGCTTTAGTTCAGTATTTTCTTCACACCTCTCCTCATGGACATTATTAGCGGGGGAACAATTAATATCTGAACTGAAGCACTGTTCTTGTTTTGGGTTGAGGCGGGGAGAGTTTCAAAGCGTGATGCAATGCCCCTGCAACTGTGACACCCTAGAAAACTTCCACCACTGAACCACTTCATCAGACAATAACAAACAAACCAAAGATGAATTTATTACCAGATTTGGACGAAGACAGTTGGAATCTGTTTTGTTTTTGTTAGCTGTTGTAGAACGATATCAGTTTTGGTTCAAATCAAGAAAAGCTGAGGATATTAGGTATATTAATCGATTCGAATAACTTATAAGCTCCAGTAAGATTTCACAGAGATTACCATTTACTGATCTGAGTCACAGTAGGCCACAGTTATTGGGGGGAATGGTTTGCTAATTGCATTAATTCTACACAATGGTAGTAAGAATATTTAAAGTCTGTGTCTGCTAGAAAAGAAGTGTACACTTGCTATTTGATGGGTGGATTGTGCCCAGTACACTGATGTGAAATGCATTTAATTTTCTATTATATTTGGGGTTACATGATATTTATGTTACATATGCAAATTAGTGACTTGTTTTTATCCCCCCTATTTCTGAAAAGTAATGCACTTTGCATAATTCCCCAGCATCACTGTTAATGTGTTAATGTAGATTTGATTAATAACAACCAGGGCAGTTTTCTGTGTTTACACTTATTGTTTTGCATTTAGTTGTATTTTTTATTTTCATTTTTATTGATAGTTCTCCGCTGAATGGATCTGTAAATGTGCATAAAAACTTCAGCCATTACGGGTTCGTGCAAATAAGAATTTGGTTGTGCACATTTTCATTGCTGATCAACAGACAGCTGAGAAAGTTGTGCTTCAGATAACACTAAACTGTATGCAGTAGAAAGTGTTTTTCTTTGCCTGCAAAATTAACAGAAAATGCCTTTAAAGGGCAGACGCAAACTTTTTTGTGTGAGGTCAGAAGTTGCAACCACAAAAGATATCAGCATGCATGTGTCCATAGACATGTCTCATGAACAGTCCATACTTTCTCAGACAAACTTGATTTCACAGTGGATTAAAATGGACTGTAGGCCAGTGAAAGGCTTATAGCGGTATTATGAAAATAACAAACAACATATTGATTTTTAAAGCAACTTAATGTCTTTCATTCTCAGAATAATGTCTTTGAGCTATCCTCACTTGGGGGATTTCATCAGCAAATAATGTTTCTTTCTGTTGATTATATTGATGCAAGTATTAATTTGATTTATTAGCATAAGTTAATGAAACATTTTAATCAATTGGTAGTCCTAAACTGCACACATTTCTTTGGTGGAGGGTCTATTGTTTAAGATGACTTGTGAGGGAAAGCACAGCAAAGAGAGCGTGCAGTGATTGACAGTGTGGGGGGTGAGAAGGCTCAGCTGCAGTCCGGCTCTGGCAAAGACACAGGTCCTGTTGACTGACAGCCCAAGTTTCAAAACAACCTCGAGATGGTGTCTGTGTGTTTAAATGAGAGCTCGCATATGCCGTATCTGCAGGTCTGGATTAATACCGTTAAGATTACTGAGAGATGTTAAATGCATCTGTGCGATGGATGAAGATGCGCTTGGGTTGTGTGTGTGCGTGTGTGTGTCTAATGGCACTGTTTCCGAGCATGTGTGCGTATGTGTGGGCAGCAGGAAAGAGAACAGCTGTGTGATAGGATGAGTCTTTCTCTGCTCTTCCTGCTGTCTCTCTCTCTCCAACTCCTTATTCAATAACAAAACAATATCGACTGTACTGTCTGTCTTAATTCACCTCCGGATCAGCGTCAGACTTGCGCGTGTGTATGTTTCAGAGTGTGCCTGGTGCATGCACAGCCGTGCAAGATATGAACACACCTATCCACGTATAATACACATATGGAAAGTGTGTGTCACTGACGATCGTGTCACCGGGTAACAGGTTGAGTGTTTATTATGTCCGTTTAAGCTCAGTGAAATGAACAGGGTGCTGTTGTTGTCGTGCACGTGACCTGTGTGTGTGTGTGTTTTACCCAGGAATGGGGGCAGAAATGCAGTCACGCTGCACGGTAGATTTGGTAAATACAGAGTCATGAAAAAATGAGGAGTTATGAGGAGCCTGGTGCACTTTTGAGCCCAGAACCTTCCAGAAAGTCAACATGGCCCATGCATAATGAACGAGAGGCGCTCTCCTCTTATATGCTCAGAGACTATATGGAAAGAAGCTTCGGCACGTAGTTTGTAGACGTACACAAACTCTCACAGAGACACATAGCTAGCTATATTGATAATGCATGCATTTGGCTGGACTCTTTTATAATGGACTAATGTAAAACTAATGGATCGGAGAATATATATGTGTGTGTCATCAGGATATTAAATGTTTATGTAGCTCTGTTTCCCCTCCACGCTGCTGTTATGTGCCGAATATGGACTCAGGTTAACCTCTAGTGTCTCGTTTTCCTTTTCATTCACTCTTGACCTCCCTCTTTTTGTGTTTTCTGCTGATGCCTCCAAAAGTCATGCTGTCCCTGTTGGCTGAAAGATGTTATGATATAGATATATATTTTTTTAATGTATATTTTGCTTTGTGGTTGGTATAGGATTGATGTTTTTTAAAGTCTCTGTAGCACTTTATTTTATGGTTATACTTATTAGTTGCTTATTAGCATGCATATTACTAGAATATTAGCCATTTATTAGTGCTAATTAAGCACATATTAATGCCTATTCTACAAGACCCTGGTCTACATTCCTAATCCTACCCAATACCTAAAATTAACAACTATTAAAAATTACTAACTATTAATAAGCAGCAAATTATGAATTTATTGGGGGAAAAGTCGTTAATAGTTATCACTAATATCTTATGATTTTATACTTATACTCAAAAATACAGTAAAATCAGAAGGAATTGCAACTCATTTGGAAGAAAAGAAAATATGGCAGATGAAGGGGGAGAAAGCTCACTATACATCAGTCCAATACTGAAAAGGATTAATACAAATTGTTCAACATTTTTGAAAATATAACGCATTTTGCTGAATAAATTGTGAATTTCATGTTTTTTTAAATCTTACTGACCCCAAAGTTTTGAACAGTAGAGTATTTGAGAAATGTACATGTAATAAATTATCATTTGCTTCTTCAAAAGTACTAAAATAAACATTAATGGGATAGTTTTATCTTTGCCCTCTTCTCCTCTTCCATCCTACTTTCTTCTTCTGCACATCACATGTTCATCCAACAATTTAAGTTTCTTTTCTACCTGATGTAAGGCTCTGTTCCTAGGCATGGCGTCAGGTGCACTCAGCAGTAAAGCTGGAGGTTATTTAAACAAACCCGGCAGGAAACCTCCCCTCCCACTCCATAATTCACTCAAGAGGAATGGGAGGGAGGTGTTGGATTGATCGTGGCACAAAGGGAGGAATTACCTCTTGGAACAAGACTTCCCACGTTCTCTTTATCAGCGGCAGAGACAAGGCCATATCTACAAGCATCATCTTGAGCCCAGCAGAGGGCTAAGAGAGGCTTAAATGCTGCACTGAAACCTGACAGTGACAATGATACAGGTTTCAAGAGTCCTGTGGTGTGACAGAAACTTTGGAGATGTTTCTGACACTGGGAATGCTTGATGTAGAGATTGCTTTAGATCACATTGTGCCTATATCTTAAGGCTCCAGTTGCTACCAAAATGTTGGGATTTTACAGCATTATGCTTTAAGAGAACCTTTTTAAATTCCAAAGAAAGCCTTTAATTCTCCGGAAAAAATCTTTAGAAAACCATCTACTGTATTGATGCTTTAAGCGACCCAGAAACTAATTTCCTTAAATTGTTTTTGGCTGTACTATAAAAGTCAGCGAGGTACAGTTTTTTTTCCTTTTTCTTTTTTGGAACACATTAACCATAATTTTATGGGGTGGGTGCGGGGGTGAAAAGTATGTTTCGTGTTCCACAGAAAAAGAACCGTATACAGATTTGAAATGACATGCAAGTAAAGAATGGAAGAATTTAAAATTTTCAGGCTGTGACCACCAACATTTTTCTCATTTATTTGCATAAATGTAGTAGTTTGCATATAGCTAAATAGTGAAAAAAGACTTTTGCTTTTTTTACTTGTTTTGCAGACATGTTTACAAATGTTGCTATAACGAAAGTGAACCTCTGGCTACGACTTATCGAGACTTTCATGTCGATGCTCGACCGACATTCCAATAAATCAAATCTGGAAGATGATAGGATGAGGTACTGGTTGATTCGGTTGTGGTGGCATCCGTCCGGGAGCCCTTGAGGAAGTATGTGCCCCATGAGCATGCAGTGGAGCTGGGAGGGAGAGTGGGCCAAGCCAGCCTCTCCTGAATTATGGATGGAGGGGAAAGGGGGGAGGTGTGGATCAGGACTCATGGGAAAAGCGCAGCACACATTCAGACACACACACACAGAGGCAGTGGTGTGAGGCCAAGCGTGTTGTGAGGGCGGTTGTGGGTGAGTGGAGCTGTTCGCCTGTGTCTCGTTTTGGCGCGGATGTCTTCGGGGATTACTGCTGGAGAGGGGAGAACTCGGAATCTATCAGACAACCTCCCTCTCTCGCTCTCTCCCATCCTCCGCATCAATGAGACCGAGATGTGATGAGTCAGAATATTCTCTGTGGTGTATCATAATCACAGCTCAATTCTGTCTTTTTATCTGCTGGATCTGTTTTCTAATCAGTCACTGTAGCACAGATCATTTGAGACACTGTGACCTCGAAAATAACAAAAACTCACATTGAGCTGTGACCTAGAGTTTTCTCAGGAGCAGTTTACCCCCAAATTTAAATTGGGTCAACGTTTACTCCCTCCCATGTCATTTCAAATCCATACGCTGTGATGGTTTTCAGTGGAACACAAAAAGAATCGCTACCGAGCTCTTGTTATTTTGAGTCTGTCGAGCTCCAAAAAGACAAAAAAACAATGAAAAACCACTAAAAAAGCACTATAGAAGTTGTCGATATGACTCGAAGAAAGCGTTCAGACTCACCGACACAAAGACCAGCCCAAGGGTTTGGGTGTCCAGGTACTCCAGACAGACATTTTGCGCATATGCTTGTTCGCCCTATCGACCATGTAGATGTCATCCCATGTTATCTCTCTTTTTTTTCACCAACAATATTTTATTCTCTGAGATCAATGCTCTTTGACGAAAGTTTGAGGGAAAGTGAGAAAGGAAGGAAGAGAGAAAGAGGGATTGAATTAAAGTTTTATGAAAGATGAATATTTCATATTCTGGGCACTGAATTCCATACTAGTACTGTGGTGTGTGTGTGTGTGTGTGTGTGTGTGTGTGTGTTCATTTATGTGCATTTTTTATTTCCTTGCTTTCTATATTAAGTTGATGATACCAGATTTATATCTGTATATTAACAAATACATATGTTAACTTTCATTTATATCCACAATGTTAACTTGACTAACCTGTCTCCAAGTTGCCATTCATAGTTGTATTATAGTTCATAGTAGCATTCGGGTGACAATACCTGACCCTGAATGTGGAAAATATAGTGTGTATATAAAACTGTGGTGACACTTTATTTTAGGGTCTCTTAACCAGTTGTTTATTAGCATACATATTACTACAGTATTAGCTATATATCAGTAGTAATTAAGCACATATTAATGCCTTATTCTACACGACTTTATTCTGCATCCCTAATCCTGCCCTATACCTAAACTTAACTACTAACTTACTAACTACTCATAAGCAGCAAATTAGGAATTTATTGAGGGAAAAGGCATAAAGCAAATAAAAACAGTGGTATGCAGAATTTGGGTTTGGATGCTGAATTACTTTACACATTCTACACTTTTGATTTGAAACAGTATTCACTATTAAATAACGTTTGCTAGCATGTACATTACTTGAGTGTTGGCTGTTTAGTACTTATAAAGCACTCGTATGTGTTACAGTTGGCCGTGCTGATATATGTAGTTTTTTTTCCATATTGATTTATTATTTGTGTACTTTTTACATTTTGAAAGAACATTTTGAATTGCATATTGCGAACAACAGAATTATTTTAAACAGAGGTTAACAGTTGCTTGAACTATTCAGCTGAATAGCAAAGGCAGCACACAATCCTTTTGACAAATCATCTCTCTGGTACACATTATTCCAGTTTCACCTCACCAAGTTATCCTCCGAGAGGGTTAGACTGTGTATTCTCACATCTCCGTTTGAACCAATACCTAATCATTATCTATTCATAATTCACGCTTACAATCTGAATGTTGTCCCATCAGAGAGGGTAAAACACAGAGTCATGGGAGCTGCTTTTGCATTTTAGGTTTCGAATGTATGTGTGTGAAAGAGAGAAAGAAAGAGAGAGAGAATGTAAGTGTGGGTTGTGTTTTGGAATGGAGCGATTGTCCCCAGAGAGATAATTACTGACAAGGAAGGGCAGGGCGAGAGCTGTTCTTCTCTTTTTTTATCCTTTTTTATAAACCGCATTCTTTTTGGAACCCTGACTGTGAGTGTCTCGCGCCAAATGAAAATCTCGCATGCATCTTGCAGTCAGTCAATATTGAAGTCGAATAACTAAAACCGCAGTTGTGCTGTTTGATAAGTTCACTGTTGCACTGCGCTTTGACACCCTTTCTTCATTTTTACTCGCTTACACGTTTGTTGCGACGACCTCATAAGTTCTTATGGCACGCTTTATAAATAACAAGTTATTTGTAATGGTGGAAATAAAGTTTAGCTTGCTCATAGCAGGCGGGATTGTGCACTTTTTGGCCCAATGTTTGGAAAGTCACTGTGTGACCTAAAAAAAGTGGGTGCAATATTCCCTTCCCATAATGCTGAAGCGCAATTAATGATGCTGCTGTTGCAGTTCTTTTCAGCATTTTCTCAGTTCTAAAAATATTCACCTGTTTTTTAATGGGATATCACCTGGGGAAAGCCAGGCACTGGAGCTCTGCTCCAAAACATATAAGTTGCCTAGCTGTTTACTTTTTGAGGCTGTGGACCTCTAAGGCAGCATCTTAAATGAAATGAAATGCTTAATATTGGCAGCAGCTCTGTGCATCATATAAGTAGTGCTCTTTACACAAAGGGATTATGCTTACTGCTGATTTCAGTACAGAGGAGGTGTGTAATACTCTATGAAGCAAGACAAATAACTGTTTATATATTTGTAATATTGTTATTAATATTTATATCAAATGGAATTTATCAAAAAACTTTATTTTCATCAAGGAATCATGAAAAAACAATATGTTATGGTTTCCACAAACTGGCATGTTAGAATCATCTCTGATGCAACACTGAAGACTATTAAAATAGAAAACAGTTATTTAATTTCACAGTTATTGTTTTTTATTGTATTTTAAATAAATGCAGCATCAGTAAGTTATATAAGAGACTGCTATGAAAAGCATTGAAAAAATCTTACCAACCTCAAATATTTTAGCAGTAGTGTATTTAATGAAGAGTCCAGATGTAGTTCCATCTGATATTGTCTTCGAAATTGAGCATTTTTCTCTTGCTCCAGTATGTATGTTCAGTTATGTTACATTAATGGCAATGAAAAGAACCTACTCATTGCCATTAAAATTACTTTAAAATTTTTATTTTTAAATTAAAAAATAAATTATTGAAATTACACACAGGAACCTCAGAAAAATTATCATTTTAGAAGGCAATTTCACATTAGTACTTAGAGGCATCAGAATCCTCGATCTGTATTAATAATAATGATTAGTTTGAAGTAAATAATCATTTACATTTTGTATTTATTGTAATTTTATACTATCACATACCCTCTTGTATTTATTGTATTTTTCCCCCATTTAATTCGTCACTGTTCCTTGGATTGTCTTCAGTGAGGTGTTCATAATTAAGCTGCCTACATTGTGTACCTGGCTTCAAATTAACAGTATATGATGCCTAAAAAGGCAGCTGTCCAAGTTTCAGAATTGAGCGTTTGAGTAGCTCTGCACTTATTTCAGAAACTTTCCAGGTGTTTTATAACACAACTCTGTGGTTCCAAGTTTATAAAATGAAAAGTGGTAAAGTATAGTTCAAGCTCAGTTTTTTTGGAGAGAACTCTCTTTTCTTTGCACAAAACACACTTTTCCCAGCATGCTTTGCACTGCAGAACACTCCATTGACGGTGTAATCATACTAGAGTAGGCTTAACCTGCATGGTTCTTATTTTTTCTGTGTAATACAAAAGGAGACGTTTTGAAGAATTATACTGCTCGCACTTTTCCATGCAATCAGTGTAGATGGAAACAAGTGTTTTAAAGCTTGAACTACGCGGCAAAAGCATCATATATAAGTCATAAATATGTTTGTGTGCTTCATTAATCCTCCCTCCATTGAACTGTTAACCACTTTGATACCTAGATTAGTCTGATTCATTTTAAGCTTTTTTGTGAAGAGTGATTCATTGAATAGATCTGATTCAGCAGATTCTGATTGAATGCAACAAGAAAAAATAGAAGAACCATTTAGTCAAAGGTTCTTTAAAGAGACATTTCTTTATGAAACCATTTAGACAAAAAGGTTCTATTGCATCATGAAGAACATTTACTTTTAAGAGTGTATCTTTTAGTGAATGCAACTTAATCTTTGGTGTTTAAATCCCACAAAGCTATCATATGAGGACCTGAAATATACTGTACTAGTCACATGGCCCACTTTTATGGCATTTATGGGTATTTTATGAAGCTTGAAAAATTGTGATAAGAGATATAAGAGTATAAGATATTTGAGGGAAAAAAAAGTCATATTAAGGAGTAAATATTTGATAAACTAGACAAGGTTAACCTTTGTTTTGCATGCAAAATCACTTTTGTTCGTCTTTATTTGCCTGTCTCGCTGTGTAACCTTTCTGTCCACCCCTCTGTGTCTTTGACTGTCTCTCTCTTTCTCTGTGTCCCCCTCACACTCTCCTCTCCGTCTGCTGTGCCACTTGAAACTGAACTCCTCTCTTGTCTTTTTGGCTGCGAGTGTTGGCATCCGTCCTGGAGCCTACGCTCAGCGTGAATTAATGTGCCTAATTAACACGACGTTAATTATTTGTAAATTGCGTGTTTGGGTACACATTACTTGAGAGGCATATGTTGCACGACGTGTTAGCCGAAACAAGTGACTGCTTAATCCAATCTCTGGAGTGCTCGCTTCTGTAGATGGGCCAATCAGTCTGGAGTCCCCTCACAACACGCACATGCTCAGACAAAATAAGATTCACAAAAGCATGTGTGTTATTGTCAGAATCCTGCTGAGGCTAACTTTTATTTAAAGTGAGGTTGTTTGAAGTGCTCCCTCTACAGGCTGCAAAGAGAAATCGGACTTAGTTCGCCATTTCAGTCTCATCTGGTGTAGATGATCAGGAAAAAATTAACAAGTGTGCAACAATGTCAGAATAAGACAAATTAAGCTTACCATGAAAATTACCTAATGGAAATCTGTTCTCTTTTATTGCTTGTTACTGGCAAAAGAGGTTTTGAATTGAATACATATATTTTAATTATGTGGAGATTCGCGTGTAGGAGTCTTAGTACTTATAGAGCTCTTGTCAGAAGTTAAAAACAAACAGGAGTCTTGGTGACATGCTGTGTATTTATAGTCTGGCTATAGGATGCCAGTGGACCGAGTGGTCAATGTTTGCTTTGTTGGAATAATCCAGTTAGTTCTTACTCATAATTCTTACCACAATAATGTTACGTTGAAAAAGCATGATTTTCCATGTAAATAAATACGTTGTTAACATTCTCTGGTTACACTTTATTTTAAGGTATTCTTGTTAGTGTAGTCATGCTAAGTACAGAATAATATTAATTAACTACATGTGCTTACTATATGGATAGGGTCAGGCGAAGGGTTACTTGCATGTAATATTTCATTAATATATAGATGTTTTACCAGCATTTACGGCTTAGGCGATTGGTTCAAAAATCTAGTTCTGTACCCAGTACCGAGGACCCACATTTCTGGAGCACAGCTATTTAGAGGAATGTGAATGCTAACAGATTGCTTTCTCTAGGTATTATAGCTCCTTGTGTGTTCAAGTTGCCCTGCTACCATACACACACGCGCACACACACACCCTGGTCTCTTATTATGGTGTGTGTGCGAGTGTGTCTGTGATTTTATGCCCCATGGTTAGGCATAGGGGCCGCTATGCCACAGTGCTCTAGAACTTTAGCGGGCAGTCAGGTGTGCCCTCAGTAACAACATCTCCCTTCAGCATGACACCCCTCGCTGTCACCCTGCCTGTCAGCCTTTCATTTTGTATCTCTCTCACTTTCTTCCTCTCCGTCCTTCCCTGTAGCACTTTATTTGCCTGCATTCTGCACCGTTCTTTCATTCATGGGTGTTTCATATTTATTTTCAGCGTCCCTTCGAAGCGCTCCACCATTCTCTCTTTCGCACTCGCTCATTAACAGTCAGCTCCCGTCGTCGGCTCACTCTGTGTCTTAACCACTAGGGAGACCTTCATTTATACGCTCAAGCTAGGGCTCTCCCTCCCTCCGCTCTCTCCCCTTCTCCCGTTTTTCTCACTCTCTCCCCCTGCCAAGTATTTATGTGTTGATTTAGTCATGCCAGACTTTAGCCAATTTAAGAAACAGGCCGCGTTTGCAGCTGTTTCATTTTCTCCTTCTGCCCGTGCAGTTTTAACCGGTGGCGGCAGTGGCGTCTGTCTTAAGGGAAGCTGGGTAAATGAAGTTCTCTCTCTCTCTTTCCCTCCACCACCCCCGTTCCGCTCCCTCAGGGCTGGTGGCACAAACATAATTTCTCTCAAAGGGGAGTTTGACTGTAAGATGGATTATTTCTGCCTGAAATCAGACGCTAAGCTGGATAAGGCTGCTCGTCCGTTCAGTTTCAATATTAAAATGATAAGTTAACACTGCAAAGCCACTCGCGAAAAGTACAAGTTGTTTCTGCGGGAGTATCTGCTACTTTCGTCACCAGAGAAGTCCACCTAAATGTGAATTAAAAGGTTATGTAAAGCTTTACAATACGTGGCTTGGATATATGTTTGTATTTACATTTTTAATATATATTTGTGTGATCCTTTCTCTGAAAACCCATATATAATGGTAAAGATATAAGGTAAAGAACATTTTGTGGCAATGCAACCTCGGTATCTTTAATATTGGCAGAGAATGGCCAAGTCAAAAAATGTAAACATAGTGAAATTGATGGTTGAAATCAACTTTTGAATCTTGCAGAATTACTTTTTGAGAAAGCCTGGATTTTACAGGGTCACCTATATACACTATTATTCTAGTGTTTGAGGTCAGTGTGCTTTTGTTTCTCAGGAATAAAAGATAAATTAATCAGAAATGTCGCATTAAATTGATCAGAAATAAGACTCAAGATCGCACAGAAATATTAAGCAGCACAACTGCTTTCAATATTGATAATAATAGAAAGGAGCAGCAAATCGGCATTTTTTTATCACATGGCTGCTCAAAATTTACAGGAATAAATTACATGTTAACATATATAATAATTCACAATATTACTGTTATATTGTGTTTTTCGATCAAAGCCTTGGTAAACATAATAGACTTCATAAACTATTTGTGAATAGTAACTTCACTTACCTCACTTATATTGCTCTTTTTTTCATTAATTCCATCTAAATATAGTGACGACGATTTTAATGCTTTCAGCTTGTTTAAAAACTGACATTAATATTGCACCATTTCACTTATCAATAAATGTTTTGTTTCTTTCTTCTTTCTTTTTTCTGATTATAATGATTTGGTGTAGTGTGTATGGATTCGATAGCTTTCTTGTAATGAGGTAAGAATACAAGCTAAGAAAAAATAATCGAAGAAAGCAGACATTCCTGAGGCCACACATCCAGACAGGGCTTCTGTCTTTTCTTCATTGTTAAAACAACAACAACAACAACAAAAAAGTTGCATGATTATCTCCAGCTGCAAGGAAGAATAAGTATTCCAGCTTAACTTTTTGCAAGACCTCGGGCAGGTTACTGTAAACACAGTTTGCAAGAACACATTATCATACTTTATATCAGTTAGGCTAATCTATAATAATTGTTATCAAATATTCCCAGTCGTACTATGTCAGTGCTGATGCTGATGCGTGGTCACCTTATTTAAAAGATTGCAGGAACCGTTTTGGTTTATTTTTAATTCATACTTACTCCGAAGCCGGACATCTTAATTGTTAATAATGTTCCGTAGCAAACAGTGAAGATTAAGAGATGCAGAGACATTTCTAGTCAATTTAGGATTACATTAAACAAACACGATGCGATAAATGACATCTTGTTTCCCTCCCCAGCAATCGGGCGGACCCTCATCCCTCGATACTTCAGCACAGTATTTGAGGGGGGAGTTTCAGACCTCTACTACATCCTGAAACACTCCAAAGAGTCCTTCCACAACTCCTGCATCACTGTAGACTGCGATCAGTGCACCATGGTCACGCAGCACGGCAAGCCCATGTTCACCAAGGTAAAGAAGGAGAGCGTATGTTTGTTTGTGTGTGTGAGACCACGTCTTAAACCGGCAAGTTGTGTTCATTCAAAAATGAATGAATAAATGATAAGGTGCAGATACATTTAGTTTCTATGTTTGTTAACAAAACATTGCGTTCTTTGTTCTCCTTTTTGCTCATTATCGTAACCTCAGAGTAGAAGGAGAAATGACACGGTTATCTGTTTCCTTCAGTTCTTACATTCCCTGTGATAAACCCGTAAACTGTCTAATAGAACAAACAAACATGGCAGGCGTGATAATTTACTACTTTAATCACAGCCATTATTCTATGTGTTTACTGATGGAGGTCGTTAGGAATCCTTGTGAAATATTTCTGGCAGCTTTGGACTCTGCTGAGAAAGCTCTTTATGAATCTATTACTCAGTACTCACTCTGTGTGTTGTCATATACTTTAGTTTTTGATTAGTTTCTTTGTCATAGTAAAAAAAAACACGTGGGTGAGATTTCATTTCAGGATCACAGTCAGAATGCACTAAACAAGGAAGCAAATGCAAGCATAACAAATATTTTACTGTATTTGAAAGCCATGGTCATTTTTTATGTGTCAGTTAAGTGTTTTACGAATGAAATATGCAGTTTACGATTGATCTAAACCAGACCAAAAGAATTTATGGTATGACTTGTATACCGTAAAGGTCATTTCCAGCTGACATTACAACTGTGAATTTCTGTTATGCCTCAGGAGAGGATGTCAGGATCTTATGAAATGTAAAATAGAGCTACTTGATGCTTCACCACTTTTGGAGCTTCAGTTCTTACTGTCATAAACAGTTGTAATAAAAAAATGTAATGACCTACAAATAGGAGAGTCGAATTGTTGAATTATGAGAGGGTCAAAGGTCACTGGCCCATGGTGGTTTGGAGGTAACGTCACACCCGCAGTGGTTACAAATAGCTTATAAGGATCTTCAGCTGTAGTGGACATCATGCATCAGAGGGTTAAACCACTTATCAACAGATTTTATGTTTCCACCTTGTCCATCAAGCACTTTGGATTATTTTCACACACTGATATGGACTAATCCACTCTAATCCATACAAGAGCCTGAGTACTTATCATTACAGAGGGATGGAGACCCACTGGTCTTTGAGCAACTGATTATAAAATCACAGCTGTACTTTATTAATCAAGTGCTGTATTAGGAGTAATGGTCGAACACATAACAGCAGATATTTTGTAATCATTTGCATATTTGTACATAATCTGGGAACATTTAATTCATATATTCTTTTTTAAGCATTTTTATGTCCCAGAAATTGATTGAACGATTGATTGATTCATTTGTTGTTTGTTTTTTTCTGTTTTGTTTTATTTTATTTTATCAAAAAGTATGTAAAAAAGTATGTAAAGATAAAATTTTCTTGGAAACTGTTCATTTTGTGTATATTTTATTTTGAGTATTTAATTTTTTTTTGTTTGTTTGCTAATTTTACCATGCATTATGCATTTATTGTACTTTTCTAATGTTTTCATTCTGTCGATCTTTTTTTACCTCATCCCAGAGCCTTAATCTGTGGAGGTCTGTTATAAAATGATCAAAGTTTAAAAACTTTGAGAACTTGACACAGACATAAGCCTTTTCAGTATTACTTGTGTAACAGTTATATCATATTTTACCCAAATTTCAACTGACAACTATTTTTCACCTAATAAATTTTCATTCAAAAGTTTACTTTTAAGAAGTGTACTTTTAAACCAACTTGTTAATTTTTTTCTTAGAGCATTATATATGCAATAATATTTCATTTGCCACTTGTGCTCATTTAGAATACATAAAATGCAAGCTATGAATTAAAAATGCTAGGTATGAAATTAACTATTTTAAAACTAAGGAGATTGCAAAATAATTTGTCTCATTATGACGAATCGCTTGTCATATTCCTCAGCTGTAAGTTGCTTTGAATAAAAGTGTCTGTTAAATGAATATATGTAAAATGTTACTGTCGTTGCCGGTAGCCTCGTGGGCAGTTTGTTGACATTCAGTACATTTCAGGCGAGGCTCACAGACCTTTCCCGATCCCATCCCCCTTTTTCTCTACTGCTTCACTTCCTGACAGCTATGATCTGTCCTATCAAAAAAAAAAATCTAAACATTTTTTTTTCTTTACAAAGTAAATGTTCATTTCAGATGTGGCACGGTCATAGTCTGAAAAAAACAACAACAACAGAATAGTCTATCCACTACTGGACATATGAGGAGTAACCAATGTTTCGGTATCCTAATGATTGGCTGGACCAGTTTAATTTTAAAACGCATCCTAAAGCAGAGCTGTGGAGCAGTACAGTGTATAGCAAGAGGGAAAGACAGATGCTTTCATTTTCACTTTGTCTTTTCCTCAGCATGTTATGTTGTTGTGAGATAGTGCCGAGCGAAGGATGGAAAGAAGGAGAGCTGGAGGAAGAATGAGACAAACAAAAACAGATTCAGAGAGCAGGAGAAGCATACAGAAGATGAAAAAAGTGGGGAGAGCGAGCGAGAGAATGTGAAAGAGTGTGGTCATGTGATGGCGCTGTGCTCTCCCGCCAGCCTCTTTTCTTGTTGATCCTCCAGAGACCATCTGTGCTGAGGGCATTGATTAGAGTGGCTCTGGCGGGATTACATCTTTGCCGTTGCCATGCCAACTAATCAGCTGACGCTTCCACCCCCCAATCCCCCTTCCTCTCCCTCCCTTTCTTCCTCCTCCTCATCCTCCGGTTGCCCCAGCAACAGAACATTGGGGCTACGAGTAGCGCAGCTCTAAATTCAGCAAAAATGTTTTTCTCATCCTGTTTTTTTATATATATATATATATATTTCGGTAATTGCTAATGGTTTATGACCTCTGCATGTATTCAGCAATTTGTTGTTTACTGTTTGTGTAAGCTCGTCTCAAGAATTTTCATTTCTTTGGCCTTCAGTTCAGGTTTACAACATAAACACCTTTCATTAGGAAATGAAACTGTCATCTTTTTTGAAAAGCCCAACTGCCATAAAATATGATCTGCGTTAAGGTGATGCATTCTGTGGCTCTCTGAGCTAAAATGTATTTCTTCGTGATGAGAAATAGAGACTCTTTAATACATCAAAGGTTTCTGAATGTTTGTGTTGTCAGGTGTGTACGGAGGGCCGGTTGATTCTGGAGTTCGCCTTCGATGATCTGATGAGAATCAAGACATGGCACTTCAACATCAGACAGTATCGGGAACTTATCCCACGGAGCATTCTCGCCATGCATGTGAGTTTGATATCACCACTCCATCCTAGGGATGCGCTGTCACATGGTTTGGTTGCAGGTGTGTGTGCAGTATATCAGCTCCAAGCTATTTATTTTATAAAAGTTACAAAAATGTTACTTTTTTAGTCAAATGTTGCATTACCATTCAAATATTAAGGCTTATCGAGGATGACCATTGAAATATCAGGGCACAGAGAAGGACAGGATACAGGCACTCTGCCTTTTTCCACTGCTTCTCGTAATAATGTATTAATTATAATAATGATATTAATAATGTCACATGATGAGCTTGTGTTTAAAAAGGTAAGAAAGCCTAAAATAATTCTGGGCAGTTTAAATATCACACTTGTGCCAATAAAGGTCATTTACATTTGACATTATCACTGTTGGATTTGTAATAGTGGGTTTTCGTCTCTGGAGAAGCTGTCTGGATGTGCTCTGGATGCTTTGCAGCCTGTTTTCTTTGCTGTCATAAATAGTCGTGATAAAAAATAAAATGTAGAAAAACAAACATCAGAGATATGCACAGAGGAGGACACTATTGTCACTACTTATGGTAATCATGTATTAATTATAACATAGGAAATTAATAATAATGAAGTGATATAAATAATGCCCCATGATTAGCTTACGTTTAAAAGCTTGACAAAGACAGATCTACAGGACTTTTATTTGATTAAAAACAGTAATATTAACGAAATATATTATAGTTATTTAGTTATTGAAATAGAAAAGCAGAATTTTTATCAGCTATTACTCTAGTCATCAGTGTCACGTGATCCTTCAGAAATCAATCGAAAATATGCTGATTTGTTGCTCAATTAACCTTTCGGTCACACTTTATTTTAAGGTCCAGTTCTTGCTGTTAACTAACCATTAACTCTGACGTTTGCCTCAATAAACCCCTCATTTGTGAGGATGTACCTTATGGTTACTTATATGTGCTTTATAAATACTAATAAATACTGTATCTATTTTTGGTTTAGATCATGAGTGCTCCATAACACACGTGTACACCAGGCACTGCCATAATCACGTCATTGTCTGTTTCAAAGCAAAGCTTCAGAATCCATTTACATGTTTTGCTGAAGTGGATCAGAAATAAAATGACGCATCCAGTTATTCCTATACTGGGCTCTGTTTGCGTTTGTTGTGTCACTTGCGTCCGGTGTGAATGGAACTGACAAGAGAGAATAATTATAGAACGAATGAAGAAATTATTTCTACAACCAGTTTATTTAGGGATATCAAATCTGCCTTGAATGAAAAAAAAATTAAAAGCACAATCTAAAGGTCAAATGAGTAATTTGTAATCAGTAATGAATACAGCTGACATACTGCGCTGAAGGAAATAAAAGCATCTGAAAATGTGAGGGTTGTATCATTTTCACCTTATGAAACATAACTTTTAATGACTCGTTGCTTTTTTAAGCCCAATATATTGAGCTTTAAACCACATTTGAGTTTTAACTCATTTCTCCCTCTTGTAGATTCAGAGATAGTGTAGTTTTAGAAAGTTTGTTCACAGTAACTTGTGAAATTCACATGCTCTTAAATTGGGCCCTTTGGGGCCCCGTGTTCCGGTGGAGAGGGAGAGAGAGTGAATGAGGGAGAAAGGGCTTTGAAAGATTTTTGACAGGGATAGTGCAAAAGTTACTGCAGCATGTTTGATCGTCTCATTCTCGTACACAAGGGTAAAGTTACACAGAAATTGAGTCAAACTCATCTGATCAAGGCTAATGAGGATATGAGCAAACTGCAGGAACCACGTTTCTCTGTACTTTGCTATTTTACTCTCCCCTGCCCAATCAAATGACAGGAGCTCTATGATTGGCTAATGTCATTGCTGTATCATTAAATGCATGCTGCTTAACACAATTTACCTTAATGAATCTGGTCAATGATTTGCCAGGAAATACACAAACAGCTTTAGTTTTTGTAATTCACAGCAAAATGCACTGTACAATTTACATTTACATTTAGTCAATCAATATTAATTAGCAGCTGCAGCACACTCTAGATTCAATGCCCCAAATATGAATCAGAAATGTATTCAGTGTAATCACAGTGATTCAGATAAATTGCATCACTGGAATATCTCCAGCACACAAATAGCATCTGATTCAGTGCCACAGCCACCCGACATTGAGAGCCTCTCAAATATATGGAAGCCTGAATATGTGGTCACATTCAGGGTCTCATAAAAAAAGGATGAAGAACAAGCATCATATGTGTTACTTTTGGTCAATAACATGCTGTGGATTTTAGGGGTTTGTATAAAGTGATACGCTTCTGTTTTTTTGTCCACCTGCAGGCACAAGACCCTCAAGTCCTGGAGCAGCTCTCCAAAAACATCACCCGCATGGGACTGACCAACTTCACCCTTAACTACCTCAGGGTAGGCAGAACGAAAATAGTTCATTTGTTCAATTTCCCATACAAAAAAGTATTGTGGAGACACCGCGTGACTTGATGGTATCAGAAGATAATGCCATGTTATTTTGGTACATGGACGTGTTGTTTTTCAACCAGAGGCCCCAGGATGAACTAAAAGCATTTAAATTAATAAACAACTTTTCATATTTTCTTTATCATTTAAATTGTGCTCCAAAAAATTTACATTTAGTTTTTCTGCCGTAAATATCTCTATGAAATGCATTTTTTGAACTTCTAGAATAACAAAAGGATAATATTATATAAATTTAGGTAGTTGACAAATAAAAATTGGACAGTGCCCTATGGTGTAATATAACAAAAATGTAGAAAAAAACATACATATATATATAGTAGGTCCTTAAATATTGTGTTAGACAATGGGGAATCTTAAAGTCAAAAAGTGAGTATTATATTATGATATTATGATATATTGTATGCTATGGTATATGTCCACAAAATATTATATTATCCTGAAAACATATCGCAACAAAAACAGCAATTACATCTTTATGTCGATGGTAATACATTTTGCAAATGCACTGAAAAGTTTTTTTTTTTTTTTATCAAATCTGTGCATTTTACAGGTATGTGTGACTAAATGTGTCTATGTGTGTGTGTTTGTTAACGCTGCTCAGAATTTATTAGCCAGCTTCATGGCGGCTTTGTTTATTCTCGTCATTTCAGTGTGAGTGACAGCTCCGTTTTGCAAATGGGAGAACAAGAGAGGGAGAGAAAATGAATTGGATAGAGAAAATTAGCATAACATTAATGAGCGTTCCCGATTGAGGTGCGGCATTGTGGGTCTCTCTCTGCGCTTGAGCTCGAGCTCAGCAAAACACAAACTTGTTTATAGCGAGCTGCTGGGAGAAGCGAGAAAAAAGGCCCTTTCAAGGTTTTCGGAACAACCGTTTTTCTCCCACTGAGTGTGTCTTTCTTCGTTGTTGTTCCACACATTAAACGCACAGCTTCGCTTATAAACGCAGAGCTAAAATGCAGCAGGCAGCCTAAGCCGAATTGTGAATTAAATTTGGATTAGACGCAGCTCTTATAACAGCAAGTCTGTGTGCCCTCAGCCAAATCTGCACCTGTTTTTTACACTATTGGACACGACAGAGGGTTTTTGTACCCTTTATATTTCACTGCACATGATCAGTGTATGTGACCCTGGACCACAAAACCGGTCTTAAGTTTAGCAATAGCCAAAAATACATTGTATGGGTCAAAATGATTTTTTCATCTATGCCAAAAATCATTAGAACATACACAAAGTTCCATGTTCCATAATGATAGTTTGTGCATTTTCTACTGTAATTATATCAAAACTTAATTTTTGGTTCATATTATGCATGGCTAAGAATCATAAGAATCACTTTAAAGGATGTTTTCTCAGTAATTAAATTTTCAAATATTCAAATCCAAATATTATCCTATATTATCATAACAAGCCATGCATCAATGTAAAGCTTATTCATTCATCTTTCAGATGATATATAAATCTCAATTTCGAAAGGGTCACATGTACATATTAAATGCAGTCATGTGGTCCTATATATTTATTTATTATTATTTATTCTCATAATTTTTTTACTGATTTAATTGAGAGGTCAGCCTCACGGATTTTAGTAGCACACTGTAATTCCTGTAAACAAGATTATTTTTCCTCTCACTGGGGTGATTTCTCACGATCCTTACTTTGGTGTGCTGTAAAAATACCTCGTAAAAGTGACTCATTAGCGTCGCTAGAAAAACCTCCATTTGTCTCACCGCGTTTATCAGCATATCCACACCGAGGATGTTTCCTGTGCTCGGACGAATCAGACCACTGTCAGGCGAGATGGACAAGGAAGCTTGTAGGTTTCCTCACATTCAGACTAGAAATAGCCCTGCTTTGTGGGCCCGGATCCAGAGATTGTTTCCCTGGACCTGTGGAAGTGAGAGGATACAGCAGCGCTGGGATACGATCCTGTCAGTGGGAAATGATTTGTGTGTGTGCGTATCCGTGTGAGTTTCAGGCCACCCGCTGTGAGATTGTACATGATAATATTGGACAGTAAATGATTTTGTGTGTTTTCTTTGTGTGCTTCTTTTAGTTGTGTGTCATTCTGGAGCCGATGCAAGAGCTGATGTCCCGACACAAGACCTACAACCTCAGCCCGAGAGACTGTCTAAAGACCTGTCTGTTCCAGAAGTGGCAAAGAATGGTAGCCCCTCCAGGTAACAGCAAATCAGTGTCATCTGTATTACAGGAAGCTTCTAACGCCATCACTTTGTGCTCTATCAGATCTTTAAGGATGTGTGTGTTTAACACCGTGGTCTTTGGGGAAATATGCTCTAAATCAGCAGCTTGGTGGGACCTATCAAGGAAACCTGGTTTTACACACTTTACAGTGTATATTAAATTTTTATGTGTGGATTTTGTTATTTCTGTTTTTATTGCACCTTTTTTTATAAACAAACTGTTATGTTCATATGAAACATATATATATATATATATATATATATATATATATATATATATATATATATATATATATAGAGAGAGAGAGAGAGAGAGAGAGAGAGAGAGAGAGAGAGAGAGATACATCTTTATAGAGAAACAAATAATAACAAATACATAAATAGACAATTAAAAATTAAAACAAAAATAAATAGTCATGATAATACATAAAAAACCTGACATATGTTGCTAACTACAAGTGCTAATATTAACCTCTGATTAAACATTAAATGAAATACAGTAGAAGGAAAACTAAGGAGCAAATACACACCTGTATTCTGTTACTTTATCTGCTGGGTTCATACATATCATACATTCAAGTTATTTCAGGTAAATATGTTTCAGCTAGTAGCCATTTCTGTTGAAAAATGTTAGCTGCAAAAATTGTCCATGTAGTTTTGAGGCTGGTAGAACAGGACGGTCACGGGTCAGTTTGTACTTCTCTTTTTTCGCTCATTCTTTCTCAAAACTCTCATTTGGTAGAATGTGTCAGTAAGGATTAGACATCAGTGGTTATCTCCAGCTTTTGATGTCTCTGTAGGCTCCTCGGGGGGTCAAATCAATCAATAATAATGATTTAGACTTGTCTTTAGATCACATGAAGGGTTTACATATGCAATATGATTTAAACGGTGAAAACATGACATGTATGAGACCGAAACACATCCTCCATCCGCTCCCTGTGGGTGAAACCCCGTATGACCCCCGTCCAGTCGTCAGCACCGGCCTTCTCACAATTCGTATCCAAGTGGATCTTCTGTAATTGTTGTTTCCTTATTAGCTTCACTTCCCTCTTTCCTCCCATTCTTTTGAAATCTGGAGAGCGTTTGTGTTCAGAACAGGAAGGAAAGAAGGTTGCCTTTATATGCTGATAAGTTTTTTTGCCCCTTTTTTTCCGCATGTATATGTGTATCTGTGGAAACAGGGGCATTTTAGTACGTCATTCACACACTCGCACCGATAAACATACGAAAATAAAAGTTCTTATCTAGAAAATCAAAACAGATTTCCTTGTACAGTCTGTTTCTTATTATATTTGACTTTATGTCAAATCTGTCATGCACAAACAATATAGAAACATCTCCCTGGGTGTGGTTAGTAAGAGCCTCGAAAATGTATTTCATTTTCAGGCATCGGTAATGACTAACAATGTGCCAATATTTATACTAAAATTAAATCAGTTAAATAATTTATGGCTGTACAATATTTATAACATTAAAAAAACTATTTTTCAGTCGGTTTACACATTTAGGCATTTTTTCATACTCAAAAGCAGTTAAAATACAATAACCACTTTTCATAATAATCACCTTTCATTAATGTCATGTTTGTTTTAATGTATTGTATGCTTGCTTAACTATTAATTTCTTTAAAAAAAAAATGTAAAAAGAGTTGACTGATCCCAAACAGTCTTAGTTATGCATAACAGCTTGATTTGTTATAAGTTGCATCTGGGAAATAAATTTTGCTTTGGTTATGATTTCAGCTGGACATCCACAGAACTTCAAAACGGAAATTTTCCCCACAAATCACAAAAAAGGTACTCGTCTCATCTTCTGAATCACCTTCTGATAAGCAAACTACATTCTGTGTCTAAATTGAAACCCATGAAATGCATTTTATCACTGTGTGAACCATGAATGCTCAGCATAGAAAGAGAGATTAAAGGTGGATATTTCAATATTCACTCAAAATGTTTATATATCATTCATATTAATATTCATTAAAAGTTTTTTCCAAAACCTAATAAGAAAACACATTTTAACGATAGTGTTAGTGCTGTTTATTGACTGTAAACAACATTTGGACATTATTGATATAAGTATGCATGCATGGCTGGCTGCAGAGACTGCAGTATGCGCTGTTGAGCATTTATGCAAATCAAAGCAGAGGTTTTCTCTTACTAGTGCATGTCTTGGGAGATGTTTGAATGCTCTTTGATTCTCACTCTTAGAAAAAACAAGATGCATTCCTTTATTTTTCCCTGTGTATTCACCCATATGTGTTAGTATATGTTGAAAAAGTCTTTTTTTCTTCTTCTGTGTGCATGCATTGTGGCATGTTCGTGAGTGAGGATGTGTGCTTTTTTTGTTTTATTAATACTTTTGATCTGTGTGTGTGTCTGCCTGCTTGTGTGTTTTGTGGAAAGCAGAGCCCACTCGACAGACCACGACCAAGAGAAGAAAGAGGAAGAACTCGGCCAGCAGTGCGTCTAACAGTAGCCTTGGCAACAGCGCTGGCGGCAAGAAACGCAGCCCTGCCAACAACTTCAATCTGACCAGCCAGGTACCTGTAAGCATCAGATCTTCTTCTTTACAAACACACAGACTTACAGTACACAGTGTAACAATCCAAAACGTTATGAAAATTTTGCTCGGATTGCTGTCCTAAGGATGTGATTATGCTGTCACAACACATATAAAGAGGGCTGGATTTTTGATTCACAGCAATAGTTATTTGACAGGAGCTCGTTCGATCATATCCCAGTGACCTGTGCTTAGAAAGTGCTCCTTTGATAATGAAAAAGTTCTGTCCTTTTTACTCACTCTCATGTTGTTCCAAACCCATACGACTCTCTTTTTGTCATGCACCACAAAACGATAATTTTTCCATGAAAATGCATTTGCGTCAAGCACATAATAAAAACAAATGGCTATCAAAAAAAAGCCCCACAAAATTATCATGCAAAACATGTGCACTGTACAACTCACCTGACAGTTTAACAGAACATATGATTCATTATGAATCATTCTTTTGAGCCAAATATTTTCAGTAAATCATCTGATTCATTTTACGAAACTAGACTGAATGATTCATTTGCATTGGTTAGCGGTCAGCTGTATAATAAGTAAACTGTCTCTTCTTCACATAAAAATACTATACAGTATAGTTTCCAAACGCTTGCAGAGAATCTCTTTTAGGAATTATTTTATAATGTGGTGCTTAAACATCTTTTTTGAAAAAGCCCCATTCTCTGTTCATAGCAATTGTGTTGAAAATATTAACGAGTACAAACAAATCTTCTATTTTTGGGTTTCACAGAGAAAATATGCTCAGTACAGGTTTGGAATGATTAAATTACAGAATCTTCTTTTTTCTGGGTGAACTATCCATTTATCTGTGTCTCTCACATTAAAGTGCTGTTATGACACATTATAGCAATGTTATGTGGCCGTGACAGAATATAAAGCATATTCAATCCCAATGCCAAAGTAAATACTCTCTCAGCACCTTCACAGAGAGAGACTCCTTAGCCCTCATTTTCAATTCCTATATTACCCACTTACAGTGTTTAACCCCAATTCAGAGGCATTTATCCCAGAGTGCCTCTTTATCCCCCAGGCTTCCTCTTCAGGCATTACTCCGGCGGTCGATGTGTTCTCCCAGTTTGCACACTACAGGGTCAAACACACAGCGCACGAGTGCTGAAGCTGTTTTTGGGGAGTGGTATTGCGAGGCGGTAAATTTGTTTGCAGATGGATGATGGGATTTGTAGTGTGTGGCTTTTCCCCTTGAGTTCAGGGACAATTGGATACATGAATGCCGTAGAGGAGATTAGAGAGGAGAGACTGTTGCATGTTCCAGCTCAGTCTCTCAGACCCAGAGCTGTTTGTTTACATGACACAACCTAAACATTGCTATATAAAAATGTGCTTTCCTTTTTTCTTTGAGCTCAGCATCGCAAAACCAGTCTTAAGTTGCATGGATATATTTGTAGCAATAGTCAAAATTTCATTGTATGGAACAAAATGATAGATGTTTCATGTCAAAAATTCTATATAAGTAAAGATCACGTTCCATGAAGATATTTTGTAAATTTCCTACCGTAAATACATTCAAATGTAATTTTTGAAAAATTAGTCAGCATTGCTAAGAACTTTAATTGGAGACCTTCAAATGCAATTTTCTCAGTATTTAGATAATAATTTATATAACTTATATTTTATATATCTTATTACTTTATTTATTTAAAATATTCATTAATATTTTAAGTTAACTTTCTATTTTCATATTAGTCTACATTTTAATAATTGTGTGTGTGTGTGTGTGTGTGTGTGTGTGTGTGTGTGTGTGTGTGTGTGTGTGTGTGTGTGTGTGTGTGCGTATAGCTTTCATTTTTGGTACTATTCTATTTGATTATTTTATTGTTTTCGTTTATTTTTATTTCAACCAGTTTCTTAAAGCAAAATCTAATTTCTAATCCAAAATGTATATTTCATTTATTTGAAATGATATGAAAATATTTTATTTTAAATTAGCTTATTTAAATGATATTACTCCATTTAATTATATCATATGTTATTATATCACATATAAAACCATATAAAATTATATATATGTACATATCTGCTGAAATGAAATATTTTCTTTTCTTTTCTCTCAGGAAGTTTTGTCTCTGCACACATATAGCACTAATTGCATATATATTCTGTCCTGCTTGTATCCAGTCATCGGCCATCACTCTGAGGGCACCAGACACATTCACACAAGCAGAGAGAAAATTGTTGGTGTGAGCAACTGGCTCAGTGCCAGCGCTCATTATCATATAGATCCTGTGTGTGTGTGTGTGTGTGTGTGTGTGTGTGTGTGTGGTCATACGGGGGTGTGTGTCTCACAACACTCGTCACTTTACTCCCCATTCAAAAGCAGCGAGCTTCGTTGTAAGCAATGTCCCCGTGCGTCGTGGAGAGGAACACGCTGGTTACATATGTAGCATGGCCACTTGGCTTTGTCTGTGCAGTCATCGCATGCTGCCTGATCGGCCTCCTACGTGAGCCCAATCACAATGAGCTGATCATGTGACCTCCAGGTTTTAGGAAGGGGGGGTCTTGCGTTCAACAGTATTACAACAGTGCCCCCTTGTGGTTATATTTTGGTGCTAGAATTGTAATTTTAGTAGTATAACGTCAAGTTGGTCAGTCACGCATGTTTAAAGCGTCTGGATTTGCACATGCATGGACGTTTTCTCTAGTCTTAAACAATGTCCAGCTCAAATGAGGGCTTTCTGTGCTCCTCGAGCTCAAATGGAGGTGGATCCAGAACCAGTCGTTGCGTGCGGCAGGTAGTCGGTTTGTTTTGCTGTGGGCGGCTCAGTGTGGGTTTAGCCACAGGCTACATCTAATTAGACAAGAGCACTGGACAGCCTTTCCATTTGATAGCAATTAGAGTTCTCCGTCAAACCACCAGCTGGAAACCCGTAAGATTGCGTGAGTGTGTTTGTACGTGTGTGTGTGTGTGCTAACGTTTGTGATCCTGGGCCCCCCGGTTTAACACTCAGACTGCAGGGCGACAGTTGCCTTTCAAAAACAGATGGCAAATTCAAGGCTCGTTGGCAAGCGGGTTGGTTTTTTTCTAATCGGTAACATTTCAGCTAATGACTTAATTAGCTATGCAAATTGACAAATCAGTGTGTGGATATTGTTATTTAGTCAAAAAGCCCACCTTAATGAATGAGAGTAATTAAGAAGCAGAGGGGTGGGAAGGACTGACAGTGACACTGGGGTCTCAGCCAAAGCTCTCACGAGACCACACGAGAGTCGGCGCTCAAATAATCACAAATCAATCTGTAAAAAGAGCTGAATCAAGAGATGGGATATGCAGAGAGTGCAGGTCCAGTAGTGTGTGAAAGGTGCGAGACTCATAGCAAGTAAGAGAGAAGAAAAGAACAGGAAAGTAAGGGACATAAAGACACAACGCTTTGGTTAGCTGGTTCAGCAAGTTAATAATAATTAATGCATTCGGTATCATGAGATACTTTTTTACAAGCACAATGGTCATTTATAAATATATTATTGTTCATTTGCGTGCGGCTTAAAATGTATAACCAAACATTTGCTGGTAGCCATTGACATCCATCCATAGAATATTTTTAACCATATACTATAAAGTCTATTAAGGCTTTCAGAAAATAAAAGCTTATTGTAAAGTGTTACTGGGCTACTCACCGTGTCTTATTTTGCACATATGCAATTTAATTTATGCAAAATAATGAAATAAGTGGTAAAATGGATTTAGGATGCGATCACATTAATTTTGTCTGACTGACATTCAATTTCGTTGTGTCTGATATTTAAAAAATATTGCATTAATTTTAATGTCATGCTAAAGTGTCACACACTACTACACATTTATTTTAACTTCTGCCAATTTACAGTTTCGCACTAAAGAATTTGACTGTGCCTAAATATTTTATCATAAACATACTTTTAAATGCTTTTTATATTTTAGACATTTTAATTAAAAGCAACACATCCAGTGAAAAAAATGCACAGAAATGCACAGATTGTCTCTTTTCTATCCAGAACGTTCTGATGAACAGTACAACGTGCAAAAAAACAAAAACAAATAAAAGTGTTAATAAGGTTATAGTTTTGTTGTTCTCGTTTCTTGCAGCAGTAACTTTGTCAGCCTATTTATTTTTGGCCACTAGTTCTTGCATCTTGATCAGTTAAATTGGCGTCTGATTGGATATGAACATTTCATTTACACTTGGCCACATTTATGCATCTCAGAAAAACAGATATTAATGCAGTCTATAACCATGCTAAGTGCAAATTAACTTAACGCTGAAGAAATGATCTGTTGAACACTCTCATATAGAAAATAGTGTTCGAGTTTCCATTAATTTGTCTCATCTGTGTTTGTTCACGCATGTGGATTGTATGCTGATGTAGTTCTGTGCCATAAGGATGAAATATAGAACTAATATTTTGTTCCTCTTAAATACGGGCCAATTCTATATGGGACAGTTGGAAATCGTACATAGAATGTGAGCTAGAAGAGGAGTAAACAGAAAAGATAAAGAGCTTCCATGCCATAGTAAGAGGACACACATGATCAGCCAAGCATGTGCTCCAGTTAACTCATCAGAGCCTGAGAATTTAACTAAAGAGAGAGAGAGAGAGAAGAACAGAAGAATGAACTCAAACAAATCTCCAAATATGATATTGTGAGGCTGTGAATGCATAAAACATTGTGACTTATTAATCACACAATGCAATCACAATGAATCAATATTTTAATTAAATATATTTCTAATATCAAATTTTCAATATTTCTGATTATTCTCTTTAAATAATTTCAAAAAGGTGTTAATCACATCTACCTATTATACCTATATTATATTTAATTATGCATGTTTGTAATATGTAAATATATATATTTATATACATTTTAATATATAAATACAAATAGCTTTAATGTATTATTACTTTTTTAAAAATTAAGTGTTTTATAAATAATGTATATAAATACATTTACGAATATCTTAATATGGATACAAACGATTTACCACATTTAAACATTTTTATTGGTGCTTGCTAAATTCAAGGTTAGGGATTTCAAATCACAAACAGGTTCTTTACCATCCAACTTTCTCTATATGTCCGGGTCTGGTTGGTCCGGTTGCTTTTCTCTTCATCTGCACCCAAAGTGTTTTCATGTATATGAACCCCGCCTTATATTGCTTGCTGTATGCCTTTCAGGATGTGATGGTGGTAGGTGAGCCCACTCTGATGGGCGGGGAGTTTGGAGATGAGGACGAGCGTCTGATCACTCGGCTAGAAAACACACAATACGACGCCACCAACGGCCTGGACGATGACGACGACTTCACAAGCTCGCCGGCGCTCGGCAACAACGGCCCCTGGAACAGCAAGCCGCCCACAGGACAAGACAGCAAGCCAGAGAGTACGGCCTCGCAGCCCTCTCAGTAGGAGACAACACGCGCAATGCTCAGCTCAACCACCAGGGTTGTTTCTTCTCTCTGACCTCACTTTTTACCCTCAATGATGTAAATCCCATGTCATGGTGTCAATGATGTCATCCATTTTCACCAGAAACTGATGGTTCCGCTTCTTATTTCGGGTAACGTTTAAGAACTACACAGACCAAACTTTGGCAGCAATATTTGCTCACTGGATTTTTTCGAGATCATCTAGCTAGGCTTTAAAGCATCGCGAGAAATCTTACTTTCGGAGAAACTTGATTTTGTCGAGGCTGAGTGAGCAATCTGAATGAACAGACCTGAATTTGGGACAACTTTAGCCCAATAATCAATGTAAAAAAAAACAAAAAAAAACTACCTGTCTCACAGTTCACACATCTCCATAGCGACTCCAGCTGGCAACCACACTCGAGATCAACCAATCGCTGAAGAGACGGTCATGTTGACTGTCTTCTCACTGGAGACTGGAACTGCAGAGAGGCATCCACTGAGACCAATCCCTGAACATTTGCATTTTTATTGGAAATTCATTTGGCTATTGTCTTTTTCTCTCTGCTTTCAATTAAAAGTGAACCGCCTTGTGTTCCTTCAACACAACTGACTGTATTAATAAAGACAGCTTGCATTGAAAAAAAATAACATTGCCAGTTGCCATTTACAGATTGTACTTTAATTCAAAAAAATCCTATTTGATTTTTGAGTCAATGTGTTATTTCGATCAATTGTGATTTTTCTGTATTCTCCTTGTACTACCATCAAGTTTAGGAGTTTATTTATGGACAGGCAAGCACATATGAAAAGTATATTTGTCCATCTTTCGCCTCTTTCCCTGTATTGACTTATTTTCATAAAGGAATATGATATGTTTCTGCTTCTGCATGACATTTCGAAATCGCTAACATGCTTATTTCCAGAATTTCAAGGTCATGATGGACCTTGGTTATCAGTTTGGAAGCACAGTAACCAGGTTTGTGACTTTAACAATAAAAATGCATTCTGCTTCATCTGAAGTCATCAGACCTTGATGTAAACGGCAGCTGTTTTGACGTTTACGTGTTGTTTGACTTTTCTTTTTTTATCTGATAATAACAGATTTCATACTCAGGAATGAACACCATACTGAGAAATGACAACATTAAATATAGCTTACTGTAAAATCACTCACAAATATTCTGTTCATTAGCTTTGTATGAGTTTACATGACATCCATCGTGTCTAGCTTCACCCTACTTTTAACAGGAAAACAATCATCGCTCTAAAAAAATGCAGTGAATGCCCTTCTAGCAAATCATGTGATCAGCTTTACAGCTTTATGTCATTTCTGTAGTTAGAGACGTTTTGTTTTCACTACATTTTTTCATATACTGTCCACAGGTTTCTTAAAGGCCCTTTAAGAGTTGTGGTGTGCTTTAATGATTGAAAAGAATATTACAGTAATGATAATGATGACAAACAGCCAAATATTTTTTTATCTTTGTTTCTGTGTTTTGTCATTATAAAACATATTTCCTGAATATTATCGCAAAACCTAAGATATTTCCAAAACCAACAAAATGACAAGACACAATATCAGCCACCCACTGTTTAAACCTTGTATTACTGAAACTCTGCACAGTTTGTAAAATATTTAGCAGAGCTGTTTTTTGTGTCATATCCAAAGTCTTGTATGTATGCTTTGCCATTTTGTGTGCCAATAAATTGTGCTTACAAAACCTTTAGCCCTAATATTTTTGCCCTCTTGCTCAAGTTTGGCTTTGTACGTTTCAAGTCTCGATGGCGCCACCCTGGGTTCAGTAGGATGCATTTCTTGCTTGTATTATTTTGTATATTTAGATGTTTTGTCTTATGCATTTCTTGCTTGTATTATTTTGTATATTTAGATGTTTTGTATTATGCATTTCTTGTTTGTATTATTTTGTATATTTAGCTTATATAGTAGCATTTTATTTTACGATTACACCTTTTGCTTATTAGCATGCATAGTATAATATTAGCCATTTATTAGTACTAATTAAGCACATATTAATGCCTTGATCTACATGACCTTATTCTACATCTATAGTCCTTCCCAATACATATACTTAACAACTACTTGATATTAATTATTAATTGATTAATAAGCATCAAATTAAGAATGTATGGAGAGAAAAGGCGTAGTTAATAGTTAACAAGTGTTACCTATTCTAAAGTGATACTCCCTAGGTTATGTGTTATATATACCGTGGTGGCCAATGGTTTTAAGTCTGTTTTTTTTTTCTATCTTTTGCTGTAAGTGTGTCAGTAGAACATATCAGTTTACATTTCATTGTAATAATCCAGGTTTTTGTTTGCACAAGGAGTCTGACAACAGTGATGAACAAAGAGATCTGATCTCAAAATCCTTCAGTCTGTCTGGAATGACACGAAGAAACAGAACAAAGTGAGATAGACTAAATCAAGAAGAACTGTGGGAACATCTCCAAGGTGTTTCAAGAAACCTACCTGCAAAGTACTACGGTACTGTTAAAGGTTTTAGGCACTTGTGTATTTTGTGCTTTGTGTTATTGGTTTTTATTATATATATATATATATATATATATATATATATATATATATATATATATATATATATATATATTTTTTTTTATATATATATATATATATATATATAACACATATATATACATATATATATATATATATATATATATATATATATATATATATATATATATATATATACATACACACACACACACACACATATTATACATTATTACACATATATATACATTCAATTTATGCTTTTTTACATTCAGTTAGAATATACGTATATATCCTAGTATGCAATATATAATATATATTTTGCAAAAAGAAAATACTTCAAATTCAGTATTTCTAGGTCATGCGTGTACATCATTTATATCATTAATCGTGTAGTTCTATGCTGCATCTTGTATTTTCTCAACATTGTTCTGTTTATCAATATCACGTGTGTGGTGTGATGACGCCACAGCGAAGATGGCGGATTCGCTGTGTGGCGGGGTGTCAGATGAAAAAGATCCCGAAAATGACGATCACAAAGGGGTAAAGTGTCCTCGGGCTGCTGCAGCCATATCGAGGAAGACAGACATCTCTGGGCCGGCGGCGAAAATGACGGAAACTCTCGGATGTTATCAGAAGCCCGCCGTTAAAGACGAGCAGCACGAGCATTCAGGTGAGCTCGAGCATCTGACAACTGACCTTCGTCTTTGCTTCCAACGTGGCTTCAAGTTTAACTTACCTGGGATTATGAATGCACGCGTCACTCTCTTTAATGTGGCCACATCTGAGTTGTTTAAAGTTACGTTTTGGCTAATATTCTGATAACTTAGCGTTCTTGCTAATCAGTCTTTGAAACAAGTCTTACACTTACGCCGCGCTCTTTTGTTACATAGCCGTTTGCAGGGCGCATGAATGTTGTTGTGCTCATTTTAAACATCAGAAATCAATACGCTTGTTGTCTCTAGGTCTGGTCTGAAGTGCTCATGGGAAGCCTGAGTAGGTCATCCGAGGTGTCGTTTTCTCTTAAACAGCCTGCCTGGTTCTGGTCCTGGTCCAAACATGGTGTTAGGAACACATCCAGAGAGAGATGTGCACTTAAAAGCTGACCTCTAGCTGTTCTCCTATCTAGTACTTACCGTAAATCAAAAGGTACTGCGGTGGAAAAACTAGCAAAACGTTTTATTTATATCTGTCAAAATGTACTGCAGGATACAAGTGTGCAAGGCACTTTTCTATCCACAACTCATAGGCTGCATATGCATACACACACACACACACACACACACACACACACACACACAAACTTCAGGCAACCTGCTTCAGGATTTTTTTTTTACATTTCTGTGTCAAATAAATAATTCTTTCACCAAACATAAGTTCTATGCACTGATGTATCCAAGTTCGGGACGTCTGAGTCAAGTTAAGATGAGTATTGACATAACAGTGATTTTGAACATTATTATTTTGTGTTGAAGGTTTTTTTACCAAATAGAATCATCATTTAGAGTTACTGTTGTAGGTCAACATTTATTTTTGCAAGTGGTGGAAACGTAATTGAAGAAAGCACTTAAAACATGACAGAAATTCGCTCAAAACACCAAACACTGCATAGAACTACATTATCTGTTTATGTGTAATATCTAGTATTTGTCATCATAAGTTCCCATGCAAATTATTTGTGTGTATGATAAATGGTCAAACGGAGCAAACTCAGTTGACAGCCTGTCAGCTGGACTTTCACCACCAAACTTGACATTGTAAATTGTTGCTGTTGATAATTTTAAAGGAACACTCCACTTTTTTTAGAAATGCAGTCATCCTCCAAATCCTCCAGAATTAATAAGTTGAGATTTACAGTTTTTGAATTATGGCTATATGGTGATGTTTGGTGATGTGGTTTTTTTTTTTGCATAATTGTTTAATATCATTAAACCCTTTTTCTCTCTCTACCGCACAGAATCGGGCGACTCCGACGAGCCGTCTCTGCTGAGGTTCATGTGTGCAGAGCTCACCAGGGGTTACTTCCTGGAGCACAATGAGGCCAAGTACACAGAGCGGAGGGAAAGGGTGTACACCTGCATGAGGATCCCCAGAGAGCTGGAGAGGGTACGTCCCTCAATGCTCGCTGCCTTGTACCCTGTAACCTAAAGGAACACAAATTGTAAACTTCACCTTAAAATACGGTCATACGTCACACGTGATTTTTATTATGACTATTATTTATTTATTGTTTTTAAACAGATTTCAGTATTTTCTAACCGGAAAAGTGACCTATGTGAAAAGAGGTGAACCGAAATGGCTTTTTCTCTGATCGATGCTATTATTTAGAAATCAGGGCTGACGATGGCTGACATGTTGCTGATTTTTTTTTTTTTTTTTTTTTTTTTTTTTGGCCAATATGTTCATTTTTTCTTTTTTTCCCCACTTCAACTCATAAAAGAGAGTTTGAGGGTACACAATATATTAGTAATAATCTAATTCATAGTAATAATACATAGCTCAAAACCTTCTTAAAGCAGTTCTGGAGCATGCTTTTTGTGTATAATTCGTGTAATACATTAGTAATGTGCTTTTATTATTTAAATAACAACAAAATACTAAATATGGAATATTTTTTTGAGATTTTTTACTTTTTATATATTTTTGGTCCCTAACTGATCATATGCCTGACTTTTATTTTTAAGTTTATCCGTGCATATGTTAAATGAACGTATAGATTATTCGTAAGTCCTTATTAGTCACATTATTTTACATTAGAAGTCAAGATATTATTATATATCTATTATTATAAAATATTATATTATTATAGACCAAAATGCTCTAATTTCAGTGTAGTTTTAGATGTTATTAAAATAGTATTTCAGAGGAAAGAGCATGAATCTGCCAAATATTCTTGTTCCTCACTTTTCCTCTAAAGGTGTTGAATTGTTTTGTGCCACTAGATGGAGATATTGAGCTATTGAAAAACTACTAAGATTGTAAAGTATGTGCTTTTTGCTTTCTAATATTTCTAAAGTTACTTTATAACTCTTAAAATACTAATGCGATGGTAATGATCTGTATAATGGGCAGTATGTCTGCATTTGTCTCAATTTTCCATTGAGCTGGAGTCCTCAGGATCACTCTCAGGTTTGTGTTGACAGCTGAGGTATGCGTACACAAAGACGGCTCTGTGACCCTGAAAGTGCTCCGCCCCTCAATCCCTAGAAAGACCTCAACAAACTCTCTGAACAGCAGTGAGACCAGGGTTCGGTGCTGACCTGGAAACAGTTTGTTCATTATGTTTGCAATGCACAGGTGAAAGGCCAGGTCTGGAGCTAGTAATTCCTGTTCAGTACAGATGGACTAAACACCAAACAAGCCAGAAACGGCTTTAGTATCCTACATTTTTTGCATGCTTTTTCTGGAAATACCATCCAGTCGGTTAAAAAGTTGTGCTGCACACCTAATAGATTTCCACGTTGATTGAGAATGATTTCTTTCAGCCCATGTGTTCACTCTGAGCAGGTAGGGCTCACGTTTTCCTCACCTTACAGAGCTCTATATTACAGGTCCAGCTGTACTTTGATTTTGCTTTATTTGTGCGTATTTTTATGCTTTGCAAACTAAACGGCTGCACTCTTTAGCAAATAGAAAGTTTAAAAAGAACAGCTTTTTATTTTGTAATATTGCATTCTTAGCTGTCACTTTTGATTACTTGTTGAAATGGATTTCAACAAAGGAAGTGTATTATTAATTTATTATTATTTATCTTATTATGCAAAAAGCATCGAGTGTAAATATGTTTTGTTTCAGATGCATACAAACATAAATAAAATAATAATAATAAAGTATACCAACCAATGCTTAACTGTTGATACATTTTTATTGGACACAGTAACATTCATAGTGTGATTTCTGCTATTATTGCAAAGAATGTTGAATTTTTTGTGTGTGTTTGTGTGCAAAAACTATAAATGTTACGGGGGGAAATAGCTAGATGGAATTTAGATGGAAATTTCTATTACAATATTGCCTTTACAAGCTCTTATCTGAACTACAGGGGATTCAGAGAAGCTCGTCATTGTTAAACCCTGTCTTGATTTATCTTCCACTGCCTTTTATTTTCTTTGTCCTTTGTTGAGAGGGTTCTAGTGGTTTGTGTTTGTCTCCTAACAAGCTCTCTTTGTTTTATAGCTGCCGGTAAAAAAAAATTGTCCTCAAGAATTCACACTCGTCTTAGACTTTAAAGAGCCGGTTGCTTGCGGTGCATGTTAACGTTTTAATTTGTTCTTAATAGTGTTCCTCTGAAACGGAGGAGTGGCTCCTAAAGATGAAAAATATTTTAAGGTTACTGACTGCTGGCAGACATATTCAAAATCTCCTTCAACACATTACACGCCTCGGTGCGCTCTAGCATGTGAAGCATCAGGATTCAGGGCCGAGGGCTTTCTTAACATGATGTCACAGTTATTTCTGTATGACTCGACCGAACACAATGAAAAACAAATGCATTTCTGCTTTACATATTGCATATCAGTGCGCAGGTGCTGATGTGTCTGTTTGTGTTTCTCTGCAGTTGATGATCTTCGGGATCTTCCTGTGTCTGGATGCCTTTCTGTACGTGTTCACCCTGCTGCCCCTGAGAACTTTACTGGCTTTTCTGAGGTTGTTGACGATACCCTGCTGCGGCCTTGGGTAACACATAATGCTCAACAAATATATCTCTCTCAAAAATGGCATTCAGAATTTGGGGGTATTTTTTTATTTTATTTTTGCTCACTTTTTATGCTCACAAATGTGGCAAAAATACAGTAAAACGTTTTATGTTAGAAAATGACTTTCGGAAAAGGCAATCTAACTGTAATTTAATTAGAACTAAATGTCGTCTTACAGCTGAAAGTTTGATTCAAATACAGTGCACACTGTTTTTTATTACAAAGGAGAAAAAAAAAGACGTTTAGTTAAATATGTTGATACTAGCTTATCTACACAGTGCTCAACGTAGTGTTTCTGTCACATTATGATCACAGCAAGGAAAAACCACAGCTTACTTGTGGCACTCGACTCTGTCATCGTTCATGAGTTTGTGCAATATAACTTCAACCTGAACATTAAAATGTCATAACACGTTTAGCTGAAACTAAAACGCTCATTTAGTTGTTAGAAACATACACTTCACAAACGTAAAAAAATATAGTTTGTCATTCAATCTTCCCTAAGATCTCGCTGGGGTGCTGTCATGCAAACTGACAATCAACAATTAAAGTGTTAAAGAAGGCAGTATATGCTTGACTTCAGTAGCAAAGCCGCAAGAAAAGAGTGGAGTGTGTATTTGGCTACTGTATTCGTTTAATAGGGTCCACATAATAGTTGAGATGCGTTGTAAATCGTTTTACAATACGATTGTGACCAGTAAAATAAATTTGAATAAATCTTCTCATTGTGCTTTAATTATGACAGGTTCGATCACAGTGAACAAGTGTGTTATTATTGACTTTTTCTTCATATCAGAGTACAGTATAATGCCTAATGTGTGCCTCTCCCTCCTCCCATCAGTGCTAATGTTTGCCCTTATTGCAGACGAAGCAGGTAGGACGCCTGCCTTCACAGTTGCAAACAATCCCATCCTTCATTCTGTTTGATCCATATGTTTTATATAAGGAGCATGTCACTGTAGCAGAGTGAAAATGTTGCTGGCAGAGATAACTCACTTTTAGCTAGCTTGCAATATGATGGAGCAGTAGTTTTAATTTTAACTCTAAGCTGCTGGCGAGTGAAGAGGTTTCATTTTAAACTGTTAAGTGTCATTTTTGTGGCTAGCAGTGTTTGTTTTGTTTGACTTTTCTGGGGCCTGTGTGACAAAAGTGTGAAATGACACGCCATCCTGCTAGGAAAAAAAAAGTTTAAACCAGCATAAGATGGTTTGCAGAATTAAGTTAGCTAGTTTAAGCTGATTAACTGTAGCTTGTTGATTGCTTTCTCAGCCTAACCAGCTGTCAAAAAATCAGACTAGACTAGCTTGGTCACCATCCAAGACCAGCAAACCACAACAGGCTGGTTTATACTGTTTCTACAGGAAAACAGTTTTTATTTTTTTTCTAGTCTGGTGTGTTTGGTGAGGATCTCCTAAGTCATAGCGGCTTTTCCCTTCGCTTTAATCAAACTGCAAAGAGGTTTAACTGAATCCTAAGATCCATAGCTACACTTAAATATTTTATTAATACCTCATGGTCACATTTCCAGCTTCAGGAGATTATGTGCAGAAATATTCCCATTTAAATGTAATTGAAGAGCTTACACATCACACTCATGTTTTGCTAAAATCTTGATCTAATTTACTGTTACCTTTAGGACCCCTTCATAATGAATAAGATCCTTGCAAGTAATATCGCAGTAGCCTTTCAGGACAGTTCGTTGCAGAATTAAAATCATTCTGCATCTCATTCCTTCAACATGAGTCAAGGATATGAAGGACAAAAGCTTTCTTACACATAAGCCTGGCACTTTAGCACAAGCGGAAGCTGGCACAGATGAAAGGCAAATATCAGTATGCGCTTGCGTAGAGCCAGATTTCATATCCCAGCTGCCAACTTTGAATATGAGCCAGAGCCACTTTGTATGAATTTATTAGTTTTAGAATTATTTTTTTTTGTTTTTAAATGATAGTTACACTAATGTTTACTTATATTTATGTTACTTTATACAAATATTTATACTATGTATAGAGTTTTGATGGTTCGTAAGCATGGAAAAAACGCTCAACTTAAACAATTGTGTGCAAACATGTTAATTACATGTAATGCCGTTTTTAAAATAACTTTGAAATGATGAAATTTCTGTTTGCTGTTGAAATTGAAACAGATTTGTTTAAACCTTCATTACACAATTAAGGCTCTGCTAATGGGTAAAGTATGATATAATGAGTGTAGAGTGATATTTCGGAAATGCTCTTTTCTAGCAAACTAATGAGCTGTCTTGCCTCGGGTAGATGAAATTCTATGTGACATTTTGTTTTTACGTTTTTCCGTAGTGAAACACTGAGTAATGATTACATGACTCATGAGATGTTCATTCATGTTTATTTTATGTTAACACTAGTAGTAAAGAGGAAGGGATGACCATGATCACATTCACTCTGCACAGCCGTTAGAACAGCGGTTTGTCACGAGACATCAAATAGCATCAAAACATCATTTATACACATATATATATATATATATACATATATATATATATATATATATATATATATATACACACACATACATATTTCAGAAAAAGTGGAATATGAGGAATACCGAAAGTAATAATATATAAAACTTCTTGTACAATGGCAGACTTTTTGGTAGACATGCGTACCGAACATTGTTGTGTACATAAACTACACTACTGCTCAAAATTTTAGAGACAGATTAAAGAAATCTTTTTTTACTCTTATTTACCAAGGATCTTTAAAATTGATCTAAATTGACAGTAAAGATTTTTTATGGTAATTTGATTTAAAAAAAAAAAAATGCAGCCTTAGTGCATACCAAAGCATTTTGAACAGTAGTGCATGTGTTCTTTGGCATTACTTTGGCAGAATTACATTTACTATTAATTTATTTTTATGCCATGCTTTTTTTGTTTATGGGGGAGTCTTACAACCATAATCTTTGCATGACAAAAAAAGCTCCGCTTCTTTCAGCATTTTGTTGCCAGTTCTCAGGTCTTGCTGTTTTCTGAGGATGTTTGTATATATTCCTCCTCGTGAGTGGGAGTGTGATGCCTCAAGTGAAAATGAAACATCCGTCTAGTTTTTCCTTTTTTACTTTCCCACCCACACCCAAGATGCAGGATCTATGCACACCTCTGAATCACAGCTCAGCTCCTCAAATAAATCTGATACCTTCCGTTCATTAGTTTTCAGCTGAAAATGTCTTAACTGTGAACTAAGCAGGGTGTGATGGATGTCAGTGCTCAACTTGTGTTTTTATTTATTTATTTATTTATTTTTTCCTTGTTGTCTACATGAAGATCATACATCAAACATCTGCATGGGTTTTGAGTTGTTCCTTGATGTTTTCTCTGGGTGTTTCTCCAGCTACGGGTATCTTTGATCTTGTGATTTCTTCCTTTTGTTTAAGTGGGAGTTTTGGCATGTCCAGTTTTCAGAGGAAAAAAAAAATGATATAAATAATTGTAACACTTAAACATTGAATATTTCACTCCGTTTAATCATGTATTTTTAATTCATTTAATTTTTAATATATAAATCTGGGTCTTGGACAAAGGGAATATAATAATCTGGACAAAATTGTGAAAAGTAGCAAATAAGACCATTTTTATTCTGTCATTCATACAAAAAAAAGAGTGTGTTAGATCCTTGGCTGTAGTTGAAGAAATGCCCGTCTGTCCGTTTCTGGTTTGAAAGAAAGCCAGTGCTTTCAGTGCGGTGGTGTTTTGAAGCTGATGTGTGGAATCATTGCATTTGGCCTCATTTTGTAAACTCATAAGTGCTATTTATAATTAATGTGCTCATTAAGCTTTTTCTTAAACTTGTTCTGACTCTCAAGTCTGTTTAATAACGGTCTGTGTGTTTGTGTTTATCAGTGGCTCTCGGTTCCTGCAGCCGGCTCAGGTGTGTGACCTGCTGAAAGGTTTGATAATGGTGCTTTGTTACTCCATGATGCACTACGTCGACTACGCCATGATGTACCACCTGATCCGTGGTCAGTCTGTCATCAAACTCTACATCATCTACAACATGCTGGAGGTACTGGAGCAGTGTTTTTACCCACTCTTGTTTTGTTTCAAATATGTTAAACACATAAGAACAATGTTCATGCATCATGTCCATATAGCATAAAGCAGCATACAGGTTTAGATGACACTGTAGTGACATTTTGGGTGCAGTAAATGTCTGTCATTTCATCACTCAGGTGGCAGACCGTCTCTTCTCATCATTTGGACAAGACATTCTAGACGCGCTCTATTGGACGGCCACTGAACCAAAGTCCCGGAAGAGAGCTCACATTGGAGTCATTCCCCATTTTTTCATGGCTGTCTTCTATGTCTGTATCCATTTTGTTATACTAGAAAGTCAGCAGTGCTCAGAATATAAGATATGTCAAAATTTAGTGTGGGTATTATTGCTCTTTATTTCCATATTGAGGTCGGGGTGGGTTTTTTCATCAGCCCTGTTTTTATGTGTCGTCAAGTAAGAATTTCCCGTTTGATTTAGTTTTTTGTTTAGTTTTTTAAATATCAATGACAAAAGTAGTTCAATACAGTTGTTTTCCTCAATGTGTATTTGCCTCAGTTCTGCATGCCATCCTCATCATGGTCCAAGCCTCTACACTAAATGTGGCCTTCAACTCACACAACAAATCTCTGCTCACAATTATGATGTCCAACAACGTGAGTAATGCACACGCAGACAAACATTTTATATGCAGACAACAGAATTGTCAGAATCATGGAGTTGTTTTGTAGACATTTAAAAAAAATGGTGCACAGTTTTATAGGCTTGCGTTTGTTCATGTTTCAGTTTGTGGAAATCAAGGGAAGTGTTTTCAAGAAGTTTGAGAAGAACAACCTCTTTCAGATGTCCAACAGTGGTGAGTCAAAGTGCCAAAATTCTTCCTAGTTATACTGGGCTCAACGCAGATGTTTCATATGCTATTACTGTTCTTATTTAATATGAACTATTGTTTAAAGGGTTTGGTTTCAGATTCTGGAACAGAATAAATACTCTGGAACTTTATATTCATCAATGAATCATTGTGATTATAAAATAAAAATGGATACTTTTGTTTTATACAGAAACTTTAAGCAGCAACTGTTTTCAGCATTGATAGTCCTAAATGTTTCTTAAACATCAAAATCATCACTTTTAGAATGATTTCTGAAACTGTAGACTTGAGTAATAGCTGCAGAAAACTCGGAAATAAATAACATTTTAAAACTGTTATTTTAAATTGCAGTAATATTCAAAATGTTTAAATGTTTTTACATTTTCAGCCCTAGTCTGCATGAAAGATTCCTACTGAGCCCAAACTGTATGTGTCATGGTACTATTGATTTACTGTATTCATGTTATTTAAGGTGCTGCAAAGAATACTGTACTACCAAACTTAGTCAATTATCCCAAAAGTAGTGGTTTGTTTCCTTTTGTTAGTACAGCATGCTTTTAATGTGGGTTTATACACTTTGAATATTACAGCAGTGTGCCTCAGTTCCGGTTATTCAAAGCAACTAGTAGGGTGTATGTCATCTTAATCACTTAGAGACTCTTTGATCGCAAGGCAGGTGAAGGTGCAGTCTTGAACATTGCATGTGGGCTGACTCACAAACATTATAGCATCTTTTTGAAATGCTAATCAAAGCTCTCAAGAGCTTTCTGATAACGCTCCGTGAGATGCTGACAGACTGCGGTGCCGTTTGAGTGCCTGTTTTCTACAGCGCCCATCTTCTTTATGAAAGACATGCTGATATACTGTAATCAGCACCTATTCTCCCTTCCGCTGTTTACTCTCTCCCCACTTTTAAATGGGCACTAAGTCCTGTGGTCGTCCATTCAAGCCTTTGTGATGGAATAATTCCTCAAGTTACTATTCATACACAACCTGCTGCAAACGGTGAAAGCATGATACGGATTTGCATCCTTTGAAGTCTTACAAACTGGAAGCTTTATTTTGTTGACCGTCGTTTCCCCTCACATTTTGTTGGGATTGGAGAGAGAGGGGGCTTTGTGAATATGCTTATATGTTGGTTATATATTTCTGTTTTACAGATATCAAGGAGCGGTTTACCAATTACGTTTTGCTCCTCATCGTGTGCTTGAGGAATATGGAGCAGTTTTCCTGGAACTCAGGTCTCAATTAAGACTCTGATTAAAACTCTTAATTGAAAACGCAGGCATTTTAAACTGCCGCCTGTTTTCTTTTTAGACTAGTAGTTGGTTCATTGTAGCATCTAGTATCTAGCTTTTATATATTTGGCATTTATATAACCAAGATCCAATCAGTTTCGTAATTGTGGTACTTACCTAGAGGAATAGTTCACCCAAAAATCAATTTGTATTATCCTCATCCTTTCCATTCAATATGCAGATGAGTCTGTTTCTTCTTTAAAACAGTAGGAGAGGCCAAATATCTGAAATAATTACTAATCTACAGATTTATCTGCAGTTTCATTCTGACAACACTGATACACTGCAGGGGAGCAAGTGATGTAATGCTGGCTTTCTACAAAATTGTTCTGATGAAGAAACAAACTAATCTACAACTTGAATGGCCTGAGGATAAGTCCATTTTTAGCAGTGCTTGGTTAGTCTGTTAATAGCATTGATATTTCTCGTAGATCACCTCTGGGTGCTGCTTCCTGACGTCTTCATGGTAATCATGTCCGAAGTTGCGGTTGACGTCGTCAAGCATGCTTTCATCACTAAATTCAATGACATCACAGCTGATGTGAGAGCCACAAATTCGTACTTGATTTTCAAAATAATTCACCTCAGAACCACAAATGCACATTGAGGGTGACCTTTTTTTGGATGGGGTCATGAAGTGCACTAACAAAGCCCTAAATATAGGAACCGTATATGAACTTTGCCTTTCCATCACCTTCTTTAGGTCTACAGTGAATATAAAGCCAGCTTGGCTTTTGAACTTGTCAGCAGTCGACAGCAGAATGTAAGTTTTAATGATGTGTGTAGTATGTACTCATTTTTTTTTTTATACTTTAAAAATCTATCCCTAGTATCTGTAAACGGTGTAATGTGCCAAAAACGGTTAAAAAAAAAGAATATACTTAGGAAATGTGGTTGATTCACGGACAGGCTTACACAGACTACAGCGATTCAGTCGCAAGAAGGATGGGCTTCATTCCTTTGCCTCTTGCTGTACTGGTGAGAAGATATTTTCCCTTATTTAACTAACGATTTATTTGCTATGTAGCCAAAAATACTGTCTGAAGCTATATATATATATATATATCTATGTGTCCAAGGGTGTGACAGCAAATATGTTTTAAAAAGTAATAATAATCTCTGACATTTGATAAATTTCTCTTATGCTATTTGTAACTTCCCACCAGGCACTGGATGTCTATATAACATTAACATATAAAATTAACATATAACATGTATAACGTTGGACAGAGGTTGCATTTCAGTTGAAAATGAAAATTTGGTTGACGTCAAAATGTCACACCATAGGACAAAGTCCATTTTTTATTTGTAAACTATATATATATATTCATACACAACAATCTTGAATTATACCAGCAAAAAATTGTTGTTTGATGTATCATATATTTAAGATTGTAACACATTGCATATGTGATGCTGAAGATACGGTTTTGTTTTTGTCTCCATCAGTTGATTCGAGTGGTGATGAGCTCTGTGAAGATCCAGGGTGCTCTGTCATCTGTCTGTCTGCTCCTTTTTTATCTTGGGTAAATGAATTACCTCAAAGTGCATGGTATCGCAAAATGTGTGATTTTGACCGCATCACTCATCTGTGAACATTCTGTGAGCAGTTTAGGCTGATTAGAGATTGTTGCACTGCTATAGTTTTTAAATCATGTAGCAGTGCAATATGATTAAATTGCAAGGAAAGGGTTGTGGTCTAATTGTTATTTATTTTTGTTCTGATGAAATTGCTACTTTTATTCTGTAAGGATGCCTAATTATTATCTTTATCCGGAATTTATTAGCCAAAGTAGTTGGTAACATTTTCTGCAACATTTTGCGAGTAGCCTACCCAACCCAAGATTTTAGTTGTGAGTTTTAAAATGCATTTTTTTTTATTTCGCAGGTTGATAACGCTGAAAGTGTTAAATAGTATAGTTATTCTGGGCAAATCCTGTCGCTACGTAAAGGAAGCTAACATGGAGGGGAAGCTGTTTGAAAGACAGTCTGCTCAAACCTCAAAACAAACTCCCAAGAAAGCAAACCCAACCAAATCCCCCCCAACCTCAGGTAACACCAGTTTTGATTATTCAGTATTTCATACATTCTGTCACCGTTTCTCAAACTCTGTTTCTTTTTTTTAGCTGAACCTAAAGTGCAGCGACCCTCCACCTCCATCACCAAGCAGCCGAGCCCAAGAGCGAAGCCTTTTCCCCCGGCTCCACCTCCTGTAACTGAGGTGACCAGTGATCCGCCCCCAGATTCTCCTCCTAAACCAGAGGAGAGCAGCAGCGAGACGCCACAGTCTACTGAACTTAAACACAGAACCACCAATAAAGATCTGCTGGAGATCGACCGCTTCACAATATGCGGCAACCGAATCGGGTGAACTTTGACCCCATCACCATAGTAACTGCTCAGGAACGAAAGTGGAGAAGACTCGGACTCCGAGTCTGAAATAATTGCAAAGGCTTTCGAGTGAGTTCTTCAGAAGTAGCTATTGTTTAACTGGAAAATTACTCGTTTCGCCATCCTCTCTGCTTTCATTTCTATGGAATTTCTACCAAAGGAAGCAGATCTTGTGCGTGAAGCATTACAGATCAAAACAAGGAGTCCCCCTCGGGCAGCCTGGCATATCACATGACTTAGGATCTAGCATATGTTGCTTAAGGATATATTTGTCTCAATTTTATCAGAAAATCTTGAACAATAAATAAGGCATGAACTTCTTATAAACCGGACCTTGTATCTGTAAGTGGATACTAAAAAGCATAAATTAAATACATTTTCAAACACTTGAACATATGAATAATTTACAACTGATGCATATAAATAGATAACGTTGTATATATTCACACACTTTTGGCTTAGAATAACATGCTAAACGGGTCTGCCAATAATGCTGCCATTAGAACTAATTTGTCTTTGAAATATTTATTTTTAGAACTTGTAAAGGAATTATTGGCTTCAGTTAAAGTCTGTATTGTAACAGATACATTTCTTTAAAACACATGACTCAGAAAGGGAAGGTTTAGTTAATCTAACGCCAGGCTGCTTGATAATTGAGCTCTGTATAATATACATGGTGCCAATCTAGCTGACTTAACTTTGCACTGATTTACCACATTGTCTTAAGCTGTACAGTGTATTTTTGTGTTTCTAAGTATGAAAGTTTACACCAGCTATGAAAGAGCAGATAACCGTTTCATATGAAGTGTAACAAAATGAGTGCTTTTGAATGCACATTGTTAGTGTATTTTTAAATTTAAATGATCTGTGACCAATCATATCCTGAGAGACTATTGTTTGATATAATATCTTTTGTTGTTTTAAATGTAATTAAATTATTATACAGTAATTAATAGTTCAGTCATGTTTATACTGTTTTATAGCATTGCTTGGAAGGTGAGGAGAAGTTGAATGTCAATCTGATGTCTAGAATTTACCTCCAGTATAGTCATGAGGTGCAGAGGCACCAAATGACAAGTGACTTGAAAATGGATATTGCGTCATTCTCTTTTGACTGAAAATGTTGTTTGAGAAGTGTTCCTGCCATGATCTGAAGTGTGAATAATTTGCATTTCAGTGTATTGTATTTTGTTTTATATCATTGTAAAAAAATCGAATGACTATTTTTGGAGAGATGATTCTGAACAGGGTTGCACAGGTAGTTGTCCTCACAGTGTGTTCTCATTTTCTGTTTTTAAAATGTTCCATAATGCTAAAAAGTAGTTTCATATGTAAGTGTTGAAGACAAAACCAGTTTGTTTTTATGTAATTCCATCCCTGTTTTTGGGACAGCAAATAAAAGTTGTTTTGTAATACGTGCCATATGTTTTATTTAATGCAAGATAATCCAGAAAGGTGTTTTTGGTTTTGTTACTGGTCGTCATATTGTAAGTATGTTTGCAGTTTTTATGCACCTTGTAGTTTTATCAGTCAGAATGCATTCTCCACGGTATGCTGTGGTATTAAACTGCGCCCACGTATCTGACAGCCTGAGACAGTAATCTGCCACTTTGTGACCTTTTCCCCTACAGAATTCACAGACTGTGATGGATGGCTAGTAAATCCACCCTCAGCCGCCTCCATCTCCATTTCTATGTGTATGAGGTAATGTTTACCTCCCCTACACCCACCACAAACCTCACTGTCCTCTTCCATCAAGATCCCCAGATAGCAGGTACCTACTTGACTCTAAGACATACAGTCTCATACAGAGGAGGCAGAGCAGTATGTTGTTTCTAAGACAGCTGTATGGCCATTTTGAATAAAGAAAACCTTTTAGAATTAAAACTGCAACGGCAGACATCCTTAATGGTGTGTTATTTCGATGCATTTATGTTGTTGAGATTGTTTTGCAGGGCTAACCAATGTGGTTGCATTCTGATGTGACCGTGGTAATCTGTTATCATCCTGCTTGCCTTGTCGGAAAAGAATAATTTCTTGTACAAACAGGCTGCCGGGGTTTTGACACTGTTGGATTTTGTCTTTGTTCAGCAGTGTCTGACACACAGAACATTCTGCAGCCATTGCATTCTTCAGAGAATCCTTTAATCCACAGCTAGAAAGAGAATTTAATCAAGTGAAGTCCTGCTCTGATATCATGTACACACCACATTCTGAACCTCCCTCACATTCTTTATGAATTAAGTAGTTGTTTCCCAGAATATAGTGAAGGAATAACATGCCTGGTTTAAAATTAAAGGAATTTTGCTGGAGATAGACTTCAACTGGCCTTAAGGACTGGTTATGGATGATAACTGCAATGTATATCAGTAATGTCAAATTAAATTAGACTTGATGACATTAGTGTAATATAGAGTCTCTCTATGTACTTGCGCTGTGTATGTGAATGAAATACACAAAGTTCTGTGTGTTCCTATTTATCTTATTGTATTTGATGTCTTAATAAAATCAGAGAGAAATTAGTCATGTTGTAAGAGATGTGAGCCCACTCAGTGGGTGAACTTACTGGCTAATACTTACAAAAGCTGAACGAGTAGATAAAACCCAAAAGTTTGAAATAAAAATCCTCCATGTGTGTTGCTTATGTAACAGCATCTCCCACATATTCTCTCTTGCTGCGCCTTATGACTGGAGACAGATTTCAACAATATTCTTATAAATACAAATAAGCTTTTAGGGCTTGAACAATATTTTTTTTTATATAAACCCTGTCAATTCCCCTATCATTTTACAGGTAGCTAATAGTTTTCAGTTTGACAGAAAACTTCCAGGACCAGGGAAAAATGCTGATCCAAAATGATGTTCTACATTTTAATGATGGACGCTAGTTTGTCGGTGATGTTTTAGCTGTTCGGTCCACCAGGTAAACATGTTTATTTTGTAAGAAATTGTCAACGTAATAAAAATAATAAAAACTAGTGACTATTTCTTATGTAGAAAAAAGTTAAAACATAGGGGAAGGGTAGGCCTATCAGTTAGCCTACCTCAACTATGGGTTCCCAAAGTTACCATCGTTACGGTTACGCTAGGTTTTTTGTTTTGTTTTGTTTCTGCGGGAATGTTCATACGTTACATCGGCTATGTAAAAAAAATTCACTAGTTAGTTTGAAAACAGTTTTCCTCATTAGTCTGTCAATTATTACACCTTTGTACTAAAAATGAATCATTATGGACAAAAGGTGTTTTCACCAGTCTTCAAAATCAGTATCTAGAAATAAGTGGATGATTGAGAACAGCCTATGTTAAATCAGCTCGTGTCTCATCTGCCGCCGACAGGCGGAGCACCGAGCGAAGCTCCGGAGAGGAGACCGTTAACACACGGGGAGGGGATGCGCACGCAGTACCTACACCTCCGTGGCTCGCGCTCATCAGCCGCGTTAGTATCGCGGGGCATCTGACCGACCGGCCGCGCAGTAAACCTACAGGACCCGCTCGCAGCGGGGGGAACACGATCAACATGAATCGCTCTCCGGACAGCTGGACTTGAGAAATCGCCGAAACTGTCCCTCGTAGTACACCCAGAATTTCCTCCACTTTTATCACCTGGAATTGCTTCAGCACCAGAACTCATCATGCTGTGGAAAACGGGACTGATTTTTCTGTGCTGGGGCTTGACGTCCGGAGAACTCCAGGACAGGCAGTCCGGTACTCCTGCTGCTCCAGCGCGGACAACTTTGGATTTCGGCTTCGTCCCCTCCGGAGTTTACGATACTGTCGCCTATTACGAGCCTGGGGCCATTGGGATTTTATTTAACATGATGCACGCTTTCCTCTATGTGGTTCAGCCCAACCCGTTTCCCGAAGGTGAGCTCAGTCTTGTCGTGTTCTGAACAACTTCTGAGCACATTTTCTTACTCTTGAATCATTATTTGAATCGGGTTAGTTGTTTGCACTTTCTTCAGCTGCATCTACCATACCATGAGCAGGTAGATGCTTCAGGTGGGAGAGGTGCCTCCTGTTTTGTCTCCGTGGAGGGTTAGGAGGTATGAGGGGTTGAATACGGTTGGTCTCTTGTATTCTCCACCTCCTCCGCGTTCGGCATTATTTGGAAAATCTTGAGATTAAGATTGTGACCCTGTGAGTCACTGTCCTAATGAGCTAAAACGCTAATCTGGAATGCCATATGTTGCTGTTCTTGTATTTTCCAGCCCGCCACAGGTGGATATAACCCGGTTTCTGGAGGAATCCCAACCATACACACCCTTTTCAGATTGTGGAGAGCTTTAATAAGGAGCTGAGTTGCATCAGGTGTTCGATTAGGTAGACGTCCAAAAATGTGTACTATTGGTGGTCCTCTAGGTTGGCGGTTGGGAACAGCTGAGATTTTGCTGTTGTACTTGTCATCTCATACATTACTCTTCTGTTTCCAGTGGTTATAAATCCTTTGTTTTTCTGCAGCTTGCTCATTTCTCATCTAGTGATGATCCCCCTCCAGCAGTAGGTCTAAATCATCCGTGCGTTCGTCTTCAGAAAGCATGCGACACTGACAGCGTTTTGTTTCTTTTTCTCCCCTTTTTCTTTTTTTTTTCTTCTTCTTCATTCTCAAATAAAAATAGCCACAGCTGTAGCCCTTTCAGCAAATTAATTAGAAAGATAAAAGCTTTCTGACAGGCTTCCAGTATGATAATTCAGCCCACTGCGTTTGATTTGCAAGAAGGAGACAGCTGCGACAGTCTCGCCATAACTCAGATTGTGCTTGATTTGTTCTCTGGAACTACATATGTTTGTGCCAGTCTTGGAAGTCATTTCATAGCATGGATTTTTCTCAGGCCGTCTTCCCTGAACTGATTTAAGAAAGCTGGTCAGACATGCTCAAATCCTTTGATCCTTAAATCTGAATGGACTTTGACAAGTGAAAGTAAGGACACTGGTGTGTGATGGTAACCCCCTGTCTCCTTCAAAAGAAACAGTGTCTTTAGACCTACAAGACTACTCATAAGATCAAAGCACGCTGGAGGACGTTGGGTTGGTAATAGCCTATTAATTGCTCAGTTTGAAGGCCTCTAGTTTCACCAAGATTCTCAGTTATATTGCCAGGAAATATATTAGAGAGCACTTAGGAGCTCTCTGTTCTCAGATGCTGACAAGGCTATCCTGACTGCCACCTTTAGTCTATTCTCTGAGTCTCATTTTGCTCCTCAAAGCAAATTTTTGTAGAGATAGGATAAAGGTTTTTTTTTACTTATTTATTTAACATAAAGTAGCATTCTAGCTAGTTTTGAGTATGATTTAATTAATTTTTTGATATTTTTTTCAGCAAGAATCCAATGATTCGATCAGATGTGTTGGTACTTTTTATTAATTAAAAAAATATTATGCAGTACAACTGTTTTTATTGGTAATACTGATAAATGTTTGAGCACCAGTTCAGCATATTATGATGATTTCTGAAGGATTATGTGACACTAAAAAACTGGAGTAATGGATTCTGAAAATGTAGTTTTGCAATCACAGAAAATGTTACATTTTAAAAATAAGTAATAAAATGCATTTTTAATTAAATAAATATAGCCTTGGTAAGTATCTTTTGAAGTATATTAGTGTATAAGTAATCAATTTCAAATCCTTTTAGAGAGCTATTTTAACACCCTCGTGGTCCATCTCATAATATACGACAAAACCCAAAACTAGCAATAAAGGTGACAAACTGACTCAGTCCATCTGAGGAAGACATATGCAGTGGAAGCAGTTGCCAGGGCAACATAACTGTATCCTAGCAAGTGTGTTTGAGTTTCTCCCATTGGCCTACATATGTCTGAATGCTGTAGTGTTAAATGAGGTGCGGGAATTCAATGCTTTCTGTGAGAAGTGCACTGCTTTACTGAATCTTAACAGATCCTTGTTTAAGCACAGGACAACCAAGTCTCTTACAGACATTTTCATGCCCGGAAGTAGGTGAAAGTTGAGACATTTTGAGTGTTGTGTAATTTAACATAGTGTAAGTGCAATTTTATGCATGTACATTTTAACACCATAAGTCTGATATCCACGTCTGCCACATTGGATGAGTTTATATCCGTGCCAGCAGGGCTGCTGAAGGATGGAGCACCAGTGTTGATCGCAGATGGCATCCTGAGTGGCATATCTGTGGGCTGCCAGCTTGCTATGCTCCCCTTTGCTCCTCTTCATCTCTAGAGACCGTTACGCCACACTGAGGCTGAGGGGAAATGAGAAATTGCACTCTCTGTTGCTCCGTTTTTCCTTTTTTCCTTACCCCAGTTATCTCACTCTGCTTGACCTCCATTCTTTCTCCTCCTTGACTCTACTCAACAAGCCCTCTCTTACATATTCATGTCTAAAACTCCTCAAAGGAATTATATTTAAAGGCTGGTGCTGTTATTTTTAGAGGTGGCTTTAAAAAGCTTATAATTTGTTCAGTTCTGATGTGCAACTTGTGACTTGACCATAAATCCACCAGAAGACAATAGGAGGATATTCTTTTTAAATATGTCCTTACATTAGAAATGCACTGTAGTGTAGATGTGTTTAGGATATGATTGCTATTTTATGAGCAGCTGTGAAATATCTTGCACATATTTGAATGCGGTGAGTATTACTGGAAGCTGAAGATGTTGGAGTGTGTGATTTGTCTTACGGTATAGCGCTCACGTGCTCTTATGACTCCAGCATGACTGTGCTGCTCCTGGGTCTGGCACATTTCACTGGAGATCCTGGGGCATCTTCAGTCCAACATGAGCCCATGAGCTCCAGTAAGGTCGGAGCCCAGCTGTCAGCATTATCAAAATAAACTGACATTCTAATATTATTCTAGTAATATTTTTAATAAACAATTTCTGCTGCAAAGTAATCTGCGCATGATAATCCTGTTGAGTTTTGGCTATTTCTTGAAGAGTTATGGGCAGTAGCATCAGTAGCATGTTGGATACAAGTCAATATTAGACTTTTTTATTGATTGATTGTTTGCTTGGTTGGTTGGTGTTGTTCAGTGTTACATATTTATTTGTCCATGCTCATTTGACCTATTATTACTTTTAGATTGCATTTGCCTTCATCTATAGGTGTGTATATAGTTATTTAAAAAATCTCTCTCTCTCTCTCTCTCTCTCTCTCTCTCTCTCTCTCTCTCTCTCTCTCTCTCTCTCTCTCTCTAGTGGGGATAAAATATTTAGATATTGAATTTGTACTGAATGAAAATTTTATATTATACATGCAATTTACTAAAAATACATGTTAATGATTTAGATTTTTGTGTGTGTATACATTTGTGTTTGTCACATTTAACTACGTTCAAGCACATTCAACATCCTGGAGTTTTCTTCTCCAAATCAGCCCAGAAAAGTATGCAGATTCAGTCCGGATGTACTAACAGCTTAACTGTTGTCCAGGCTTAGTTTTACAAGCATGTCACCTCAAAAGGGTTATTTGCAGCACGTAGACCCTTGTAGAGCTGGGCACTGCTGCTGATACGCTCCTGTCTGGATGTGCTTAAGCACTGCAGGGCTTGTAGCTGCTCTAAATCTGGCCCTCCTAGGCTGTAGATAGACACAGACACACACACACACACCCAATCACCTTTGGTGTACTTTACCTGAGCTTCTCTGGCAGCTGATTTACAAGACCACTTTAAGAGGATTTCAAGCTGTTTGTGGCCATTGAGACACATTGACAGACTGGCTAATAGACATGTGTAGTGTGGGAATCTCCAAGACTTATTACATAATGATGACCAAGTCATACATGGTCATATGTTGGCTTCTCAACCAATAAATCATAGCTGTCTTATCTAGCAACCTATATAATTGTCTATATATATATATATGCAAATGCAATCTCTAAAAATGACTTTTATTTTGTTAAAAGTAATTGCACACATGCTTTATAAAAATTAATAATTATAAGAAAAGCTTGAGCATTTATTTAGAGATTCAACTTCTGGTTTCATATTGTCATCATTGCAGTTAAAGCTATTTATTAAGTGTGTCTTCGTGTCCAAATATGTTGTTGTCGTTGTATTTGTGTAGCCATTAGTGGTGTTTGTGTAAGTGTTGGTAAGCCTTTCTAGAGAGCTGCAGATTTGCGCTGTCATAACTAAACTGTTCCTGCTGCTAATGCGACGGTCGCATTTACATTTAAACTCCAGTGAGCGTTTTCCACCGCTGCCTCATGTTAGCATGGCATTATGGGATGTCAAACGGCAAACCCTTCAGGTGTTCTGTTCTGCAACGTTGTTAAGAGGAAAGTGGGATTGCTGTAGCCTCTGAATGAAATACTTATTTTTAGAAAAGCTACACACACACACACACACACACACACACATACTTTCTCTATCCAACATGTTGTGTGGGTTGTATTTCTCTCTCTAGGGAGGGAAACAAAGGCCTAAACTGAGATAGAGAGAGAGAGAGCAATGAAAGACTGGCAGTGATCCTAAGCTATACGGCCCTTGATTATACAACCACTTTTAGCTAAGGCAAAGAAGCTATTGAGGCTGGATGAAGCAGTCTTTGAAAAGACTCTGAATCTGACCAATAATTGGAGATGGATCAGATTAAATACAGTTGGTCACTACTAGGCATGTCATAATTATTTTTTTTATTAGTGTCGTTCCAAACATGCAAAAGCTTTGTTCATCTTCGGAGCACAATTTAAGAATTTAGATTTGACTGTCCCTGACTGCCAAGTAAAAATATGAAAATTGTCAAAACAGTCCATCTGCCATTAGTAGTTCAATCTGAATGTCATGAAGAGATGAGAATACTTTTTATACGCAAAGGAAATACAAATCTTCTCTGTGTGTCTCGGCAGTAGTGCTATTTTGGAAAATATCCACTGAACACAAACTACATACTTTTTTCTGTCAGTCGTGATACATTTTCTACATGTACTTATGCTTTGATTTGAACTCAAACAGCACATCCTTGTGACGTGGCTGACACAGAAGAGTGTGCGTAGTGGATATTCTCCAAAATGATACTACAGAGACATGGAGTGAACTGTTAAAATATTTAGGTGCAACACTGCTGTATTTCTACTTTTTCATACATTCTGCCCACTGAATTAGCTTTTTTTCATTTATCATTTTAGAGCTTGCTGCCACATTTGGGTTTGGGTCAGATAGAGTTTAAATGGCTCCATCCTCCATCCTTTGCAAAGTGACAGATTTACAGACCATTCTGTGCTGAAATGTTCTGTTCAAACTGTTAAGGACAGATTGTAACAGTTAGAAACCCTGTTAAAAATAAAGTTCAACAGCTTTTTCCTAATGTTAGGATTCTCAGAAGCATATGTATAGCAGCAGGTGCCACATGCAGGCAGAAAGTTGGCATTTCACATATTTTATTTCACTTTTTTGGTTTAGGATATGATCTACTTCCTCTTTATTACTTATTATCTATCTTAATTATCGTTGTGACTCTGAGGGACAATTATCTGGTCAATAGTCGATTGTAGATTTGTAAATGCAATTTATGTTTTGGGTTTTTGATACAAGGAAACACTTTTTCCTAGTATCAAATATTCGGGAGGTTCGGTATTCTGAAGTTAATATTTGTTTTTAAAGTACATTTGAATTAGTTTTTTTCTTAGATTTGATTCTTCATGATGTGACCCCTTTAACCAAAACTGAGGCAACAATTTGATAGCTGTTTAACAGAAAGTAAGCATGCTAGGAGATTTCCAGGTAATATTAGAATGTCATGGGCATGAGGTCGGGGAGTTGCCGTGCTGTTGAAAGGGTGAGAGGGCATCCCTGCTGGGAAAAGACGAGAGGGTGGCTCTACGTAGAGCTACGACACTGGGGCTTCTGGGAAAAAGCAGAGTTGTTCTTAATGAGCAGGGAGAGATGGCTGATAGAATTATATACATTTATAAGTAAGAGCAATATTGGTGTACAACAATGAGGAAGAAAAGATAAATGAGCAAAATGTGATAGAGGAAAGATACAAAAGAGAATGTGAAATAATAATAATAATAGGGGAATAATAAGAGAGAAATTTAATATTCACTATTCTCTAGCTGTAATTTTAGAGATGCTTTCATCTCCTCATTTCTTGTATCAGGCACATAGATTACATGCGGTTTGGTGTTATATTTGGTACTTTCCTTATTCAGAAAATCAGTTGCTCGTGGCAGAATCAGGACAAAGACTTTCTGAATTTTTTTTTCAGAATTTTGGTGTTTTATATTTAATGAATCTTTGAGTCTTGATAAATGAAAAGTTCAAATGAACAATGTTTATTTGAAATAGAAATCTTTTGTAACATTTGTAAGCGTCTTTACTCTGTTTGATCAGTGTCTTTGCTGAATAAAAGCATTAATTTATCAAAAATGCACACTGAATGGTCGAGCTGTTTACCTCATAGGGACAGTTGACTTCCGTTTTTACTCTCTTTGTAGGCAAAACTTGGCCCACACACATAAAATCTGAAGCCATAGAGTATATTTACTCACACATTCATCTCTGCCATTAACTTTGATCTAATTTAGCACTGCTTTCAGCATTCGTCCCATGTGGGTTGTAGTTAAGAGCATGTATTAGAGTATAATGTACAAATACTACGGATGCGGATGTTTCCTCATTAAAATTTATGCCCTGGCATATCTGCTTACCATAAATTCACAGAGCAAGACAGAGACTGCACATAATTGCGACGTCACGTGCCTTGCTAGCATTTCCCAGCCGAAAATTAGCCTCTTTGCAGCATTTATTGCCTTGAGGCAGTTTCAGATATATATGTCAGCATTATATTATATTTTTTTATGTATTTATTTACTTATTTTTAAAAGTATGCTGTTGTTGAAAGTTTACACAAAAACGTTTTGGTTCCTGAATTTTTATTAGATTCTACATGCCTGACTAGCATTGTGTCTTCTGTTCTTGCTGTTGAGTTTTTTAATTGCAGAAATGTGTGATTATTTCAATCCAAAGTAGATCAGACTGTGGACACACAAACACAGACACACACATACAAACTAATCAGTATTAATCAGTAACACCTTCATGACCCTTATTTATCTTTATATCAGCTTTGCCGTGATCAGTAAGCTGATATTAGGCAGGGATTGTGTTTACCTGATTCTGTGTGTCTGCAGTTTAACATTTCTGCACTGCAGTAGACGAGTATAGACGAGAATCTAGTATTATAGATTCAATTGCTAAGGCAGTACATTAACATGGTAAAGAAAATTACACATCAAAGCATTTCACAGTTTAAGACCTAATTATATGATATTTAATGGGGGCAGAACAATCTGATTCCTGATTATGGCTCTGATCTGGAGCTTTTTGATGAGGGAAAGTATTCACTTTTTTTCTTTTTTCAAACAAATCAAACCAATAGAAAACATCACAAACCAGTTTATTATTTCAATTTGAAGGGTGCGCAACATAATCACGTTTTGATCACCAGCATAGTTTCTGCAGTGTATTTCATTAACCTTGAATATGGAACTAAAAATAATGTTAATGCATTAAAAAACAGCATGCAAGTAGGCCACATAGGTCAGCTGACTCATAAATTAGTTTGTAAAGGACATAAACATTGGGCGAGGAATGTGGATGAGTCCAAGATTGCATAGTAAATTTATAGTTTGAGGTTATGATTGTTTTTGGAATACAATGGAGGATAAATCAGCAGGCACCATTACGCTACTCCTCCTTTTTAAAAAATATTCAGGATGTCAAAAAATGATCTATAGAAAACATTTTGACGGAGATCAGGCTTGTTGGGGAACTAAATCTTCTTATGTATTTAAATAGATGGGCTCAAAATGTTGATCTACATTAGGTGTTATTTGTATTGTAAAACGATAAAGAACAAGAAAATCACATTAGGTGCAAAGCAATCTCAAGCTCTTCATTTGACCAGGGATGCTGTGTATAGTTGAGCAAGGGTTTTCCTTTCCACCCAATAGCCATTAATCTGATTAATTCTGATCTGGAAAAAAAAAAAATCTGATGAATGAATGCAACCTGGTCTCAAAAATATGTACCTCGGTTCACTTTTTGTAGATCACTGGTGAGCTATGCAATACCGCATTTGGTAAATATTGCATTCAGTATCGCAAATGAATCGCCTGCGAAACGCAATATTTTGTCGTAGCTCACCAGTGATCTATAGCTCTGTGTATTAACTGCCGATTAGCGGAGATTTACGCTAATCAAAGAACTTGGCTTTACTGACTGAGAAATAAGCATAAACACCTAATATCAGCCAGTAAGTTAAAAATGATATAATATTAGCCAATAACCAATACTGTACTGATATTGTACCATTCAGTATAACCATTGTTACCTTTTCACTGCGACTGACAAAAGCAGCGATAATGTGAGAATATTCTATAGCGTGCATGTACATTCTTATTTCATACACACACAAAAACCCACCTTCCTAAGTGAGTATCAGAATACAGGGCAACTCAAATTGCTGTTCATTTATTAATCTAAAGGTCCTACTCTGTTGCAGTCTAAGCCTGTAGATGCTGTGAAGAGATTGGTGTGGCTTCCAACTCTAGCTTGAACTCACTCATGCACGTAATGCCATTTTCATTAAATACTGGCTTTAAAAAGGGAAATGTACTTTTTTATATATATAATAGTTCTTTTCTCCTTTTTCTTCTGTATTTCTCCAGGTTCCCCTTTCCTTGGTAACTGGTTCCTTGGTTACAGAGGATCCTTTTTGCTTTATGTTTGCTTGAACAGATTGTTATTGTTAATGTTCAGGTACAGATTGTAACCCTCTGGGATTCTAATCAGACACCAGGGAGTAGAAAAGTCATGAACACTGGCTTCGTGGCATTAAGGTGGTGAGAAGTCACACGCTCGTTCACTCATAGAAATAGACAGCAGACGTCTCGAGGGATTCTGAAGCCTTGTGAATATTCCAAACGCATCTGATCCTCTTCTCTGTGTGAAAGCTACAAGTGTGAAAAACCTCAGGCTAATGTCACCCAGTCGCAACTGAAGATTTTCAAATAACGGAGACACTAACGATAGATGTTTACATGTCACAGCTCAGGCTAGTCGCTGCTAAAGGCTTTAGGATTGAGCTTGTTTTTGTGGTGCCACTGGCCAGTCAGTGGAGTCGTGATAAAAGGTTTCTGTGACTCCAGAGTGATTGGCTAAAAACGGCATCTGAAAATACGTGCAAAGATGGTGGAATTCAAACAGCGTGGCATTATCTTTGATCAAATGAGCCATTTGTGAGTTAACCAAATTAGACCGTTTTTTTAATAAACTGCTGTTTTGTGTAAGCTGCTGTACGCTCTCTCCACTGTAATATATAGGCCGCCTCTACACCGAAGGGCTCAGGTGGAAGCAACTGTGATAGGACGAGACAGACCATATCAAAATTTGCAAATGAGACAAGACATGTACCTCCATCTCTACGATTTGCTTTCACTGCAAGTACCTCATAGAGAAGAAAGACAGGCATTTCAGATGAGCTGTCAGCATCCAAAAGAGAGTGTCGGTTGAGTTGTGATGGTAATTGTGGTAAATATATCATTGTGTTAAAAGTAGTTCTTTGATTTGGCTCTGTATTCGCTATGTAGTTCAAATCTCATGAGATGAATTATAAAAGAGTGAATTTGGTTGTTGAAAGCAGTTGTCACCTTTATATAATCAAATAGAAATTTATTCAGACACCAGAAGAACTTTTTGTTTTTTTTAGAGTGGGTGCAGGACACTATAGTTGTTTCGAAATGAGAGCTATATACTTCAGACATGGAAAAAAAGTGTTTTTCATTATCAAGATGAATTTGTTCTGACAGTTTAACTCTGACTTTGACATATTTGAACATTTTCTAAACTATTGCAAATAGCCTGTGATAATGTGAGTAATGTTGCAGGTATCTGAATAAATTTTGGTTTTACTATATGTTGTGAACAATATGTGTACAGAAAAGGATTAAGCTCAACTCTGTCTTTCTGACTTAGATTTTTCAATATGGCATTATGTTAACAAGTAAATTTGTAACAATTGCTGGCCTACTATTGAAAGGTTTGGTGTTAGTAAGATTCTTTTAAATATTCTATTCATATCCTTATGTTTACCAAGGCTGTATTTATTTGGTCAAGAATTTGTGTAAAATACTATACATTTTTAGGAATAACTGTTTCTATTTTAATATTATTAAAATGGAATTTATTCCTATGACGTAAATCTGATGAATTAATTTTTCAGTGTCACATGATTCTTCTAATCATTCTAATATGGTGATTTGCTGCTCACAAAACAATATTAGCAATGCTGAAAAGTTATGCTGCTTAATTTTTGTGGAAACCGTAATAGTTGCAGGATTCTTTGAATATGAAGTTTAAAAAAAACAGTATTTATTTGAATTGGTTATACTGGTCATTTTGACAACAGTTTAATGCATCCTCGTTGAATAAAAAACACCTAAATATTAAACACCAATGCACGTTTCTTCTGGACTGTATACACTGGAAATGTTTTGTGGGGTATTTTTTCTTCCAATAACTTTTTTTTTTTTTTTTTTTCCAAAATTCAGAAAGATGTCATTCTGAAAGGGCAGACTCGTCTTGTAATGGATTTTGACATGTTGAGCTGGGTCTTTCCTCTGTCATGTTTTAATATAGCTCTTACAGCATGTTTAGCCAGCTTCTATGCCTCAGTCTGGTTGCTGAGCACCGATAGCTTTGTTTGCAAGAGACGTCTGGCAGCGCTAGCTCTCTGCGCATCTCCCTGAGGCTTTTGGCGCAGTAAACAGGATACAAGAGCAAAATGCAGAATGCCCTTGGAAATGTATCTCTCTGATATGCATTTTTTACAGTATAATCCTCTTATTCATGCAGTTCTCTTCAATGTCTGTTAGGGCTGAAAACCTTGTAATAATAGTACAGAAATGTTTGGTGACTTAGCAGACATTTGGGACATTCTTAGTGCTGACTTAGTATTAGCCTAGTTTGTTTTAAAATGATTCTTTTACTTCTCCATTTTGTCGTCCACAGGAATAATATCATGTTTGCAATTACAATTTGTTTAAAATAATGACAAATTATTTGGAATTTTGTAGAAAATATTCACAAATACTCAATAACCGTTGCCAGCAATTTGGCCGGTAAGATTTTTAAATAAATGAATGCTTTTATTGAGCACATTAAATTGATCATAGGTTACAGTAACGGCATGTATAACAATGCAAAATGTTTCTGTTCCAAAAAAATTAAAAACTCACTGTTCAGCATTGCTTCATGAAGCGCAAAATCATTAAAAGTGGTGAACTCAAAATTTTCTCAGTAGTGCTGTTGATGCTTTCTCGGCTGTTACAGTCTTTGATCCTGAAATCAGCTGATGATAAATAAAATGCACCACATGGCAGTTGCTTTTGGTGATGTGAGACACATTTATAAGGCCAAGAGGTAATGGAAGAGTTTTAACGAATTAGATGACCACCTGATTAGAGAAAAGGTCCGTTTGAGTGCTGATTTTACATTGTATTAAAATGTAATTTTGACTGGGGTGTTTCTAGCTCTGCATCAGTAAAAGGGGTCCAACAAAAAGTGTGCCCTCATTTTGATAATATTTTTGTAATGCTGCATTTAATACTGAAAGATTTGTCTCCTCCTGAAATATCACATTAGAAACCGCTGCAAATGATCCAGTGCATGAGGGAACTTTCTAAAAGAATCAAACTGGTTAACAAACAATTTTTGAATTCTTTGTAAACGTGTTTGACAAATTTGAACCAATGATTAATTTGTTTGCAAATGAGGCATCTGCTGCCTTAATCACTAGAAAAAATCACTTGAAATTAAATCAATAATATCAGAAATATAATGATGACTAGGTGTGGGCAATATGACCAAAATCATGTGAGTAGTTTTTGCTAAAATGGAGTTTTGACTGCTTAAAATCACTTGGTTTTTAAACCCCAATGACTAAAAGTGCTTGACCATAAGTTCTTGTGACAATAAAGCAAACCAACGTCATGTGAGCTTGTGGACCTTGTTTAATCGTGTCTACAGATACATCGCCCACCTCTAGTCATGCCTAGCAATGCCCCTGATCTTGAACTGTAGTTTTTGAGATTTAAGACCGATGTTCTTGAATGCCTGTTGTCTGCCTGATAATGTTATTGCACCCCTAAAGGGCTTTTTTGATGAGTAGCTTTACATTGACCCTTCCAATTAAATCAGTTGATAATGTTTACTAATTGTTATTCAGATGCACAGAGATGACAGTCTTCGTGTAAGAGGGATTTAGTTATTATTTAGCCAACTGCCTTTAGCTAAATAATAATTTAAACATTAGCAGAGCTAGCACATAAAATTTTCAATGCATTCCTGGCATCAGATTGATCTTTATTGCCGTAGCCTGCTAACATATCATTCTTTCCATCATTTCAGCTATTTCATAGAACATTTCAGAAGACTTATGCCCCGAAAGGGCATTTGTAATCACTTTCTTTTTCTTGACAGATATTAGTCTTAGGTCTAAATGATGAGATGTAAAAACCCTTAGAGAGTTTCACATCTCTGGCATGCCATGATAATGTGAGGTGATGTGGCTTACAAATGTATTCAAGGCTGCTTATCTCCATAGCCACCTTGGGGAGATCTCATGATGAAATATTTATGAAGATACGGTGGGTTTTTTTACTTAAAAAAAAAAAAGAAGAAGAAGAAGAGTGGCATACTTCTGAGGAAATCTCTTTCTCTCTTCTGCACTAGCCGAGAAACATCTCAAAAGCATAGTCGTGGGTGTGAGAGTGCATCCTGCTGGGAGGATGAGAGGAGGAAGGAACGAGTGCCGTGGAGGATGGAGACAAAATGGCAGCATCAAAGAGAAGTTTGCCCTGATGAAAGAACGTGATGCGTGCCATTACAAGACTAGAATTAATACACGCTTATGTGATGTGCCACAAGGTGCCCTATTTTATTCAGGACACAAATTGATCTATGATGAAGTGGTTCTCAAAGTGAGAGCTGCACTTTCTTATGTTCAAATTTTCTGTGTTGAAGGCGACAAAATACATTGAAGTGCACCTTTCTTCTTCTCCTCCTCTTCCTCCTCCTCCTCCTCCTCATGTTGTACACAGAGGTTTTGTATGGCTTCAGAATCATGTGGAAGTCTTATATTTACTTTGATACTCTAACCTTTCTTTTGTTCCTTATACATCTGCTTTTGCAGGTAAAAAAGTATAATTTTATGTTTTTATTATATTCCCCCAGTTTCACACAAAGCTTAAGCCTAGTCCTAGACTCAAATTGAATGCATTCAGGGCAATGATAATTCAATGCATTTGATTTTTGTTGTTTTTTTGGGGGGGGGGTTTAAACAAGGAAGATCTACCAACAAAAAACACTGACAACATTCTCAATGAGGAGCATGACAAAAAATGAGAACCACTGCTATAAATGACTGTTTAAAGAATAGAGAGGAAAGAGGAATGAAGCTATTGACGTGAAGCAAACATCTTGATTATAGCTTAGTTAACATGACTATGATATGCAGGAATTTGTGTCCGCACACAAGCCCTGTGGCAATCATTGCATGCCAGTGGATGAACAACAAACCCGCATGGACATGCAAAGACTCAATCAGACATTCATTATTCACCACATTTAATTCACATTTAAAGCTCTCGGATTGTGTCAAAAATAACTTAAATTGTTATGAAGATTAACAAAGGTTTTGTAGGTTTGGAACGACGTAAATCACAGAATTTTCATTTTTGGGTGAAATGTATAGTTTAGTCTTGAAACATGATGGCGTAGTCTGATTTTTAATGTTTTTAAAACATCTGAACGTCTGAATTTGCAAAAATAAGGTAAAATTGCATATTATATATATTTTAATATGCAGTTTATTCCTGCATAATATTATGATCCTTCAGAAATGAATTAATATGCTTATTTGTGGCAGTTGTTGTTGTTATTATAAATGTTAAAAACAGTTGCACTACTTGATATTTTTGTGGAAACGTTGTTACATTTATTGAGAAGTATTTGATGAATATAAGCAGTTGCTTGAAATAGAATTTTTTAGAACATAAGTCACTTTTAATCAATACAATGTATCCCTGTTGAAAAAAAAGTATTGATTTCCCTCTCGAATATAGAAAAACATACAAAAAAAAAATACCAGTTTATGTCTTCACCTCAGGCTACCACAAGTAACCCCCAAGAAATGAATCGAGTAGCAGTGTCCACCGAGTTGTGCTTCTCTGCACTGGTATTTTGAGTCATTCAGCGCCTTTGGCCCCTCTTTTGTTTACCACTGAGCCCTGGAGTTTATTTACTTCCTGTTAGATGAATGAAAGCACAGCCAATCAAACCAGGTCAGAGAGAAAGAAACAAGAAGAGGTAATCACAAAGGACCATGAGAAAATAGATCGGGCCTGAGAAACTGCCAGCACAGTTTGTTTAGCCTTTATGAAGTTCTTGGACACTGTCTGTGTGCCGCTGCGGGTGGGATGGATGTTTCCACTAAAAAGTAACTATTATTATTTGTTAAACTAAAACATTTACCTCGCATTTTAAGACATGAATTGCTGATTTAGTCTCACTGAAATTGAACATTTAAATGCATTGGAAGTGGCTGCAACTCAACTTTTCTTAACCTTTTTGCATCCACAATGGTGTCTGCGGGTCATGTCACCTCAAATCACCATCTTTCATTGAAAATAAACACTTCCAGTTGTTTTGTCACTGTCGGTGTGAACGTACCCTAAGAAGTCAGCTGGCTTGTTGGATAACAATTAGAGACTGTGGGCTGTTTTCAGACAGTTTCTGATGCTTCTGTTCGTGTGTGTGTGTGTGTGTGTGTGTGTGTATGTTTGTTACTTGTGAGTGTTAAAGGCAAACTATAGTATGTGACAGCACCAATTGATCGCTGAAGGATAAGAAGAGACACACTTCAAACCTTAAGAAACCTCTCTTCTTCGCTCCTCTTTCACCTCTCCACGCTGATCTTTTTTTTTTTCTCTCTCTGCTCTCCTCATCCTTTTTGTCCTCTCTTTCTTGCTGAGAATTGGAGTTTTTTGTAAGCGACAGCTGGAGGACTATGCCCCACTGATTCCTTACCCACAATCCAATCTGCCCACAGACCACTGAACTTTCTCGCTATGTTTGTGTGGTAAAATGCTTCTTACTTGGTAATTTTGATGATATGCTTGACCAGCATAAAATAATGAAATATATTTTTGGATGTAGACAAATTTTAAGACAAAAAAAACCCTTCTAAAAATTATCAAAAGCAGCTCAAAATTGTAGGACATGTAATGTAATGTAATGTAATGTAATTATATATATATATATATATATATATAATATTAATTATGCCAAAGTGTGTGTAAATATGGCTAATGGTTTCTATTTAAAATATGTCACGAGATTTGTTTTCATGGGATATTTTGATGTAAATGAAAAAATAAAGTTGGGCCTGATGACTAGGGGCTGCAAATATCTTTGAGAAAGTCATTCCTTCCTGTATAATTAATTCCTCATTGTTGGATATGATGCAAAAGTAAGGCAATCATGTACTGAGGGATTTTAATGAAGACGTATTTCCTTGAATTAAGGTCATGCTAATTAACCAGGGACTTATAGGGACCAGCAAAATGTAGCTAGACAGGCTAATGCAGTGACTGGTGATGTTTTTTTTTCCATGGCCACATAAGTGATCCACTAAACCTTGCTGCTTCTGCCTGCCTTTGAAGATGAGCAGGCCTTCAGGACCCTTTGGATGTCTCTGTAGAAAATGCATGAAGCCAATTAGACCAATATTACTGCAAAAATAAGAGACTTGTTTCTACAGGTACACAGTGATGATTATTAAAAAATATATATTAGTTTTGTTTAGTCTTTCAAAAATAGCCATATTGACTATTTCCTCTGAAGGAATAGAGATAACATGCTTATGAAAATTCTATCATTACTGATTCTCTGCTACTCTTTAAAGGACCAAAATCCCTGCAATGCAGCAAATGGAGGATGTACCTCCTTTTTTTTTTTCTTTTTTTTTTTTTTTTTTTTTTGATGTTTCCAACACACTAGAATGTGACCTACTATGAATGTGACACATTACTGATTAAAACAGGGCATTTAATGAGTAACAGTTTTAGGATGTGACTCTATGACAGGCTGTTTGGGAAATGTATTTGTAAAATAAGAGGTTGTGAATATTATTGCAGTCTCATGACAGATTAATTAGACCAGGGTTGTCAAACTCAATTCCTGGAGGGCCGGAGCCCTGCAGAGTTTAGATTCAACCCTGCTAAAACACATATACTATGCATGTCTGAAGTACTTGATTAGCTGGATCAGGTGTGTTTAATTAGGGTTGCATCTAAACTCTGCAGGGCTCCGGCCCACCAGGAACTGAGTTTGACACCCCTGCATTAGACGACAAAAATCACATTTATTTAGTTGTTCATTTTTATAGGGTCAGTTTAGTTGCACTGTCATTAAATTATTAAATCCCATTCTCGTTGTTGATATTCTGCTATTTTTTCATGATGCTTGTGAAAGATACATTTGCTCTGTTTCTGTGATGAGCTGAGCTGTGATGTTTGCCATGACTGCACTGTTGTTAGTGATGTTATATCCAGGTGATTTGTACTGTATGTTGTATGCTGGTGGTTATTAGACTGGTGTTATGGGAATGGAAAACCTGAACCCTCAGGATCTATAGACCAGTCGTTTTGTGTGAAGAGATGATCTGGAGCAGACACAATTCAGAATTAAAGTCCCTTTAAGGTAGGGGTTATCAAAGTTGATCCTGGAGGGCCGGTTTCCTGCAGGGTTTACCTGCAACTTGCCTCAACATACCTGCCTGGAAGTTTCAAGTATACCTAATAAGAGCTTGGATTATCTACTTCAGGTGTGTTTTATCAGGGTTGGAGCTAAACTCTGCTGGGACACCGGCCCTCCAGGATCAACCAGCTACCAGCAACAGTTTTGTTACCTACATTCTTCGAAATATCTTCATTGTGTTCAACAGAGAACAAAGAATGATGACAGATTTTTCATTTTTGGGTAAATTATCCCTTTAAGGAAAGTCAGTTCACTTGTGACCATCATGCTGTCAAGTGTCCCCAGACAGTTGTTTTTCTAGGGACTGCGAGCTATGGTCCAGTCAGATGGAGAAAGACTGAAATCTTAAACTCTAACGATCTATCTATATATATATATATATATATATATATATATATATATATATATATATATATATATATATATATATATATATATATATATATATATATATATATCATTTTATATGACGTTGAGCGATAGGGACTGCGAGCTATGGTCCAGTCAGATGGGGAAAGACTGAAATCTTAAAATCTAACGATCTCATATATATATATATGACGTTGAGCGATATAATTTCACGTTTTTACAAGTGGTCTGTCACCACCCCTTTGTACTATCCCTGACTAAACTTGAATCTCTGTTTTTGAATACAATGCACATATTTTATGCAGCAGAGAATTCTATTTAATTCTAATAATGTGCTTTTGATTTGTCATTGCTCGTAATCCAGATCTTGTGTTTAATGCATTATAATGCAACTTTTATCAGCACAGTCACACAGAAGCTCTCATACCCAACTAAACGTTGCTCAGACGCTCCCTGAGGAAACCTTGTGATGTCTGTTTGTATGAAGACAGCTGATATTTTTTGAAGATTGTGGTAATTATGATCGTGGAGGCAGCTGGGGGCTAAACACTGAACCCGTACTGAAGGGATACGCTCATCCACAGTGGGCTCGTTGTTGGTGTTTTTTTTTTTTTCAGCAGGATGTTGAATAACATTACGTAACCTGTTCTGACGTGGCGGCACTGTAAGAGGCCGCAGCATGCTGACTTTGTTTTCTCCTGTCATTGCAGATCTCGTCATTAGAGTGGCAAAGGATAAATTCGGAGCCATACAGTCCGAGTACCAGAAGGTAAGTGCATGTGACTGTGCCTACCTGAGCCTCAGTGCGATTACGTGCTCCGCCACCGTAGTTAAGTTGCAGGGACATTGTCTTGGCGCATCTATTATGAAACAATATTTTAATTGCGTTTGAAAGCCAAGGAGAGAGCCTTGCCCTATTATGAGCTTATTCTGGAAGAGCTGTTAATTGCTTTTGGCATTATAGCCTGTAGTAAACAGAGGAAGAAACTATTTGTTGCCTTTTAATAACAGAGTTTAATTAAACAACAGCTCTTGCTTTGAAGTTTCAGCATCTTACTCCTGGGAACAAACAAACATATGGGGCAAAACTTAATGAATCAGTTTCACAGATATTTCTTGTGATTTGTTTGACGAAATGTGAGAGATACACAGCCACCTCAGTTTACCATATCTGTTTAACGGAAAATATATTATATTTTGTTATAGTTTTGGGCTTGTAAGTTTACAGTTTGTTTGTTTTTTAAATAATTAATACTTTCATTGAGCAAGGACACATGATCAAAAGTAATATTTAAAACTTTCCAAAAATTCACTTTCGTTAATGTTTTTAGTTTTTACTGTTTAATTGGCCAGCAGCACTGTTGTTTTCAAATGTGGCATGTTTATGGAGCACCATTGAAAGTTCAGAAAATGAATTACATTTTCAACTATATTAATAAACATTTATTTTAATATTTCACAATATTAATGTTAATTAAAAAAGATATTAATGTTCATTTAAAACGTAGTCCACAAACTATATATGCATTACATGCAGATATAATTTAATTTAGTATTTTTTTATAATAAAGGATCATCATTAATTTAGTAACTTATAATCATATTCACTCATTATTTTCTGTTTTATTCTGTTTTGCTTCTAAAACACTTAAGAATATGGATATATGTGCGTGTCAGCCAAATCCATGATTCGCTCAATATCTGGGACTGTCAAAATGGATCTGGTTCCTATGACAGATGACAAGTGTTCTTTCTAGTTCTTAAGTGATTTTATTAGCCATTTGCTTGACTGTTGATTTGATTTTGTTTACCATCTGTTCTGTATTTTTTTTGTTTTTTGTTTTTGCTGTTCTGCATGCCTATCATCATCTGGCACCTCCCAGCCAGAAAACATTGTTCTGACGCTACAGGTAATGTGTGCACCCTGTTAGTGTCAAGGGCCAAACCAGACCCCAATCTGACCACCCTCATTCCTTAGTTGCACCTAACTCCTTTAATGCCCAACCGTTCATGTCTGTTTCAGTGTCACTCTCCAGTCTAATCTTGACTGTTGTTATGTCATCACACTACATTGCATTGATTTTAAATGATTTCGATAAGCAATATACTTTCAGTACAATTTTAAACCTGGGAATATGTTCAAAATGTTCATCCTGTATTAAAAGGCATTACATTTCTCTGTCATCTCTTTAATTGGTAAGATAATCACAGATACACAGATTTCCCCATTTTAATCTATCTCAATTTTTAGCTCAGCCATGACCTAGTAAGAGGAGTGTAACTACGCTAACAGGGATGATGTTGTCCCTAGATGAACCTGTCTAAAGCTTAAATATGCTGATAGGAGAGAAGCACATCAGATGGTCAGTGAGAAGGAATGACCATTCGTAGTAAAATGGTCAATAACCTCATGCCCTACTAAGTGCTATATGTGTGAAGTACTTCATAAAAGTCTTATTTGCTAAGCTTTTGTGTCATTTCAAACAAAACCTTCAGTTCTTACTTGCATAGGCATGAGGGGAAATGAGCTTTTAAAACCACTTTTAGAGAATTTTAAATATGGAAAGGCTCTACCCTTGAGGAGAAGCGAGGGTATTCGGTGACAGACAAAGCCTCCGGTTTATTCAGCGGATTAAGCTTATCCACAGGCTAGCCGGAGGACAGCCCTTGCTCATTCAGAAGTGTCCATAATGCCACGGGACGTGTGCAATTGGATTCAATGGCAACATATGGAAAAAGCATTTAACATTATTCCATCATGTTACATACAGCATGGAAATTTTGCAGAGCACGGTTTAATTTCCCTCACTTCAAAAGCCTCTTTAATGGAAGGCTTTGGAGACAAGAATATTTGCTTTACTTGAAAAAGAGTTGAAAAGCCTCCGTGTCTTGTTGCATTTTTTTTCAAATATGAAGCGTGAAAATATTTTGTATCTCATTTAAATATATCTTGGTGTTCCTTTAAAAACGGTTGATAATAATTTAAAGGAACGCTTCACCAGCAAATAAAAATCTTGTGATAATCTACCTACCCTCAGGCCATCCAAGATGTAAATAAGTTTTTCTACATCCGAAAAGATTTGAAGATATTTAGCAATGCATCACTTACAAATATACGCTCCGCAGTGAATAGGTGCCATCAGAATGAGTGTCCAAACAGCTGATAAATACATCACAGTAATCAACATCTTTTGAAATAAAAAGCTGGGAGTTTGTTTTAAACAAATACATCATGTTTAACTTCAAACTGTCACTTCTGGATAAAATAGTCTTCCATCCACAGTTTTGCCAGAAACAAACTCATCCACATTTTGCATGTCCGAAGGATGAGTAAAATTTCAGCTATTTTTGTGAACTATTCCTTTCATTTCTGTACAAGTAGTGCTCACATTGTAATTGTAGTCTTAAAATAATCACACATGGCTCTCCTTCCTTCCTTTTACCCACAGAACTAAACCTAAACTTTAAACCTGTATTACATGGATGGTTCCCTGGATGCAGCCATAACTGAGATTTATTTACCACAAGGAACCATCTCAAATAATAAAAACGTTTGCTTGCATTTATTGTTCATTTTAGAATTGTGTGTTGTGTGCAGGTGATTTATTATGAGCTTGGTTTTGTGGTGTGTGCGGCACTGGGCCTGCTGTTCACCGTGCTGCTACCGCTGGTGGGGCTTCTCTTTTGTTTGTGCCGCTGCTGTGATAACTGCGGAGGAGAGATGCATCAGAGACAGAGGAAGAACGCAGACTGCCTTAGAGGACTGCTGACCACACTGTTACTCACCACCACCTTCATTATCACGTAAGTTTTTGTGTTTGTCTAAATGTGCATGTGTGTTTGCATTTAAGGGGTCGTATGATATTTTGTGAATTCGGTGTAATGCAATGTGTTTCTGCGGTTTAAGGTTAAACATAACGCCATGTCTGCATTTGTGATCGGAGAAATGACAAGCAACAAGCACTAACCTTCACTATTGAAAACTTGTTTTGATTTTAGGTAGCAGGTTTTTTTAATAATAAAATGTAACTTATTTAAAGGTTGTGAGTCAGAAGCACCAGACTGTCCTTGCGGAGTTGGAATTCCATTTCTCTGTGCACAGCCAGCATAGACTACTCTGCAAGGTCAAGAATCAGTTCTCCGGAAATGTGCTGAACACACTCTAATATTTGTGTTGAACTGTTCTAGAACATTGTTGTAAATACAAATTAGCCACTGATTTCTAGTTATGTCCTCTTTTGGAAGTACAGAAAAAGTAGTTTCACTTTCCCAACGAAACACAGTGTTTCCAAAAATGCAATAACAGCTTATAACAAAGGAAAACTTGAAATCGCATCATATGACCCCTTTAATGCTGTAAAGGCCCATTCAAACAAAGATGATCATTTTGTAAAATCTGTCTTAACTTAGCAACAACCTATCATTGATCTCTATTAAAATCAGTTAAGAATTATTATTTTATTGGTGGAAGCCTTCCAAGCTGGTCACTTAATAGGTGCCACTTAAAATGCAGGTAGCAGACAGCAAAGGCATCTTAGTAGGTTTTGGAACAGAGCCTAAATAATCCAAGGCAAACTCAAAGCTGATGGTCATTTCAATAAAAGACCTCGACATGGACACTTCTGAGCTTGAAGTTAATCTTCCTGCCCTAAACTTACTGTGTTCTCAAAGACATATTGTAGACAAGCGTACACACCAGGAAGAAATACAGCAGAATTTTACAAAAGCAGGAGCTCCGGGATGGCAACGGCAAACTGAATGGAGTGTTTGATGTTGCTCTGCTTTATGCGCTCAGCTGGCCTGCTCTTTATTAAAGATTCCACAGCACAAGCCTGGCTGCCTGGAGATGGGCATGTCTCCTCATGTACAAACCTCCTGGGACTTCATTCTTTATGATTCTGATGAAGCTGTAACAGGGGCTACTCTGTACATTCCTCTGTTCAACACTATAATAAAGCGGGTCAATGTTGTTCAATGTGAGGCAGGCGCCACCTAGTCTCTTATTCAGAAATCTAGCTGAAAATCCTTCATATGTTACATGATTATTCTGAGAGGACCCTCAAAGAGAGGTTATGGAAAATTTCTTGAGTTTGAAGCATCTCCAGTCAAGATTATGAGTTGGACACCTGATGTGTTTGGAGAGGTGCTTGAATGGTGTATTTTTTTGTGGCGAGGTGAAACCAGGGCACTTGTTCTGGAGTTTCGTTGGCTTGTCTTTTCAAAACTTTTATTATAATTGCTTGATAAACTCAGGCCGTTTTTCTCAGGGCCCTGCTGTTTTCACATAAAATATTGGGCATAATTTGGGCTTGATGAATAATTAAAGAAGTGACCCAATTATGACAAGAAAATTCCTCATTAGTGCCATCTCACTCTTAAGAGAAACACAGCATTTCTTAGGGACACTGTCAACCCAGTCGTGAACACAATGGTGTGATGGTCAGCCAACATAACAGCTTGAGGCGTGAATTACTTGTATTTTTAGTTCTTGTAAGCCTTTGTCAGACGGTCTTCCAAACTTTAGATCACTGGCATACGTATCTGTTTGGTACATGTTTAACCATAATCAGTTGGCTACAAATCATGTGACTCTGTAAAAGATAGTCTGTCCTAAATTACTATACATAAAATATACTATTATTTATGCTATTATATTCTTATATATATATATGCTTTACATTAGGAAGTGGTATTGTTAAGATTTTTCATGTTTTTGAATAACTTATTCTTACCAAGGCGACATTTGTTTGACCAGTAATACAGTAAAAAGAATAATATTTTGAAATATTATTACAGTTTCAAAGTAACTTTTTTTTTTTTTTTTTTTTTTTTAATTGTTCTAATTTAATTTATTCTTGTGATAACAAAATTTTCAACAGCCATTTCTATAGTCTTCAATGTCATCGTTCTAATAAGGTGATTTTGTGCTTAATAAAAAAATCTTATGTTGAACACTGCTGTGCTGCTTAACATTTTTGGAACCTACTATACGGTTTTTTTTTTTAAGTTTTTTTGAACATTTATGTGAAATCAGAATCTTTTGTAACAAATTTTACTGTCACTTTTGATCGATTTAACATTCTTGCTGTATTAAGTGTTTAAATCTTACTAGCCATAATATGTTTGAATGGTAATGTGTATATAAAACGCACATTGCACGTTAAACGCTTTCTGTTTTACAATGTAAATGGTGTTAAGTTGTCATGTGCCATTGTACTAAAAATAGATGCTATTGCCCTTATTTACAAATGACCGCACACGTAAATTTGTGTCCTCATTCTGGAGAAGGCTGCCCTTTAAAAAATAATGACGCTGTCACACTTTTGCTTGTTGTTTTATTATAGATTGATTTAAATTTGTATGTGTACTTATATTTAATCAGTCCACAGCTGAAGATAATGAGTTTAATTAATAAATATGCTCATTTTTAATGCATGTTAACACAGTTGTCTTATCCATGTCGATGTAAAATTCATGGTTAATTTATCTTTAAAATGGACCATGAATTTTACATTGACATGGATAAGACATAAGGGTTTACATAGATTTAAAATGAGCAGATTCATTCGTTAAATTCATTATCTTCAGCTGTGGTCCTAAAATGACTTGTTTTTTGGGGGGGGTTCTTGGTTTTTTTAGATCTTTCTCGTGAATTCCTTAGGAGAATTTAAAAATAGACACGAATGAGAATCACAGATCATTGTTCTTTGGAAATATAGTTCACATTAAAATCTCTCTTGGTTTTGATGGCACACTGTTGGAGACATGGTTGAGATCTTTCAACTCAACTCTAGAGAAGGCATAAGCTTACTGAGCTCTTTTCAGGTTTCTCAGGAGAAATATCTGAAGCAGAAGTCTCTTTGCTTTCAGTTTAATCACATTGATGTCTCAGAGAAACAGTTGAGATATTAAAGCGGTCTAATTTGTAATATGTTGTTCCCGTGGGGTGGAGGACTCGCTCGACTGACTGTTGCTTAGCTGTGATTGGATGCAGAGCAGAAACCCGGCTGCTGCTCAGAAGGAGTGTTGCGCTCAGGGCACTGAAGGTCACCGGGGCCGCTGCTCCTCTGCCAACCCCAGGGCTCAGCTTGCAGAGACGGCCTGTCAAATCTAATACAGTAGAGCCTGTGAACCCACATGACATCCATAGTGCAGCTGGGCTGTGCGGTGCTCACACATTTCATTCATTAAATTACCCCGTTTAGTCATAGAAAGCCTACATTTGCACAGTGTTTGTGCTGTTAAATGTCTTTGAGCCTGTTTTTCAGACCATTCAGCCTTGAAATATTATAATGCATGGATAGATTGAGATTCAGTCTTGGTAATTAATCATTACAGACACACACGTGTAAATGCTTACATTTTATACTCCAGAGATTGCTCTATTTTCCAAAAATCCCACCTCAGTCCTCTATAACAGTTTAGTAAAAAAACAACAGCCTACTGGTAACTATTAAAATATATATATATATATATATATATATATATATATATATATATATATATATATATATATATATATATATATTGAAAAAACAGGACTGTGAAGAGTTGAGAAGTGTGAGAGACTTGATGAAATCATTTGCAGTTTCTATAGTAACAGTGGCAACTCTGATTGGTGGATCTCTCTTTAGGATTTTGGCTAGTGTAGTACTTTAATTAGAATTTGGAAATTGGGAAATTAAAATCACTCTGATTTATAGGGTTCTAGGGGTTTTGAAGGAAGTCACTTGTGGTAAAATGTTCTGTAAACCCTGATTTAGGTTATCTAGTGCCTGAGGATTGTCTATATCTAGTTATATCTAGTAAAATGTGTGAATGTGTTTGCGTAAGAGACAGAAACCATGGTAACAGTGACAATATGTCCTGATGTGACTCTGCGTCACACTCTCTCTTGTGTGTGTGTTTAAAGTGTGTGTGCTCATGTGTTTTAGTCGTCATGTGGTAGTACAGTTCTTTTTGGCACAAAGCTGTACACTTGACTTTTATCTGTATATTTGCAGGGTTGTGATTTTTTTTTTTTTTTTTTTTTTTTATGTAAAGTAACATTTAAATAGATCCATCATCAGATATTAATGTCCACAGTCTACTGTATACAAATGTAAATCAGTCAGTCTGAAGAGTGTGTTCTGTCAGTTACAATGATAATGAGTATTTAAATGTAATATTCAGCTCAAAGAAAACGCCTACAATATTTTAGTGTACAGAATGGAGAGAGAATGCTTTTGTTTGTGTGGTTAATCATGTGTCCTCCTTCTGTCCTACACATGAATGGAAAAGAGAAATGATTGTCTCACACTTCAATTACCCGCCCGATCTGGCCTACTTTCACTGCACACACATGGGGCTTGCCGCTTCCATTTCCACAAACATATTCAACTTGAAACTTGTGGGAACTTTAAAAAGGAACATTTTGATTTCCTCAAGAATATTGGAACAGTCTGGAGCCTAATTTGAAAATGTGCTGCTTTATAAATCTTCCTGTCGAAAGTTTGGACACTACTTATTTGTATTCTTTTTATATTTCTGTTTTTCATCAAACCTAAAATGTAATATATTAAGTTCTTTCTTCAAAGTTCAAAAATAGCTCCTTTTAAAGTCTTTTGGACCTTCCAGAGATGCTTTTCGACTTTTGAAGGTTCCTGTGTATGCTGGACACTGTTTATCTAGCTCAATTTATCCTTTTCCAGTTGTTTAATTTGAAATGAACTTTTAAAGAAATGTATATGTAAACAAAAAATTGCCATAAATTCTCACATACCCCTAGTAAAAAATAAATAAATGCTATGTATTTTTAATGCTTTTTCTAATGTTAAGTATACTACAAATGCATTTAGATACTTAATAAAAAAAATACCCTGTACTTGGACATTTTAATATACAAATTAGTGTCATATTTATCACCTTTTTGAATCGCAGTGCTTGTGTTTTTGTTTTTTTTGTTCAACATTAAAAAGTATTTAGTTAAAAGTATCCTTTCCATCTTGCCTTCTAAAATAAGTCTGACCCTCATTTTCCAGTCGACAGTGGCTGTCTTTGTCTGGGTCAGTAGCTTGGCAGTGTCGTGGTGGTGGGCCGATCGCATTACAGGTCTGTTGAGCAGAGAGGAATCAACAGGTAGACCTGGAACGCCTTCATGGCGAAATCAAACCCGGTGGGTCATCTTCTGTATAAAGAGGAAGTCAAGGAGGTCCTCGCCCCCACCCTGCTCTTCAAACCCCCACTGAGGCATTTATAGACAGGGACGCTGTGGGAGCAGCCCCAGGGTCCAGTCTAGCTAAATACAGCTATCATTGTGGGAGTAACGCGATTCCTGCCTCCATTAGTCTATAGAGACATTCTTCAGTGCACTCAACCAACCCAAGCCACTAAGTCTAGATGATGCCAAAGTGATCTCAAAGCCATTTTTAAAAGCAAGATTTAATGAAGAAATGCAAATTCTTAAGTTTCATTTATATTTATCAATTGCTGGTGCATATGAGGTGCCCTGCAGAGTTTTAGACCATCTCAATGCCCTCTGTGTGGAATGCACTTTGCCATCTTCAAAGCCTCTTTGTTCACTGCTGCTATGTTTTCCCTGACCTTACGGAGCAGAGCAGATAGCAGCTTAACGGACAGAGAGAGGAGGACATGGAGAATAAGGGGGTGAGAAGGAGGAAAAACAATAGGGCTTTGTGGCCAGCCACCCATTTTGATTCTCCATCAGTCTGTGGTCTGTTTCTTACCCTAATACCATTCTGCGACACACAAAGCACAGCATTTCATTATGTGTACAATTTTAAAATCAGTGTGCTCTTCGCTCTTTCAGGTCTAAATTGTAAGTTTGTCTACGTTTATGAAATTATTCATATTCTGTCACAAAACTTGATTACACTTGAATGATTAAAATTCTTCTTTGTATGTCTGTCAAATTTCTTAAAACTGTAATTCAGTAAATTCCTCTTCTGTCAGCTCGGCATCCTGTGACCAATTCATTTTAATAGCCCCTCATGAATTGAAAGGGAGACACTTCTCTTATATTCTGTGTGTTGCTTATCCTTGGTCCTCATGTATTAAACATAGTACATCTCTAACAAAAAAAAACTGTGTTGACTACAGAGAGAATAATAAACTGGACAGCTAGTGTTATCAAATAAAATAGTTGCATACGCAGGCTCATCTTCTAGAGCACTTTCAGTTGTACATATATTTTGGAACGGTTTAAAGTTGTCTATAAAGGAAGTATTTTGCATCCCCCCACATGTTCATCTATCTTTAGCGTTGTTGCTAGCTGTGATAAATTCTGTCCTGCAGAAGTGTGTGAAAGCATTGATGCATTTCACACCAGCACCCACAGATTCATCATATTTATGCTCAAAAACCAACAGAGCATGATTCATCTTGATATAATGTCACAAAAGTCCTTCCTGTTTCCACTATTGTTGCATAAGTCAATCATGGCTTTTTTTGATGGTGCTGTCATCTTTCAGTGGCTCCCACGGTAGCCAAGAGCGCAGCCCAATTAGGATGCATGAGTCATGAATAGGTACTAATATAAGGCTGGATTTTCCTTGAAGTGTCTCTCAGTCTAATTAAGGAGAGCTCAGTCACCATAGTTTGTTTGAAGTTCTTTTCTAACTGTGTAAGACGAAGGTTCCTTTGGATGTATTCACTGACTTGCATAACAAAAGCGCTCTCTTCCTGTACAGACCTGCAGCAGTGTGATGTTGCCTCTTAGTTCTCAATAAAAGTATGAGAACATTTCCAAAGCGAAACAATTAAAGTATCCTAAGAAAAGAGAACCGTTGTGAGGAACATGAGATTGTGTTGTAGTGCTGCCCTCTACTGGCCATCACAATCATGCATGTTCTTTCACATACGTTCCTATACTTGTTTTTCAAGCAAGGTTTACTTTGTGCGCTTTGAACCATTCTGTTTTAATCATCAGGGCAGGTGTCCTTTGTGCATATGCAGCCAATCAGAACCTGAGCTCTCAGCTGAAGAGCATGAGGAGGCTGGTGAAGAGTAACCTGAAAGACCTGCACACCTTCGCCAATCAGACCCCTGCAGTGAGTAATACTACCAGCACTATTACACTGGGATGGGCGGACGGATGGATGTAGATATCATTATATTTGGTTGCAGAAGTATTCATCCAGTATATGTTTTTGTGCTCTGTTTGGTAAATACATTGCTGTGTTCTCTCAACTGCAGCAAATTGATTACCTGATCTCCAAGTATGACACCGTGAAGCACTATGTGCTGCATGACCTGGAGAGTAAGTGTGTTATCGGCCATCTGGAGTGGAATGGAAGGTGTTTCTGAGGTGACGACTCATGTTGTGGTTTTTCTTCAGATGTAGGTGCGATCTTGGGTGGAAGGATACATGAGGAGTTGGGAAAAGACGTGCAGCCCGCCCTCAATGCGGCTCTAAGCATGACTGGAAGTATGTCACTCACCTTTGTGTTTTTTTTTCTATCTTTTCTTTTTTTTCACCTTTGCTGGGAAAGCTATTTATCATAATATATCATATATCACGTGAGAATATAATGTGGATATTCAATACGTTGTTTTTGGTGGTGTCTTATTTCACTGTTTTGTCTTTGATTTGTTAGTTAAAGTGGAGAAAGCCATTAAAGGTAAACTGTAATAGACTCTTACTGGTCCTCCCCATATCTATCTGTAACAAAGTTGTGATTGACTCCTTATATCTTCCCGCAAAACCTGGCCCAGTTATTTTCCCATGTGTTTTCTTAAATCCTTCCGTGGTGGAACCTGCCCATCGTGTGTCTTAAAACCAAAATGAAATGCACTAAAAGATACAAAGCCGATCTTACCTCGATGGACAACATTTAGAGCATTTTTAAATTAAAGATGCATGTGTGGATTTTAGATCCTTAAAAATTAAGCGTGCCTTGGTTATTGTCTACTACAGTCTCTGTTTTTGAACAGTCTCTGCTTGCTCGTTTGTTTCCTCTCTTAGCAATGCGAGACACTAAGGATGCTCTAGAGAATGTGAGTTTGACCTTGGAGACTTTGCAGGAAGGAACAATCAAACTGCAGGGGAACCTCAGCCTGGTGCGGGGCAGCCTTAGCAACGCCCTCAACGATCCTGTCTGCACAGATGTACGATCATCGGAGATTTGTCGCAACATACGTAGCACCCTCCCCAAGCTAGAAATTGCAGCCAACTACTCATCGGTACTGAAATGATTTTTTAGCTTCTCTTTCAACATTCTAACCAACATGGTTCACAACTATTTTTTTTGTTGTTGTTTTTTTAGAAAAAACATTGTTTTGTTTTTTTTGTTTTTTTTTCTTGTAGTTGTCTGATGTGACCAACCAGTTAGACAAAGTGAATGAAGTTTTAAAGACTAATCTTGGGCAGATTGTGGAAAAGGTATGATTTTCTCAGGTTTCTTCTGACGTGTTTGCATAGATTCAGAACATAACATTATCTATATATACATTTTATATATATTTATTTCATATTTATTTATATCAGAATGATTTCTGAAGGAAATATAAGAGCCTTGCTCACTCTTTCACCTTTCCATCTGTGTCGCACAGGGCTTTGCATCATTCAACGATACTCCCAACTTGGTAACAGATCAAACCCGAAATGTTGTAGAAGGTGAGTTCAAAGATTAAATGTAGACTAGAATTCTGATTATGCAGATTGATGCATATACACACATACTAATAACATATACATGTTTATGCTAGAGTTCTAATGTTATCCAGATCAAATTAATTTAAACTTTGCCTTACTAACATAATGTAATCATTTAACTGATTTAAAGAACATATTGCTTGAATCGTAACATTTAGCATTTGTCCATTCCTAGCAAGGCCTGTTAGGACACATACAATAAGGCACTATTTTCTGTAAATAGCATAATTATGAAAAGTGTTTTACACACAAATATTGTCGCTAAATCTGCACTGAAGCATTTTCTAATACCGTTGTGGCTTTGCTGTAGGAGTGAAGGTTCTTCTGGACGACATTGGATCGAATATCACCGCTTTTACCAAGCTTTTTCCAGTTCACAGCACTCTGACCAACTTCACTAAAATGATCTCTCACACACACTCACAGATCGAGGACATCTACCCTCAGGTCGATCAGATGGATTTCTACAGGTACTTCAGAAGACACAAGACAGAAACTTTCCCTGCAAAAAGTCTTTCATGTGCCCTTGACGTTGTTCATAATGTTTTCATTTTCAGGTGGATCTGTTGTATAACCCTGTGCTGTATGGTTGTGCTTATCCTGGCCTTTAATTTTCTGGGTTTGTTGTGCGGTATTCTGGGATTTGATAGGCACGCCACTCCAACCACGCGTGGCTGTGTCTCTAACACAGGAGGCAACCTGCTCATGGCGTGAGTTTAAGTGTGATATCAGTCTTCAAACCCATCAAATGGATGCGATATACAGCCCTGTCTGCACTCATTCACACACTCTTCCTGTCTCTCAGTGGTGTGGGCTTCAGCTTCCTGTTCTCCTGGGTGCTCATGGGAGTGATAACAGCTCTGTTCTTGGCGGGTGGGAATTTAGAAAAGCTTGTGTGTGAACCTTTCCAAACCCGACAGCTGTTTAAGGTAACAACACTGCTTCGGATGTTTTCGCTTTCATTAAAAGCACAAGATGTTTTTTAGATATTCTCAAATCGTGCTAGAGAAAAGGATCATAGAGGTTTACATGAAATTGTACATTTATGCAGCTTGGGTGATGCTGCCATTACAACAAAAAAATAAATAAGAAACCAAATACTAAGACATTCTGAAATTCATGTTTTTAATTCAATAATTATCAACATTTAAAAAATATGTGTGTGTGTGTGTGTGTGTGTCTCTTTCTCTTTCTCTCTCTCTATATATACAGTATGTGTGTATGTGTGTATGTGTGTGTGTGTATATATATATTATACTTTTTAACCCACTTTTAGTGGGTTCAGACAAATATTAACCAAATAATACAAGTTAAGTCAAAAGCCTGCTTGTCTCAAATAGGTCTCATTCATTGTGATCATATTGTGTGTAGGTGATAGATACACCCAACTTGGTCAACTCTGCTTGGAGAAACTTCATACCAGGATATTTGTACAATGATCCTGAGATGGACCTTACAGCGTATTCTCTCTACAGGTAACCTTGTCATGAATATCTAATAAAAGTGAACACTTAAATTACACTATAGTAGTGTTAGGTATTGGTGATATCAGCACAATTTAAAAAAAAGTAGTCCAGCAGATGGCAGCAGAGAATGAAATGTTTGATTTTTTTTTTTTCTATCCACTTTTGCAGTAATTGTAAGGACAACAGAGGGATTTACTCAGCTCTTCATCTGGATAAGATCTTCAACATCTCTGCCTTCTTTAACACCAGTGTTGTGAGTCGATCGAGGCTCTGTTCATGTTCACAAGCAAATAATTGAAATTTATATTTTGTTATTTAACGGCTCTTTTATCCAAATGAGGACAATATGCAAATCATACCCAACTAAATTCACACATACATTTAAAGTCCCTCTCTGAGATTAATGTTGTTGTTATTATTTTTTTGTTTTTAAAGAAGATATTATCTTTCATTTATCATGCATGTGCCCATTTTTTTGTTTCTAAAATAATGGCACCCCAGATGCCAGGACATGTACAAACTCAGGCATCCTTCTTATTTATTCAGTTCAGTTTCTGGGGTAATGGATAAAAAAAAATACATAAGTAATTGTCATGACCACAGATGTGTGGATTGTGTCTTAAAGTAAATACACACCATTCACTGGTTTGTTGAGTAACACTCTTGGAAAAAAAATGAACAGTATGTTTTTCCAATCCAGTGTTGTTTTTCTCTGTGTTCTCTGGAACTGGAAAAAAATATTTTAAAACATTTCATGCATAACCATTTGAAACATTTTATATAGAGCATCTATAAATTCCTTCACTAAAGCAGAAAGAGTTTTGTTTTCACTTAAAAGCCATCAAGCCAGCAGTATACACACAGGATCCAAAAGTTTGAGACCACAATAAATAAAACATTCTAGGATTTTTATAAAAATGTAAAAGAAAGAAAATCATGTGAACTGCTTTGGACAGAAGGACAGATGTTTGTGCTCTCAATGAGGCATACTCTAGGATGCTTATTAGATTTTCTTGATCATGAGTCATGTAGGGAAATATAATGATCAGGTGCTAATTGAAATAAATATTTAAATTAAAAATGTTACAAAATAATTTTTATCATGTAGAATAGTGATAAACAATTGAAATTGGACATTTAAATAAAATAGCATTTTGTATTAATGGGTTATGTATATGTATTCTTTATTTTTTGCCATGTTATTATAGATTATATATTTTTATAAAATAGAGATAATACAGTTAAGTACATAAAAATGACTAAATTAATCTGTTTTGGTAATAAAGTTACCAATGGTCCACCTGGCCTGACTGTATGCTGTAGAAAATTTCCCCATGACAGTCCATACAGATTTCCTTAACTCATGTCAGAAGGTTATACAGAGCCTCTTTTCTGTCTGCAGTACTCCAAGGATGTGTCGAGGAAGTTTGAAGGGATGAAAGTGGACCTGCGTGGCATCATTCTTCTGGAGTCAGAAGGCAAACAGAATCTCATCAGCTTCACTGAAACTGGCATTAATGAGATTGACTTTGCTGCCTATTTGGAGGAGGTACATACTTTTAAAACATTTCAACCATAGGTTTTGCAACCATGTGCTGTGGGTTCTCATGTGTTTCTGCTCATCTTTTTAGGTTAATAAAGGGGTGACTCGCATTGATCTAGCTGATTTCGCCAGTCAACTTGATGCTCAAGCTGATCAGTTGGTAAGATTTATGAGAATTCAGTGTCCTGGTTAGTCCCTGGATGAGCTTTTCTAGGGCTAATTCTCTCTCTTTTGCAGTCTAAAGGGACCTTGCAGACCTCATTAAAGGGACATGCTAATACTATAAGGCAGATTCACGTTCAACAAGTCATCCCACTGGAGCAATCCATGGTAATCTATCCCTGTCTCACTGAGGCTAATTTGATAACGGTTTTATTCATGAATGGTTCTGTTCTGTTCTTTTCTTATCTATAAGTGGTACTGATTGCAATTAAAAACTTGAACACTTCTGAAAGATTTATTTTCCTATCCTGACTGATTTTCAACAATGTCTTTTTTTAATTTTCTTTTAACACATTCAACTTGGTTTATTGCTTCCAAGAAATATGTGAAAGCAAGGGTAAGCCTACCAGTAATAGCTGCATAACTTGCAAGTTATTTGCTCCTTTTTCTGTGATAACATCATGAGAAGAACAGCAGCATCATCCTACTATTTGTTTTTAAATTTACAAATGTGTACATTTGAATATTTACAGATTCAAACATTTTCTGTCTATATAGAGGCATCAAACTGAAAACTGTGATGTTTTCATTTGTTTTGACACCATTGGTTAAAGCATTTGCATTGGCAAGACTGGAACATTTATTTTCCAATGCTGCTTTACCAGTTAAATGTGATCTGTATGAGATGTGAATTATAAAGTTTGTAAAATGATTCCTACTGTATGCCAAGTGCATCATATACTATAACAGTTTAATGTGCATGTGATGCATGTAATGCAACTATCAGGTTGCATGGCATTTTGTCACCCTGCTGATTCCCTCAAACTGTCATTTACCATTTTTGAACCTTTTTATAAGCATTTCAGATTATACATAATTTGGGAATGATTTATGCTTTATGCATCTATTATCTTTCTTATTAAAGAGCACACTTAATCAGAGCATCAGACTTCTGGAGAGGACGTCCTCAGACCTGCCTGTAAGTTGTTTGTTTTAAAACCAATAGATGCATTTCAGAATTGATGCATTTCTCATGAGCAGTAAACACATTGGTCTTTAGGTCCGAGTTAGAGACGTACTAGCAGCCGTTGATGCTGCCCAGTACCTAATTTCCCAAAATGCAACATTGGTGATCAATCAGGTAATGTGAAAGAAAAACCGTCTGGATGATTGGTGTTTGGTTTAATGTAATGACAGTTAATATATACTCAAACAGGAAACCGAGAAATACAAGCAGACTATTATTAGCTATTTCAAGCAGTATATCGACTGGATCAGAACATCTGTGAGTATTTTTAATTGTATTATCTATCAGAAATAGTATTAATGTTAGATTGGCGGTGCTTGGTCAATTCTTCTGCATTGTTTTGGCCTGAAACCCTTGTTTTGCCGCCTCTTTGCAGCTGGCTCTGGAGGTCGCTACCTGTAAACCACTCAGCAACATTGTGGACACGGCCGAGATCCTGGGCTGCAGTTTCCTGCTGGATTCAATGGTAAGATGCCCATCAGCACTAGAACCGCTATAACCATATATTTTGACATCCATGAAATAAAGAAAGAGTGAATGATAATTCATATTACCAAAGCTTAAAAGAGTACAAAAGGCACTGAACAAACAGCATATAAAAAGAGCAAACTACTTATTCACTCCTTTGATGCATATTATGAATACATTTGCCAAATCAGCACATGACAATAAATTCAGATCATGTGACAATAAAGGCTGGAGTAATGGAAATGCAGCCTTTGTGAGTAGGAGACTTCTTTCATAAACTCTAAAACATATTACAGACCCCAAATTTTGGAATGGTAGAATGTATCAAAGGCAGCTTAGGACTTAATGCCAAAAATGCATTTTTGTTGTAAGAGTAGGAGGGTTGATAATGTGTCTTGAAAAAGAACACCCAGTCAGGGCAGGATGGGCTGCACTGCTACGCTTTTGCATGTGTGTGGTCAAAGCCCCTTGGGTAGCCGTAAAGGAAGGAAGGGGGTGCCAGGTTTTATCTGAAATTATAGGCAAGTGTGTGTGGGATTTGTAAGGGGGCAGGGTGTTTGACCCAGTCACACAAATCCATGTGCAAACTGTGAATGGGACCCTGTGTGTTTTACCCTTTCCACTTTACACCACTGCACATGTATGAATAACACCAAAGCAGTGGCATTCTATGATTGGGATCAGCTTAACTGAAGTGATCCACTGGAAAATTTACCTTTGAATAGGATAGGATTTCTATGTCTATGTCAGTTTTTTTTTCCAGATTTTGCTCAGCCTGGGTGCTTTTTTGCTGGATTCAATTCACTTCAAGTTTATTTGTATAGCACTTTACACAATACATGTGGTTTCGAAGTAGCTTTACAGAAAATGCTTGTTAAAATTAGGATGGATTAAGAGATGAGTGTATCAAAGTAATGTCCAGGTATGCAGTACAGTAATGTTAAATAAACAACACAAGGATAATTTTTGACAGTCTTGTATGTTAATCCAAAACTGCTATCATCTGAAGTCTTTGTAAGTCGCAGTCAGTCGGTTTTTTCCCGTGGCTGGGCATGTTGCATCCAGTCACCTACTATATATAAAAAAAAACTTGCAATGCTAGAGATTTTTCAGTATTTTGAATTTTGTCAGAACAAATAAGTGTATGCAGAGTGGAGTGATCAAACATGCCATTTATGGTTAAGCAGAGTGCGGTTTTTGGTTGGTTTTAATCTCATGTTTATTTGTTGCAGAACACATTCTGGTTTGGATTGGGCTGTTCTACACTGTTTCTGCTCCCTAGCATTATCCTATCTGTCAAACTTGCCAAGTTCTACCTCAGAATGGACACAGAGGATGTCTATGATGAGTGAGTATCCCAAATGCACCAAACGTGTGATTGCTATTTAGCACCCCAATGATTACAGTTCTCTAAACAAAGTTCTGTGGCGACAACGCTCAGAGAGTTTAGAGTAGTATTATACATAGTAATATTACTGTGTCTTGGCGAAATAGATCTGCTGTGTACATGCATCCACAGACATGCTGCTGTGAGCGTGTTAGAAATACAGCTGCTGCATTTATGTCATATATGAAATGACCCCTCGTATGTAGCATAAATGAAATCTCCCCAAAGCAGATCTATATAGGTGAGGCTGAGGGAGCCTTTGAATGTTAAAGCAGCGAGCTCACTGGCTGAAAATAAACCAATCAGCTGCACAATGTGAGTAATGTAGTTATATTAGATTGAGCTAAATGTTCCCCATCTAGGGATTCATGACAGAACTTTGTTTGATTTAATATTGTTTAAATATAGTTTTAATCTTCTAACAAAAATAAATTAAATGACCAGACACCGATATGAATAATATGCTTAATATATGAAAGTGCAAATGTCTCATTCTTTTCTTTCTTTTGCCCTGAGTAGTTAATAAACCTTTTTTTTCTCTCTGTGCTCCTTTCTGTTTCTTTTCTATGTTCTTTCTAGTTCCTCTGTCTCGGGGACTTGGCATTTCACGTTATGATAACCATTCTTGCTATTTCCATCTTTCTTCATCCTTCGTCTTTCTGTCCAGCACTTTGCACTTTATAAGAGTTACATGTACATATTGTACAAACAGTGTTTTGTTTTAGCATTTTTCAAGCATTCATGCGTTTACAGTCGAGAATCATTGCGATTGACAAGTCACCAAGTGTCTTGATCAGAGACGTCCATTTTGACATCCACGTGATGTCTCTGTACACCACTACAGTGCATCTCTGTAACATTTTTGCTTGTCTTGTATCTTTTTAGCATTGAGACAATTCCCATGAAAACGTAAGATGTTTTTTCCCCTCCTCCTTTTGCTGTCGACTTTACTGCTAAAACGACATCCCTTTCCTGTTCTGTACATAAAACTTTCTGCTTAATGGTGCTGGTTTAAGCTCTAAGCCTTGGAATGCTTCTCCGGTGAAGGGCGCTGCTTGTGTTGGTGTGTTATCTTTGAAGCTCCCTTGTTTAACATGAAGGGCTGTTAAAACAGAGACCTTAAGAGCACACCTTAAAACTATTGCTGTACATTTTACGAGATAAAATTGCAATTTATACCGTTTCATACTCTATCTTGCGCGTACATTTTTTCAAGAACTCTGTAAAGTTGTTTATAGTCGCATGCCATTTCTCTCATGTCACATCATGTTTTGTTTGATTTTTGTCTATGTAATGTTTTATTTCAGTATGGAAATTGGTATTAATGGTTATTATAATGAACATTTAGAAGGTATCCAAAATCCTGTAATGGCAAGGTAATCGGAACCATATCCCCGTACATCCTTACGCTAATAAAATGCATGCATTAGGGAAACCGATCGATTGAGGTGATAATTAGGCGTCAGGGCTCCGATGCATGCACAGTTTGAAATTGCCCTTTGCACAAACAAGCACCTGGGAGTTTTTGTTGTTGTTCATTGTTAAACTAGCGTTTGCATGCTGGCTCAACTCAACAGTAGTAATGTTTAGTTTGTGTTTTGCACTATTGCATGATATTTGAATTTATATTAACACTACGTGCATTACATTCTGCTGAATTTATTGCCCGACGGAATCAGCATTTTTGAATTTATTCAAATTTTTGTGTACTTGCATGGCTCATGAAATTCGCACTGGGCTGCTATGGCTGTGAATGGTCTTTCTCTCTAACTCATCGCTAATGGCATGTGTTTCAACAGCAAAACATGTAACAGAGGTCAGGATGGTGGGCTGGAATGACACGGAGCTTGTATACATAAAAACGCTATCATTCAAAGGTTTGGGGTTGATGATTTTTTTTTTTATGTTTTGAAAAAAGCAACCATTTATTTGATCAAAAATATCATAAAAGCTGTCATACTATGACCCTAAACTTTTAAATGCTAGTCAATATATTAGCCTTAGTTTAGGCTCAATATATCTTGCCAATTGTGCTAATGAAGTTTTTCACATTTTTAAGGGTGGAATTGCTTGATTAAATTAAAATAGTGATACTAGGAAATTTACTAGGAGTTTTCTATCTGGCTGATCACAGATACATGTCATTTCTATCAGGCGGTAGGACATAATGTGAGGCATTCCAAATAAAAAATGCTTACAGCACTTTTAATTATTAGCATTTGAGCTATACGTGTCATTTTGCAAGCCCGGTCCTGTTGTTCTGTTGAAGGGTTAAAGATGGTGGGAAAGCTGATGGAGGCATCTCACTGGTGTGTGTTGATTTTAAATACACTAAAAACCTAACTTTGACCCTTTGTGCCTTAAGCATTCCTACCTATGACACTATGACTCGATTCCCACGGGCCTCTGCGCCCCCGCGTCACGCCGACTGGTGACTCTGAGGACAGCCTGTCTTGTAACTACAGAAAGGTACTGAGAGCTGCAGATGGACTTGATCTCTCTCTCTCTCTCTCTCTCTCTCTCTCTCTCGCGCTAACAAACATCTTCCTCCTGTCCAAACTGATTACTTAGTATGCATTTGTTTGATTTTTGCCTAACCTTTTCTCTCTTGTCTGTGTATCCTCTATTGGCATGGACTTGTTGCATATTTATACTTAAATGGGCACATTTCTGTTTCTTTTTTTTTCTGTTATCGCAACAACTGCTTGTTTAGTTTTGCATCCCATCCTCCGAAGCGTTCCGCCTGGATAACTGCTGACATTTCCGCAAAGCTTTGTGTGAAGTGTTTTTAGGGTCCATCACTAACCACTCGCCCATATCATTGTGATCCTCCAATGTTTGACTTCAAACATTCCTGACAGCTCTGAAAACAGATAGATGCCAGCACTCACTGTGTGTTTTGTTTCTTTACCTTGGTCTAAAATCTCATCTCCCCTTCTTACGTCTCATATGCACCAGTTCACTCGTATCAGTCTTTGCCATTTATCATTCATTCTGAAACTGCTCAGCGGGTGTAATGCTGCAATATTTGTTTCTTTTTTCATGCAGTGATATTGGAAACTGGAATTAAACCTTTGTGGAATGTAAGTAGTTTAAATTGGCCTTGTTTTACATTAATCTAGTGCTTCTCAATCTTTGTGACCCAAAGGTCCCCCACTTCCCACAGCAATATTCAAAAGCCTCGTGATTTTTCCAGTTGTTTGTGATTTTTTTTTTTTTTTTTTTTTTTTTTTTTTTTTTTAGAAAAAGAAAATAATTTTTTTCCCCCCACAATTTCTACAGGATAAAATATTTTAGAGCTAGAAAATTGTGTATTGATTTAAAAATACAGTTACATGTTTTTATTATTTTATATGACCATTCCAGGTATGGAACATGGTCATAGTTCACTTAAAGTAAAATCATTAGCCTAGTTGAATGAAATCAAAAAAATAAAATCTTACAAATATATAATAAACTATATAAATATATATATATATAAGTACATATATTTAGTCATATGTTTTAGATAGTTGTCAAGGCAAATTTTCATTTAGTTTAACCTAATATATATAAAAGTATATATATATAATATAAAATAATAATGTAAATATGAAATTAAAAAAATGTAAAACTGAGCACAAAAATAAATGTAAAATGAAATGGGCAACAACAAAAAAAAATTCAAAATATTAAAAAACTATAATAGTGTCTTGAGCCTGACCACCTGGTTGAGAACCACTAAACAGAATTTTAAAAATCCTAAAAACAATATAAAATGCATTGCATTGACTAATAATTTTCTACTAATACTATGAATTTCTTCCCTACCACAGACTCTCTCTGTCAACAGCAGACTCAGCTCTTAAGAAAAAGAAACTCACATACTTGAAGCTGGGACCCGTTGTCCATGCTTCCATCACATCAAGATGACTTTTATTAATTGTTGTTTTGATCATTTTGCACCGTTATGATTATAGTACTGTCTTTTGACTTTCCCCTCAACGAGCTATTCTCTGATGTCACATCCTGTCATAGTCAGGGAGGCTACAGTTTATGGCTGTTCTAACTACTACATGTGTCTTTGTTTACAGTCATTGAGAAATCACATGTGACAAGCATAACAATGCTTTGACTGCTGCGTTCTTTTTTTCCTTGTGGGTTTTTTTTTCTTCTTTTTATAGTGCTTTTTAACATTGTGGAGAATTCAACATATTGCAGAGTCTTGTCCACTGAGAAGCCTAATGGGTTTTTATTGAAAACAGATCAAGCCAGCCACCCATGAGCCACAAATATTACTCGTAAGCAAGGATGTGTAGGTGTTCAAAAACATGCTAAGTGCTAACTAGTGCTAATTCGGTACAGATAGATGTTGTCAAGCCATTTCAAGGGTGAATGCATTGTTGCCTTTTCAGATTTTTAGCTAGTGGTACATGTTAGCCACAAGTCACAGGAGCAGGTCTTTGATTAGTTTTACCTAATTATTGAAGTTGAGATCACTAAACTACATTTGATACTGAACTGCAGTTATGCTCACTTTTGTACTGAAAATATAAGATATGATGCATCTGGATTTAGTAACACCCCTTAAAGATCTTGTTAGTTTTACCTACTTTAGCTATAGCTGAATATATCAGCTCCTAATGATATTTCACTTCCTAATTTTGCCGACTTGTACTAACAACAGTTGTTTTCCAACACATTGTTGGATTACCGTAAACTATTGATTATTGCTGTGTGACACCAAATCTTGTTTCATTGTAGGTCTCAGGTTTTAGGGCTTTTTGTTTACTTGATATAACAATATTTGTGGACATACATCTGTCGCTATGTGAACTTATTGTCAACTAAAGCGAGTGAATGTACCTCAGAGAGACATTTGCTTGTAGAGGAACAAGATAAGACCACAGAGCCCATTTACGACAACTTTTACGGAGCCTATTTAACGCTGTCATAGTCATCAACAGTTAAGCCACCAAATATTTCAACTGTTTCATGTTAGAGACGTTATGTCAGGTGCTACATATTTTTGCTCAGATCCTTCACTTATTGTGTATGTGACAGTGTTATCAGGGCCTCAGGTAAAATGTTGAACTTGATTTATATCCAGAAAGGTCCCGTCACCTCACAGTCTTACTGTTTTTGCCATACCACACGTAGCATGCGCATACTTGGTGTTCAAGCTTGCTCGAAGATGTTTAGTTGTGGTGGGCCTGGTTGTCAGTGCCGTTGGTTTTCAAGTCCATGTGGTTAGGCTGGCTAAAACTGTATAATATTGTCAATAAAATTTCAGATGAAAAACTGTGCTGGTGTTGTAAATTTCCGATTCAACTGCAGTACATACCATTCTAACTGAGTTCACAAAAGATGGATTACAAGAAAAAAGGGAGGGATTATAACAAATAAAACAAGGAAATACTTACAGGGTATAGTTTACAAGTCATATTACAGAAACAGCATAGAATAGAACATTGTGAACCACATCAAATGGGAAATTTCAAATATCTGGGACACTTTTGTCAGAGCTTTAACTTTTTCTAGCTTTGATAACTTATTCTTTAAAGATGGTTGGATATCATTCATCATCCCTTTGTGCTGTTATTATTACATTTATAACTATTTTTAAACTATATCTTATATAAAACTGTATAGTTACTGGCCTTTGTGTAAATGGGCGTTAACACTCGTCATCTGTTTCTGTCAGTTTTTTCTAGAAAAGTCTTTATGAGTTAGACAGGCTAAGAAAGACTGGGACTTGAGGAAGCCTGTAAAATGCTGGAAAGAAAGCCAAAAATGAAAGCTGTAATTGGCCTCTCGTGCAGCTACAGATCCTTTCATTCTATTTGAGTTGTTCTGGATGTTTACATTTCAATTCCTGAACCAGTACTTCCAGCTATGACTGATTGCATGGAAAATTATGGTGTGATTAATTTGTCTATTTTAATTCAGAAGTTCAGACATGCTTAAGTCCATGCATCCATCTCTTTAAATGAATGTTTATATCGTGTTTAGGGTCATGTGCCTGACATGCTCCATATCAGAGTATAATTTTTAATGCAGAACTGTCAAAATCATTTATTTTGCATTAAAGTTAATACTGTATGTATATGAAACATTTCCAATTAAAAAAACTATTTTCTATCACTTCATACCTCTTATTGTATCTTTACTGTAACTTTATCTAAAAATTACCTTTTGTACTTTTCATTCTGATGTTTAAAAAAAAATGACTTCCAATAGTTCACTGACAGAAACAGATCACATTTTATTTAAACCAACATGTTACTTCAGGCATACACTCTTAAAAAAACTCTTCTTTGCCCCAGAGAACTTTTCATAGAAGAGTTATTAAAAGAGTCTGAAGTACATTTTAAAAATCTCTTTTTGTACTTTTGTGGAATGGAAAGGTTCCATGGATGTTAAAGGTTCTTCATGGAACCAACAATGCCAAAAAAGAACCTTTATTTTTAATACCGTTTGGTCGCCGGTTCTTTTTAAGTACTCACATAACCAAAGATTAAGATTTCTTGGAGGGCATGGACAGATTGTTTCCCAACATCATAAACACAAACACAAAACGTGACTAGAAAACTAATATAGCTGCGGTGAATTATACAACCAATACTGGAAAAGTTCCAGAACTGAGATTGTAAAGGGGCGCTTTCACTTACTGTGTCTAAACATTTCCTCAATTGGTTACATATGTGTCCCTGCTTCTTACTGACCAGATGGCCAAGCAAACAATACAGTCCCCAGGCGGAAAGCCAACTTGTGGGGCAACCTCAAAATACCCTCTTTGCGACCAAACCATTTAAATAGTGGAGTCAGAAGTCTCTCCGCCAGTGACAGCGTCTCACAACATGTGGACAATCACAAGCACACTCCTGCTTATATGCTGCCTTCGTGCAGCTCTCGTCCAGAGCCAGGATCATGAAGACATCGAGCCAGGGCACAGGAGGAACGTCTGGGAAGACATGATTGAGTTCCTTACCAAAGGCACCAGAGATGAATGCAGCATGAGCGTGACAGGACAAGGCGATCTGACGAAGCTCCGCATCACTTGCCTGGGCATGGAGCGCTCCTACTGGTGCGAGTACCAGGGCAAGCCTCAGGTCTGCCGCTCTTACAATCACAACCCAGAGCATTACTTCAGGCAGATCATGTGGGACCTCCGCAAGCTGCCGAATGCTTGCCAGGGCCAGAGAGTCCTTAAGCCTCTCATGTGCAAGAGAGCGTCAGACGAGGCCCGGATGGTCTTCACAACCTCTTCCTCGTCACAAGCCAAGCCAATGGACAGGCCCTACAGACCAGGCCCGGACAGACCAGTGCAGAGATCACAACAGAGACGACGACTGCCGAGGCCAAAGCCTACTAGACCACAAATATTACAAACCCAACCAGCCAGAACTGCTCTGGACAAGCCGAATCAACCCAAAGCTGTCAAATCCACCACACAGAGGAGAATTATTACACCCAAACCTACTGTGCCACAACCAACTACAGCGGTACCCTTGAGTGAGGCCAAGAAACTTGCCCAGGACTACTGCTGGCGCTCATTTCAGGGGGTGTGTTCTTTTGTCATAGGGTGGTTCAGAAACTAAGAAAAAGGTAGGATTTTTTTTTAATTACCAAAACATTTACCTACATATAAGCACCATATTTTTAATGTAGGAGTGCCGTGATACATGAGTAAATTGAATGTGCGAGGCCTTCCTGTGCGATTTGCTTCTAGTTGTCCAAAAGCTACTTGATACTGAAGACTGGTATTGATTATGCTATTTTAATTAATTTTCATAATCCCAAATATTCACTGGTTTGTTTCGCAAATATTTTACTGCACTTTGTTTTACTTCTAGACCTTTGACCTAATTCCTTCTTGCAATATGCTGTAAACTATGTATATATAAGTGTGTGTATTTAGGTTCTCAATCTGAAACCTGTGTGCCATCTCTTTATACCACTGCAGTCAACCGCAATCCTGCAGACAACAAACCCCCCCGTTCAAGACGACTCCAAATGTCAGCATGTAGGTTTTGAACTGACGGAGAGAAATGGAGGACTTGACATGACTTTCGGAAACACCATCAATATATTCTCATGTATTGCAAAATGTACAGACTCTGATGTTATCAGAACAGACAAGATTACGCTGCTAGTTATCAGTGATTTTAGATGTTGAGCGTAATTGCTGTCTTGTTTTGTTCTCTACCTGTAAACTATATGATGAGAAACTTCATGTGTACTGAATACTATATGTGTATTAATCTTGCTGTGTTATATATTTATGAGTGCTGACCAATTACGGGTCAGCATTTCGGAAAGCTGTAGACCCACAGATCACTTAAGACTGTATACAATTTGAAAATGTATAATGTACATTAGATAGGTCTCCGTGTCTACCACATTTTATAGTGGAGTAGGGTATACTCAATGTATAAATCTTTTGTGTTTTGTTATAAATAAATTTTGGTTCTTCACCTTTAGTTTTTGTGTGTGAGTGTGACAGCAGAGGACGCTATTGTGTTAGAAAATCTTTCGTACATGAAGTGAGGGCCATGCAAACTTTTATGTACACTATATTCCATTAAAATACTGCGTTCGATGTATATTTGTTATTCTGTGTATTATCTACAGCTGCATTTTAGCTGTTATAGGTCGTTCAGTGTTGTATATTTGTGTTCGTTGTTGCGTAAAAGTAGCATTTAACCATTATATTGTCGTATTGCCTATTCTCTGAGTCATACTCTCTAAAAGAACCGATTCGCCCGACATTAATATCGTGTCAGGACTTTACATGTATTGTGAAGTTACTGCAGTCCTCAAGTCGTAACAGTTTCACAGAACATTCACATAAAAGCTAAGGAGTTTATGATGTACTGTACTCACGTGTTATGGTATATAAATAAACCAAGATATGCCATCAAAAGTAATAGCCTGCCGAATTAATTTCCCAGAACAAGACGCGCGCGAGAATGAAAAGACTGAGGGAGGTGCGTGCGCGAGATGCTCTATAAATGGCGGCCACGAACCTCAGGTGCAAAACCGAAGTTTTCGCAGCTCTCTTTGTATTGTTTTTCGAGGGGAAAAAAACCCTCGCGATCTCAAATGTCACGTCCAGTTTTTCCTGCACTTTGACGGTAATTCCGGTGAGGACATGAAACGCGTGACGGACATTGCTCTCGTTCTGGTCTGCGCCTGTATCGTGCAACAGTTCGCGCAGGTCAGCAGCCTGAGAGACAGAGGGAGGAGAGCGCAGACAGATGGGAAGGGGAAGAGAAGAGGTCAGCGCAATCAAAGCGGCCTGAAAGGGAGATTCTCGCCGGAGGATGGAGCGCGGTGCTCGTGGCGCGCGGCGCGAGGGGACGATGCGTTTGTTTTGGGAGTCACGTGTAAAAACGGGGAGAAGACTTTCGGCTGCGAATACGTAGCGAAGCCCACGGCGTGTCGACAGTACGCATCCAACACCAGAGCGTACTGGAAACAGATCTCCCGCTCTCTGAAAAAGCAGAAGAGATTGTGTCGCGACTCTACGGCGATGGTCAAAGCCGGTATGTGCCGGAGCGCGCCCGCGGAAGCGCACTTCAGACTCGTGGACACGCGTCCCTCCTCCAGAGCCCCGTTACCGACCACCGCGGGGAACGATCACTGTCCTGACCGGATCGAGAGGCTGAGAGTGGCCGAAGAATACTGCAGCAGCGCCTGGTCTTCACTTTGTACATTCCTCTTATTGATGCTTGAGAATGATGAATGCCTGTGAAGGACTTACCAGCAGCGCTTTAAAGTAACTCTACATAAATACGGCCATCGTCAAAAAAATAATGCATTTAATCCAGAAGCTGGATTTTCATACCAAAATATGAAGCAGTGTAGGCACATTCACATTTTGTTTTGCATAATATGAAAGCAGTTTGGTAAGAAAAAATAGAATAAAATAAGTGTTTTTTTCTGAAACTGCGCACATGAAAATAAAACATCACATGTGGGGAGATGGGCTTCACAAAAAAACGATGTCCGAAGAAACGTATCAAACAATGTATAAAAAGTGTAAATGTTTATTTGAAATGTCAAAATTGAATAAAGTCCCCACTATGGAAGAAAAAAACTAAATGTGTATTTGTATGTTTAGTCTAGACACACATGAGTGAAATGAAAATGAAGTGACCCGTTGGAGTTTGTAGTCGTACTGAGTGATCTTCAGAATAAATCGTCTACGTTTTTTGTTCCCTTCAATAAGCCTAACGTCTTATCTTTCTTTACTTGAATAGCAATGTTCAGGGCAGTTTGGAAAGGTTGTTACAAGCATGGAAACTGGCAAGTGTAGAACTTAATACTTTGTTCTTATTACTTTGACCCAGATAGATATCAAACCTAATCCTGATGATGGAGGTATTTAACTCCGTGTGTGTGTGTGTGTGTGTGTGTGTGAGAGAGAGAGAGAGAGAGAGAGAGAGAGAGAGAGAGAGAGTAAACTCTATGTGCAAAGTAGGAAACTATAAGAGACCATAAAAAACGTTTTAATAAAATAAAAATACATTTTACATAAAATGTTAATTAAATAAATGATAATTAAAAAAAAATAAAATCAATGTTATCTTTTAATAAACATATATATATATAATATATATATATATATATATATATATATATATATATATATATACACACACATTTAACATTTATTCAAATCTCTGCATCTCTGCTTTATTTCAGGTGAAGAGTGGCTGTTTGTTTTTGCATGTATTTTCAAGTAGAAACACTGAATGACTCTGCTTTAAACCCAGATTAATTACTCCAACAGTGATCATTGCATTCCAGCTCAAACCATGTGCTTCTTTCCTACTAGGCATTGCAAGAATTCTTGGAAATTGTTATTCTGCAAGTTTCAGCGGGTGAACGAATGCAGCACAGAGCCCATATTCATTTAAAGTTCAGAGCTGGTCGGAACAACATGAAAATTAAAAACCTAAATTAGGCTTAATGTTATCATTAGCTATTTTTAATCATTGTTTGGCATAATTGCAACTTAATTTTGTTGTGTTACAGTTCGCTTTTTACAGAGGGTTTGGATATGTTCTATGAAAGCAATAAATTACTGTTTTGAAGCTTCACATATAAACATATTTCAGGATGCGGCTCTCTCTACAACACAAGTGGTCAGTCATGGACCAAACATCCAAGCACTCAAAAACTGATTTTAGCATCTTGTGGGATTTGGTAGCCGTACCAGCCTGTGATTATGAAATTAAACACATTCACACATGTTGTGGCCTCCCCTTTCCAAAAACAACATTCCCACCAAAATTATGAACACGTTCAGAATCCATTATTGCAGTTTGTTTAATGTTTTCAATCTGTCGTTTAAAGAAAAGCAACAGAAACGTATATCTGGACTTCTAACTTGCAAGAACGAAAGCTCAAAAATGAGCATGTCAAATTTGCACACACAGGACAGCAGAACAGCAGAGGGAAATACAAATGCAGCCAAAACTGCATAATTTCGCCCAGGGATAACAGATATTCACACGAAGAATTGATTTGCCTGTATAGTTCCCATAGAAATAACCTATTGTTACGTGACATTTAATAATGAAAGAATAACAATTGCTCAGATTTCAGATCTTTGCTCTTTTCATTTATTAATGAAGGTGTGGTTCTTAAGTGTAGGATGCCAGACGCTTTTTCTCCCACTGAAGCTGATTCAAACACTGCTCTCATGTAACCTCTCAAGGGATTCCTTTACTTCCTGGTGGGTCCTGGGTGTGGTTTCGCTAAGGGTTTCCATATGGCCTGAGGTGGGCTGATCGCACGCCCTGACATTCAGAACACCCATTGGCTAAAATAATGACCTTAATAAAAGAGTGGAGCCCTCAGTAGAAATTAGGGGCTTTGTGCTGAAAGTGCCAGCTTTGGGATTTAGTAAAGCGATTTAGAGCTTGTGTCCACACACACACACACACACACACATTCCACATATCACACATAACAGAATGCGATCTTATAAAGGTCTCAGCATCTTTGTAGCTCATACTGTGTTAAGAGATGTAATATCCAGCTGTACACTGCGCAAGCAAAACAAAAGAACGATTATAAATAAATTGCCTTATCTCAGTAACCCATTTATTATCAGGTTGAGGCAAACACTTTACATTATATATAACAGTATCCAGTGTCGGTGGTAATGCATGAAGTAAAAGATTACATTTCCCAGTGGGCGATTGACGCTGAAAAGTATTGACGTTAAAAAAACAGGTCAAATATGCAAATTAAACTGACGTTAAAACTTTGACATGTCCTTGATTTGATGTAAATTGAACGTCAAACATATTGACCATCATATGCATTAAACCAGTTTGAGCGTGGGATTAACTTTGCATGGAAGAAATTGCCTCCAAACCGAATTGAAAATGATGTGCAGCATTTTGGCCTTGAATAATTACTTGATGATCTTGAATAATATCTGATGTTAAATTAATATCAATTTACCCGCCGGGTTAGGTTAAATTACTCATTAAATTTCCCCAAAAAACTTTCTACAAAATAAGCAGTGGAATAATTTTAGTGAAATCATTTTTTTAAAAGTATGTATTGATATGAAACCACAGTATGCAAATATACTGAGGTTATGGAATAAAAGGTTTTTCATTTTCACTTTCAAGTTTCGTTTGTGAAATTTAATTTAACTGTAGCATAACTTACTTTAGTCTAATGATGTTAACGCATATGTAATAATATTAAAACTCATCTCAAGAACATTATGAACATTATGGGTCAACAAAGGCTGAATTTGTTAGAGCATACTGCCATCTGCTGGAACAAAAAGTATTATTTTGGACAACAGAAAATGAGGAAGTGATGAAGACAGACACCAGCAAGGTCCAAAACATTTTATTTTCAAAGTCTTCACACAGTTTTGAAACAATACATCAACCAAAACAATTCATTAACCTTTCTGAAACCGTTCAATTTTGTTAAAGAATGTGTATACAAACATCACACCAAAACCATTACACAATACCCTCCTACTCTCCGACACTGAAACAGCTTGTTCCCAAATCATAAAACATTAAATATGTAAAAATGACCACAAATGAAAAATGTGCACAAGAAACCTGAAGATCTTGAAAGGATGCAAATAATGAACGCAGTTAGTTTTTCTAATCATTCCCACCACACAGGTAGAGGAGGGCCTTCTGGTAATCTCCGTCAGTGTCCTCCTAAAAACAAAAACAAAAACAATGAAAAAATGTATTATGTTGTGAGTGTGTGTGCGGGTGTGTGTCTGGGAAACTCGCCTGTATGGTGCTGTAGAGTGATTCTCCATACTTCTTCTTGTAGATCGCTCTGATGTCCAACATATCCCGTTCGCTTCTGGACACCATGATCCTTATGAGAGACTCATCATCAGTGCCGGCACGCTGTAAATAAACGGACCAGTAACGTGTGAAATCAGCTGTTTCATCATCATTCAGATCAACACATTCATTTAACAAACAGGCCACGACTTGTTTTTCTTTTTCCACTTGAAGTGTCAGTGTTTGATAATCCAACTGAGCACTAAATGATCCAATTCATGATTGCCAGAGGAGAAAAAAAAAACAGATGAAATGCTCATGGAAATAAGCCTCCATACCCGCATAGAGTCTCGAACCGATTCAGCAAAATAAGCAGGGACACTTTTTGAGCACTTAACTAAAGGAGGAAGAGAGAGAGAGATTTACATTTCAGTTAAAGGGACAGATCACCCTCCAATGCCATTATTTACTAACCCTCATGTTGTTTTTGTTTTGTTTTATGAGACTATGATTGTTGAAAATAGGACTGATCTTAAAGTAAATGACATGGTGAATGTTACTTTTCTTTGCATTTTCTTGGATTTTGTGAAAGCCGAATCTATTTTACCACACAGAACTTTGCATGAAGTATTCTTTTGTTTTATCGTAGAGTGACAGTTCAGTCTGTCCAAATAACAAATTACGACTGGGATTTTCGTACCCGTGGCCATTAGCAGTGCTTCCAGGTTCCCAGTGCACTCATCTTTTATGCTCTCTTCGATGTCACAGCCGGCAATCTTTTTGTAGGCTTCAAACACTGAAACAGGGACACCAAAGCCATTAGGGTGGCTCTTCAAGGCGGTTCTGAACGCATCAAAAGGCTTTGAGCACACAAGCGTGTACCTTTTCTCAGGTGTTCGTTGCTCCTGTTGCCGAGTATGTTGATGAACTTGTCCTCGTCCGTGCCGAATTTCCCCTCTCCGGCAGCATACAGCTCCTGAAACACGATCAATGAACAAACACTTCTAAGGTTCGCAACTTAAACCTGAGGATCCAGTTACGTCTTTTCCATGTTTACATCAACATACATACGCAACTCTAATGATTAATCGAATACAGCTAAGTGCAATTTATAATAATGGATTCAAATGCCGTACAGTTTAAATTGTGAACCCCAAAAGGAGATATTAAGCATTATTCACCATCCACTTCACATGGGAAATAGGATAAGGAAAATTACACTATTTCTTTAAAAGAAGACAAAAGAAAGTATTTAGTTTTAACATTAATGTGTTAACTGTTGATATACATTTTTCTTTATTCAACAGTGTTACAATTTTGGTTTGGTGTTAGGCGCTTTATTTTAAGGGCAAACTGTCGCTTTAAGAAATAATTCATAATATTATATCAAAGCGTTCACTTTACCTTTGCATCTTTTTCCACTCTGCTCTCATCTATTCCCTCCTCCCTGTTTCCCTGAGTATAGGACCAGAAACATAACCAAGGTCAGAGTGCGTCACAGAAACATCAGCCCTCCTCCATCACCCTAAATATGCTGAGACGGGGCGTGGTATTTTCCCTAATCTGGTAAACTCCAATATTGAATTACCCACACTTTACCCCTGAGAACCATTTAATCTTCTCAACAACATTAACTCAAGAGCTCTTTTAATTACTTAAGGATGACTTCACTGCTGCTCATGTTATCATTCCAAGAGGAAGCTGCTCTGTTTCATCTCTCTGCTGTTTTTAGTATCCTCTCCCATCTCTTGGCCTAATCAACACATTGACTGAAACTGTATATCACAGTCTGAGAAATGTTATATACTGGTAATACAGTAATGACAGATATATCGTGACAATAGTTATTTTTTCCTGGAAATAGTTAATATATGTGTCAATTTCTTACACAGCATGTACATTTTTGATGATCCAACGAATTAAATATTTTACCAATTAAAAGCATTATAAGTATTTGTTTAGCTCATTTGATTATTTATTTTAAAAGTGCTGCACAAAATCAAAGATTATAACTATTCATTCATACTTCGTTCTACTTTTCTATGTACTTTATTGCGCTCTCTTTCTCTCTATCTCTCTGTCACACACACACACACACACATATACATTTTCTGATTATACATTTTTATTTTCACTCTCCTTTATTTTTTAACTGATAGCTGTTTTTTTACCTGTGCAAGGATCACCAGCATCCTCTGATAATGTCCTGATGTATCACCCATGATGTCTTTTTCCAGCTTGCTTCCATATTCTAGGTCAAGACACATGAGATGGGATCTGGTGACAGTTCACACTTATCTCAACAATTGCTGCTTAATAGTCTCATTGGATTAGTGTAATGGGAAGGGATCAGTTGTAACAGTAATGCCTTGTAGAGACATGCTCCATAATGGCCTGTTTGTTTGCAATTCAAACAGTAAAGCATCTTTAAAAAACGGAAATCTTACAAAAAATGGACCCTTGCCATTTTAAATGTATTATTTGGACAATTTAAACTAGAAAAAAAAACATGATCAAGCTTAAACTTTACAATAGTGGGACATTTTCACGTCAGCCATACCCTGTGCCTAATGATGAACGTTACCTTTCTTATAAACTTTGTCGATATCTTTTATCTCATCACACGTCCTGGATGCCAGGATCTCAATTAAAACCTCATCCTCTGTACCCACTCCCTATAAGAAAATAAACAATTAAAAAGATATCCAATCTGAGACGAGATAGGCTCAAGTTTATCACAATGGAAAAGCATTTTCACTATTTTTGTTGTTATTGTTCTTTCTTTTTCTAGGTTTTAATGATATCCCATTGACGATGGAAATTTTTTCTTTTACCTTGATGGCTTTATGGAGTTCATGTGCATCATATAATATGGTCGGATACATGATGGCCACAATAAGATCCTCTAACTTCCCACCAAGCTCTGACCGTAGGTCTTTCACTAGATCCTGAAAACATGAGCCAAGAGACTATATATTGCCGATTGAACTGAAGATGTGAAATCTAACATTCTTTTAACATTTTAACATTGTTTCAGACATTCTAAATTATATCAACATCAATAAGAAAATGAATAAAAACAATAATCTTGATTCTATTACTGCTATTGATGCACAGCGGTGCTTCTAAGTAATTGAAAGAAACAACATTCGTGTTTGAATGATGTCTTTTGACTTTATTTGTTATAATTTCCTGAAAGTGAAAAGACATTTTAACATAATTAGACAGGTCAGACACTGGATAATAATATAATCTGCTCACCTTGCCAAAAGCTTTTTATAGGCTGCTTTTATTTCCTGTCTCTGAGCATTACTGCGAGCTGCCAGTAACATAAGGATGGTATCTTCATCAGTGCCTGAAAATAAAGCATTATAGAAGAGAGTGAAAGTAAGATATTAGCTGAAGATGTTTTTCTTTAGTCCACGAACGTGTAGTTACCACTATGTTCTGACTAATTATGATTGTTAACGATGGAAAGAAAAACCGCCTAGCAAAAGAAGCAAACTCTATTAAAGATATGATTCGTAAAACTTACCGATCCCTTTCATGGCCTTGCGCAAAACTTCAGCATCATGCTTCGCGTTGAAGTTCACAAAGGGTTTCACACTTCCTCTGGTTGCCTGCAGAAAATACAAAACCAAAATGAATCTATAGCATAGCAAAAAATATCATAATATAACATAAAGCAGACTTAGGAGTGGTTTTATTCTTAAATACGTGACTTGTCAGATATCCTTTGAAGATTCACCAGTAAGATCAAAATGATTTGCAGCCCTTACTGGTTGCCAGATATGATCTCAAATCAGAAAAGACAGCAGCTATGTAAAGGTTTGCAGGGAGAAATATATTTTTTAATATTGAACCAAACGCACAAAACCAGGTTTTGGTATTTGCAGACTGAATCGAAAAATGTCAAACAAAAATAATTAACATGCATAATCATTCAAGGCACAAAAAAGCATGTGGAGCAGGTGAATTCTGAACGGATTAGCCAGCGCAGGTGTTTGAGAATATGAGCAACATCAACCTCATTTATTAAACTCATGCATGCAATCGCTCATGTCTTTCATCATTACCATGTGTAAATACTGAATTTAGCAGACAGATATGAACCGATAACAATTGAAACTGTTTTGCAATAATTGTGCTCTCGGTCTCTTATTGACCTTTCGATGGCTAGAAGTACCCATTTCCACAATTCTTGTTTACATTGCGATTGTATCTTTCCGGTAACCCTTTAAAACCTCTGTAAACACTATATAGACAGAGAGTATCTGTAACCCATACACAACTGATTAAAGATAGACAAAGATTGTGGCTCAGGTTAATGATAGTGCTGCGGTGAAGAATGAGATAAGGTATACGGTTTGGGTTTAGGGTTCAAGTTCAGGTTGAAAGTCAGGGATCGGTTAACCCCCGAGACCTTCGATCAGATTTGATACCAAAAGCAGTAGCGTTAATCTTTAGCTGCTCTTATAATGAAATGTTATGACAACACACATAAGTCTTAGAATCACGACGCCTTGAAAAGCAGCTTGTGTCGAGCATTAAACTTTTAAGAAACAACACACGATATGCCAGCCCAAGCACGGCTAATCCTTGTAGATGTACTACATTATACGGGTGTTTGCTTGGTTCTGGCAGGTGTGGGATGATAAAGATACAGTGACCTATTCGGTGGGTTTCCTCAGTCTGATCTGATACAGGTCTCATCTGCTGTAATCCAATCATCCATCACCTTCACCACCATGATGACTTAACCGTCGCCATGCCAACACAGATCTAATAACTTAACTCTTGAATTTTAATTTATGGCAATTAATTTTTGTCAAATCTGCTCCCGTTGTTTGTTTATTTATGTTTATTTGTCTATCATACTAATAACACTTGTATTTGTAGTTAAACAGATTTTTTAAAAGCAGTGTTTTAAGCTTAAACCAGCAAGACAAAGACCCAGATTAGCCTAATAAAACTCATCATGAACTACATTATTAAAAAATAACAAAAATAATGCAAAATGATACATACGCAGCTCGGCTCTTACCATTTGTACAGGTACAGGCAGCACTACGAGCAGTTCTGGAAAGAAAAAGAAAAAAGTACATAAAGTTATCAGAGCGGTTCTGCAGTAATTAAAACTCATTACGTTATGATGTCAAATTGCTCGTCCTAGTACCCACAATAGCTAAATACCTTTAAGACTGTACACGAGTTATTCCTGTCATTTACTCATTTGAGATACGCTGTTACAGGACAGCGAATATACCTACCTGTTGCTGTATACAGTCACCTGTGTCGCGAGAGGTCAGTCTTCTGGCGCGTGCCAACAGTCAGCGAAGTTGTTGTAGCTGAATTAAGGACACGCCCTCAAAACCAGCTGTCAATCATATTGACTGGCGTGGAGAACAGAGGAACGATAGAGACTGTAGTTGTTGGTAGCTGTAGGCTTTATATTCGGTGTCCTTGTCTTGGTTGGTTTATATTTCTCGTCGTATAGTAGACAAAAGGGTTCAATTATTGTTATTCAAAATAATTAAATAGTTGTAGAAACGACGTAGGATGCGAAAGTGAGATGCGTAAATCCGTTTGAAACTCTTTTACAGCAGATCTCCAAACGTCCACAAGTGGCCAGTATAGGGCATATTTTACCTATGTTTTATATATATATATATATACACACACACACATATATATATATATATATATATATATATATATATATATATATATATATATATATATATATATATATAAGCTGCAGTTTTTATTTATTTATTTTTATTTAAATATAGCATTTCAACAGAATATGGCATCACCGAAACAATTTATGTGTCATTTGCTCATTTTCATTTTCATTCATTTTCATTGACTCCTTTGTATTGGACAATTTTATCAAAATGGTTATGTAATAAAATAAGTAGCAATTAAAAACAATTATTAACTAATTATTTATACTTTGACAAAATTACATCTTGTGTACTTTGGTGCAACTATAAAAATTGACTAAAGATATTCCAAAATGTTTTCTTTAGATGGCATTGGGAGGATGTTTGCTCGGCTTTGAACATAATCAATATTTTGAATATTATTCATTTTAGAAGCATCAGGCTTTGACAGAAGTAATAACCAGAACACGGAGAACCCCTCTCCGAATACTTATTGATGGGCAATATAGTAGATATATTACTTTGGCCTTCCTTAAAGAATTATGCTTTTGTCAAAGCCTTTTATTGATATGCTTATTTTATTTCTGTGATTTATACACCACTTCAACACAGCAAAATAAACCTTGTTTTTCTGTTTTAAGGTGATGCATAAATAAAGCGTGCTCATTGCTTGCCAGGCAAGAGAGAGACAAGATTAAAAGATTAAAAATTATCAATCAATTACTAATGCGTCAGCAGCTGAAGTGCACTAATATTCACTCATACTACATGTAAGTAGAAGAACCCTGCTGTGTGTTTGACTAAATATGCAGTGTGGTGTGAATTTAATGTTCTCACTTGCCTCATGAACATAAACACACAGTGTGTGTGTGTGTGAATGGCTTAATAAAAGCAGCAGAGCTGGCTTCATTGACATTCATGGCTGAAGATGTTTTGCTAACCCGGTGATTGATATAATGCTGATTGAACCATGCATACACACACACACACACGAAGTATATCATTTGTTTAAGGTTTATTTGGTTTATTTAACTTTATTCGCTTTAGCGTGCCAAAGAAAGGAATAATATAAAAGGCACATTTTTTTTGTTATAAGCGTTACAACACACTAAACAGTATTGAGCGTGACAGGTCTCCATTGTTTGTTAGCAACTCAGGGTTGCGTTTTGAAACATCATTTTTCAATTTAGACATTTTTCCAATATGCAACAAAATTGATTCCACTTTTTTATTCATAAATAACCGTCTTCTTTCTGAGAACAAACAGTAGAAAAAAAATCTATTCCTGCCCCCAAACTAGTTAGGAGACATATTGACTGACTTTTTAATTAATCTGTGTGTGTGTGTGTGTGTGTGTGTGTGTGTGTGTGTGTGTGTGTGTGTGTGTGTGTAATATTGTGTGAGTGAATAGTATTGGCTTTAAAAACTGACATATGTTGAATTTATGTTATTGAAAATCTGTCTAGTCAGTAATCTATTTTTTACAAAGAACTGATGTCAGAATAACATTTTTATCAATAAAAGAAAACGTGTACAGAATTGTGTCTGCTGAAATATATAAAGCATCTGCAATACTATAAAGGAATAATAGTCAGCAAATACATCTCACATTTTCGTAGTAAAGCTTTAAAAATTTCCTCAGTACAGTTTTTCATTCTTTCATCCTTTTCAGGCACAGTTTTCGCTCTCACTTTGTTCATTGTCCAGCAGCTTCAGAAATCAGAGCTGTCCTCCAAAAGTCTGTTTTTTTCACCTTTATCCATGATGCTTCTCTCTCAGATCCCACGATGTCTGCGGGAGCCCAGATGCGGCTGAAGGGTGCTATTGCCTACAGAGTTTCTGAGTTGTTTTAGCAGCATCCACAGAAGAAGTCCCATCAGAACCAGCATTAGTGTGAAGAGCCCCAAATAGACGCTTAAGTTCCAGCCCCATCCCGCTGTAAGAGGCAAGGAGGTGGACGCCACCAGGAACCTCCTCGGGGAGGGCATCGGTTGCAATAAAATTGCATAAAACTAGTGCAGCTCTTTATGGATCCCTGAAATCAAGCGGTGTGATAGTTCATTCACGTGTAAGAATTATCTGTGTGCTCTTCATGTCCTTCCGTCATTAAATCTTTTTAATCCAAAGGGAAGCATGCTGTGTCTCTTTGGTGTTGTGCAAAATGAGAATGATGCTTGAAGTCCTCTCTGCAGCTGCGCCTCCTCCTTCTGTTGTTGAGTCACATCCACACCCCTTCATCTGTGTGCGCGTGTGACCAAAATGTTGTCTCTAATTAAAATCTACGATGTCAATAAAAATGCTTAATGTTCTAACAATGAAAATCAATGTTTTTATGTTACATATAAAAACATAAACAAAAGCCAACCTTTGGTCTGTTTCCCTGTTTTCAATGGGCACCAGCCTAGCCTGACCAGTGTTGTTTACCAACTATACCTAAAACTAGGAAAAAATATAATGTTTAATAAATACAATCAATGTATTATAAACAAAATTAATGTCTTTTCAGCAAACGTCTTCCTGTAAAAGTAATTGTTGACATATAGGCGTGTATCCAAAAATAAAAAATGAGAACAAAATACCTGAGGAATAGCTTGGAATAGCTTAATTAATGAAATAACTATTACCTATTACTAGTAGTCCTACATAACCTAAACCAAATAACTCATGTTTTAATAACTTAATGAAATGTAAATATTCAATTATTTCAAAATTGTTTATACTATTAGAGCACTGGGAAATATAACTAAAAGCATGATATATATATATATATATATATATATATATATATATATATATATATATATATATATATATATATATATATATATATATATATATATATATATATATATATATATATATATATATATATATATATATATATATATATATATATATATATATATATATATATATATATATATATATATATATATATATATATATATATATATATATATATATATACCTATAATACTCACTTATGGTTTCAGATAGAAATAGATAGATATAAACTCATAGAGATAGATAGATAGATAGATAGATAGATAGATAGATAGATAGATAGATAGATAGATAGATAGATAGATAGATAGATAGATAGATTTAACTACAGTATTTTTGGGCAAACGTTTGCTGTTACTATGGTAACCAGAGATGGTTTGCGTGACTGACAAACATGGCGCTGCTGAGGAAACGTGTTAGCTGCAAACAAAAACACGTTTGCTGCTGCTGTACTTAGCCGGAATATTATTTTGTCCGCGAAGGGAAGCACATCGTTTGAATAAACGTCTATGAACAGGCGCTATAGTTTTTAATCTACGTGTTAACATGACGTGAATCACCCTGTAAAGCGGACCAACCGACGCAGCTAATGTTAGCCACTTCATCTGCGGCAGAATCAGCCACTAACTAATCCGCAGGATAATCCATTCGGTTGTGACGACTAGCCAGGACCACTGTATTATATGTTCATCAGAAAAGCTCGAAATATATATTTGTTTTCAGAGTACTATCTTGGGAAATCAGTAACAGCTAAGTCGTACGTTACTGGAGCATCTTAAAATATCAGCGCTACGTAGAAAACGGCTAACTTAACCTGTGACAATTTTAAAGGACCTGCGTTGTGATTAGTCTAAGAAACGAGATGGAATTGAATTTAAACCACGTTGATTATCTACAGGTAAGTTCTCGGAGGCTCTGTTTGTATTTGTACATCGGCTGTGATTTACAGCGGCAAGTTGGCACTTGGGTGTTTAAAATGCAAACTGGCCGAGACATTTAGGAAACTTAAATATTATTCATTATCAAAAAGGAAATTCGCTAATGGCCATGTCATCTTTGTTTTCTCAGGTTGGAGTGACGTCTCAAAAAACCATGAAACTTCTTCCAACTGTGGGGCGAAAAGCAACTCAAAAGGTATACCTTCATCCCTTTTAAAAGAATATTCCGTGTTTAGCATCATTAAAGCTCGTCAAAATCATCTGTCCACAAACATAATTATTGCCGCACATCATATATCAAAAATAATATTACTCATTCCTCAGTGCTGACAGTCCTGCTAAAAAACTACAACGGTGATGAGGTTTCTGTTGTAGACTGTTACATGGGTTTACTCGTTAAAACAAGGGAGCTGGAAATTAGATCCTACTCGTGAAAGAGCATGCGACATGTCCTGTTTATTTGAGCATGCGCTTGACATTTCTCCCCCACTCAATCAAACAGGGAACAAGCATTTGTCTATAAACTGCCTAATTGCTTGACAAATGAAGTTGTTGTTGTTGTTGTCCTTCTAGTGTGTCACTTTCTCATTTCAGGTGGCTGTTGCAGATCATGATGGTGTTGTGACTTGTTTTGGAATGAAAAAAGGGGAGGCTGTGGTATGTATAAGAAGTGTTTCCTGTTTTTAGTAAACACTGGCATTCAAAAATTTGAGTCAATAAGAAATGAATACTTTAATTCAGGCAAGGATGAATCAAATTGATCAAAAGTGACATTAACATTTTTGATATTATAAAATATGTTTCAAATAATAAATGCTGTTGTTCTGAACGTTCTATTAATGAAACAATCCTGAGAAAAAACGTATCTCATTATCCTCAAAAATATTAAACATTAAAATGTTTTCAACATCGATATTTAATAGAATTTAACAGAAATATTTCTTGAGTACCAACAAAACAAAATCATATTTTTTTTTCCTCATTTGGAGAATAAATGTATGTCTTTTTTTCCAGCCTGTGTTCAAATCGCTTCCAGGTCAAAAGATCTCCAGACTTGAGCTTGGAGGGGCTTTGGGAACCCCACAGGAAAAGATCTTTGTGAGCTCTGGCTCTGAAGTGAGGGCATATACAAAAAAGGGCAAACAGTTTCTTACATTTGAAGCCAACCTAACAGAGAGCATAAATGCCATGTGAGATCTGCTTCTTGTTTTTCAGACTCTCTTGACTTGATTTCTATACTAATTTCTATACTAAATTTGATAATGCATGTATTACATTGTAATTTTTACTTCTGTTTGTGCTTTATTTTCCTACAGGCATGTTTCTGGGGCAGATCTGTTTGTGTGTGCCAGTTACATTTATAACCATTACTGTGACTGCAAGGATCAGGACTACTACCTTTCAGGAGACAAGATCAATGACGTCCTGTGTTTACCCGTGGAGACTGTGGGCCGCATTGTGCCCATCCTGGCCTGCCAGGACAGAGTACTTCGAGTATTGCAGGTAGTCTGACTTGGCATGTTGGTCTCTCTTTATCTGTCCTTTGTTATCAAATTATACTTTAGCAGCCACTGGGACTCTATTACTTGGTGGCCATGTTCATGCTCAACTCCACAGTTATCCTACACTTTGTGCTCCATTAGGGCTCTGACCTTCAGTATGATGTAGAAGTTCCCGGACCTCCAACTGTTCTGGAACTTCTCAACAGAGATGGTGGTATGTGCTAAAAAAGTCATTTTAGTGTGAATGCATGTATTGGTTCAGTCAGAGAAACTGATAATGCATGAAATCTTGTTTCTCAGGAAAGGGTGGTGAGGAAGTTCTTTATGGAACAGCTGATGGGAAACTAGGTCTTGTGCAGATTACCAAATCTGGACCCATTACTAGTTGGGAACTGGATAATGAGAAGAAAAAAGGAGGTGCAAATTAGATAACAAGAGGCTTGTTATTACATATGAAAAAAATTGAAGCCATGCTAATTTGTATTGGTATTTTTTAAGGTGTGCTTTGTATTGATACCTTTGACATTGTTGGTGATGGTGTGAAGGATATCCTGGTGGGAAGAGATGATGGGACTGTGGAGGTCTACGGGTTGGACAGTTCAAATGAGCCAACGCTGCGTTTTGAGAATGTGAGTGTTACATATAATGTTGATAAGTTATAGATGGAACACCCTCATTTAGTCATTTAGTCAAAATCATGACTTAAAATAAATTCTTCTGCACTACACTTGAGATAATTTTCTTTCAATGTGTACAAGGTTTTGTCTGAGAGTGTGACATCGATCCAGGGTGGCTGTGTTGGAAAGGAAATGTATGATGAAGTTCTTACAACAACTTACACAGGTTAGCTGTTTGTTGCTGTTAGCTTAGTCTGTTTTCTAAGAACAGTGTGTTCTTCTATGTTGGTCATGTCAGTATATATTTTATTATTCACCTGTGCTGACTGAGAAGTCTTGTGCCTGGTTTCCAGGATGGGTGTCAGGTCTTACTACAGAACCTCAACAGATGGTTGCAGGCCCAGGGGATGAGATCAAGATGAGCCGGGAGACGCAGGGGAAGGTGGCCTCACTCAGGTACTATCAGGCTTTTATCTAGATGTATCTGAAAAAACAAAGATCTCTTTACTAAACTAGTTTAGATTTTGAAACACCTTCTGACATGCCTAGTTTTGTCATGCATGTGTTTTTACAGGGCAGAGTTAGAGCAGTTGCAGGCGAAAGTGTTACAGGGGAGAGAAAAATACCAGCAGAGCTCTCAATCCAGCACAGCTGTGTCCGCTGTGCCAGTCTTTAGCATCAATGACAAATTCACATTGTGCCAGGATGATGCCAGCTACAGCCTCACACTAGAGGTGCAGACTGCCATTGATAACTTGCTGCTACAGGTGAGAGAAATACACCAATTCATTTTGCTTTTATTCATATGAACTACCATTTAAAACATTTGGTTTGGTAAGATTTTTATGGTGTTTTTGGAAGGAGTCTGTTTTGCTCACTAAGCCTGCATTTGTTTAATTAAAGTTACAGTAAATGCAGTAATATTGAGAGAAATTACTACAATATTCTAACAACTGTTTTATTGTTTTCATATTTTAAAATGTAATTTTCTTTCTGTGGTGGCAAAACTGATTTTTCAGCAGCCATTACTCCAGTCTTCATTGTCCCATGATCCTTCAGAGATCATGCTAATATGCAGATTTGATTTAAACACATTTAGCTGTTTTATGGAAACCGTGATATTTTTTAAGGCTTCTTTGATTTTTTTCAGAATGGTAACAATGTGAAAACAGTTTTTACTTGCTTTCGATTAGTGATAATAAGTGATCATTATTTAAAAAAATATATATATATTTGATCGTTAGCATATGTCACAATTTACTAAAACGTGTGCTTGATTAGTTTACTAGAAGAAATAGTTAATTGCATGGTAAAAGCATTTTTATGGGTCTTTTTATATATTACTTTTTTATATGTCTGGAATGTTGTACTGACCAATCAGCATTCAGAACTGAAACTATCCATTTTAATTTATCCATCGTTTTGTAATCAATGTTCTTCTGATCTTCACAAGTTTTGCATCAAATTTTTGGGTTGTGATTTCAACTTCCCTACATTTCTGACAGAGTGACGTTCCCATTGACCTGTTGGATGTCGATAAGAACTCAGCAGTGGTCAGCTTCAGTGAATGTGATTCAGAGGTAATGCACCTGTGTGCCACATTACTGACCTTACTTAATGATCACATCACATTTGTTTCCAAAACTGTTTTTTTTTTTTTGTTCATTAAACCCTCACAGTCAAATGGGAACTTCCTCCTCGCCACCTACAGGTGCCAAGCAAATACCACCAGACTGGAACTGAAGGTGTCTACTTCTTTGTGTCTGCATTATTTTCAGTGTAATAACATACATTTGCATGTTCTTTAAATTCCAAGATAGGCAATACTTGATAACTTGATTTCTATCTAAGGTGAGGTCTATAGAGGGTCAGTATGGCACCCTTCAGGCTTACGTGACGCCAAGGCTTCAGCCCAAAACCTGCCAAGTTCGACAGTACCAGATCAAACCTCTTTCCCTCCACCAAAGGACACACGCAATCGATCAGGAGCGGTGAGCTTAGAGACACGCAATGCTTGTGAATTCTTATCAAGCATTTATTCTGCCAGCTAAGCATTCTCTCTTCGTGACTAGGCCCATGAACACATTGAGACTGACAGGGCAGTTCAGTTTTGCAGAGATCCATTCTTGGGTTGTGTTCTGTCTGCCTGAGGTGCCAGAGAAAACCCCGGCAGGAGACAGCATCACATTCAACTTTCAGAACACTTTTTTGGGCACACAGCTAGAAGCCACCTATTGGTGAGACTCAAAATATATTACTACTAGATGATTGCGTTACAAGCATCGTAAACAGTCTTTATCATTTTAATGTTTTTCAGTAAAGGTGAGGCAAACTTCAAATCGGACAACATTTCTACCATATCCATACTGAAGGATGTTTTGTCCAAAGAGGCCACAAAGCGAAAAATCAATCTGAATATATCCTATGGTAAATTCACAGACTTATGTTTTAACTGATGTATGTGGTCTAATAAATGAGATTCTCTCTTTGGTTAATTTAATCACAAGTAGTGTAAGTCAGTGTAGATGCATTTGGGTTGCATAATGATACTAGCTGACCACTTGTGATTGATTCACCTGAGATGGATGTTATTACCAGATTACATTACACATGATTTCAGTTCTTCATGCATCAAGTATGATTAATATGTGTTTGCTGTATTGGTTTCAGAGGTGAATGAGGATTCTGTGAGCCATACTCTTCAGATGATTCATCCCAAGCTAGAGTATCAGTTAATTTTGGCCAAAAAAGTTCAGCTTATTGATGCTTTAAAGGTAAATTATACAAAAGACTTTGCAAAAAAACAAGTCTGAAAAACTGTAAAAAAAAAACAAACAAAACAAAAACAAGCCTGAGTGTGTGTTTGTGTGTGTTTGTGTATTGCATGCAGGAGCTACAGGTGCATGAAGGGAATGCAGATTTTCTGATTCCAGAGTATCGCAGTATACTTGATGAATCTGCCCAGCTCTTAGAAGAATATAAGAAACAACCAGCTCACTTAGAACGATTGTATGGTAAGTGAACTCAGGTGGCTTTTTACAATATATTTGTAATATTTTGTAAAGTTTTTCACATAGCAGATGTCTGTACAATTAATGTTTTTACAATCAACCCTTGAGAAAGATTTCTGAGTAAACAAACCATTTTGTTTTCTTACAGGTATGATCACTGATCTGTTCATTGACAAGTTCAAATTTAAAGGTCAAAATGTCAAAACAAAAGTTTCACAACTACTTGCAATTTTGAACAACTATGAACTTGATTCATTGATGGAATTTTTCAGTGAAGCTTAATAGAATGCAAAATTAAAGCACTTTTTAGAAATATATTTTGTGAATTTTGTTTTTTGCTATGAACATTAGGTATTCTGTAGGAGCTGGTTGTACCACTACAGATTCAAATTAAAATGTTCAGTGTAATAAACATAAAAAACATGTATGACTGCAGTTGTTTCATTCATTGTCTAGTTGCATTTCTACAGAAATAAACATTTTCATGAAAAGCTGTGTCTGTTTTGTTAGTCCTTCAGTCAGGACATAAACTTTAATCAAACATATTTTGAGAGTTTTTTGAAATACATTTTTATTTATTTAAAACAATTAAAATGGTGTGGTGTGATTTTTATGTCAGTGCAGTAGTATGAGCAATTATTTGCTATTATAGTGATTACTTGCTAAAACAATAAAAAATTATGCACATAAACAACATTCTGTTGTTTAATTCTAGTATTTTTTTCTTTTAAGTACAGCCAGGGCAGAACGGTTCCTCAAATATAAGATTTAACCCTTTATATTTATATATTTGTAATTATTGACTTTTGTTTATAATGTATAAATGTGCTAACACGAGCTTAAATTTTACTTTGTGCTCAAAGTTTCAAAATTCATTTGAGCCAATGAAAGACATTCTCAACGGCTCGGTTAATAAAAGCAAAATCGCGTTCGTACTTCACAGGCTTCCGTATAATCAATGACGTTTGAGCTTGCTGCATTCTGATTGGCCCGTTTCAATACTCGCGGGCTACTTGAACTGAGACAGCCACAAAAATCAAACCAAGCAGCTGCACAACACAAAAAAAAAGCAACAAGGCGCCGTCGTTTGACTTCATAGAAGCGTCTTTTGTGGGCTCTCCGTGGCGTGTCGAGGGGTTTAGCTGACCGGCATGGCGCGGTTTCTGTAGTTTAGGACTGTTGCATGATTTATTTTCGAATCTCGGTTTTGTAAAACGCCGCTGGCAACTGTTTATATTGTTTTTGTCCGGATCTCAACAGCTCACTTCTTCCAGCTTCCCTGGTTTGTCTGCGCATCCATGCTTTATTTGTTACTCACGTGCGAATTGCTTGATCAGTGATCTTAAGCGACATCAAAAGCTGCTCTTTAAAGGCTTTCAAACGTCGATCGATCTTGCGGGTCGATTTGAGTCGGTCTGCTGCTGTAAGGATGTCATCTGTCGGTCAAACGCAAGGAAGCGCGGTTCAAGATTCGGGGGCAGAAATTCACAATCAAGAAAACATGCTCTCGCGACTACGCGGCGCAGCGAAGAACAGAATTGAAAATCGGGAAAATGTCAACCCTAAACCGGGCAACAGGACCGTGCTGGGCGCCCTGGAGAACAATCCGCGCCGACAGCCCGTGCTGCGAGGCGCTAAACAGGTTAGAGCACGCATGGCACATGACTATGAAATGTGCTTCTGTTATAGACCGATTTCATCAGCTTGGGTGCAGCATGTATAAGTATACATTCCAGCAATCAATCTTTTGATTTAACAAGCGATAATTTCATAATATTGATTCGATTAACTGAACGTTGCTTTAGCCGAGCCAGTTAAAGTGCTCGCATCCATAGTTTTTCCTTTTTCAATGTCGAAAACCTCAGTCTCGTTCCCTTTTGATTGCTCTTTTGGGTCAAACCGCCTTTATGGCGCCACAGTTTAAAATGAAATGCGATGTTAAATACCCGCAGTTCATTCCCTCCCAATGCGCAGACCGCCATTTTACAAACCCGTTCACTACTAGTAAACCGGGTTGGCTGGTTAGTTAAAGGGGTAGTCAACCAAAAATTTGTAACCGTTGTTCCCTCACTTTCCAGAGGTTTTATTTATATACGTTCGGTGTGCAGCAAAATATTGTGACTGAGGCTGTCATTCTGCCAAACATCAACCTTTTTTTTTCTTCCCCACATGAGATTTGCATAGTTTTGTTACTTTCCACTTGCCTGGGCCCTGCAACAGGTGCTTTTTTTGTTGTGGTTTAAAAATGTAGCTTAATTCATGATTCATTACACCATTGGGGGAAAATAGTTTAGTATGGTGTGTGCCTTTTTTTAAAAAAAAAAAAAAAAAATTAACCCAAACCAGCTCTTGAATGTCATTTTTCGGTGTCCTCATTTCACATCAGCATGTTTATTTTTGATTGCATGTTACCTTAGCTACAATTCATCAACTTGTATTTACAAACCTTCAAACTTGGAATTGGTCGAATTGACCTGCCACGTGATGAAGCTACTGCACAAAGGGCCTGTAATTGTCCGTGTAGTATGGTGGTAATTTTACCAACACTAATCCAGTTTTCTGTTTTCAGGTCTCTGCTCCCCAAGTAATTGTATGTAAATCTGAAGAAAATGGCAGAAGCTTTGGAGAGAAGCCCTCCACAAGGCCACCTGCTTTTCAGATCCATGTGGATGAGCCTGATGGTGCGTGCTCTAAGAAACTGTCTACCCAAAGAGCAACCATGGATTGTTCCCCCCTCACACTAAATCCCACTGTAACCCGCCTAAGGCAGCCCCTTGCCACTATCGATCTACCCATGGAGGCCAGTTTTGGTAAGAAACAGCTGACGTTGCTCTGCCTTGTTGCTCTGTATAGAAACCTGAAATAACATGTATAATTCTCAATGAATAGATTCTCCCATGGATATGTCAATAATTGATGGTGAGGAGAGGCCCACAAATGTCAATGAAGTCTCAGATTATGCAACAGAAATACATGCACACTTGCGGGAAATGGAGGTAAGGGTATGCAAGTTAAATGTTGCATGTCAATTTTAATCTCCCCTTTTAATGACATTCTCTATAAATTGGCTCAGTATTTAATTTTTTTTTTTAATTTTTGTGCCACACAGGTCAAGTCAAAACCAAAAGCAGGTTACATGAAGAAACAGCCTGACATCACAAATAGCATGCGCGCTATTCTGGTGGACTGGTTAGTGGAGGTGGGAGAGGAGTACAAGCTCCAGAATGAGACCCTGTACCTGGCTGTGAACTACATCGACCGTTTTTTGTCTTCCATGTCTGTCCTGAGAGGGAAACTGCAACTGGTTGGCACAGCTGCGATGCTTTTGGCTTCGTAAGTACCACTGCCTTAATGTCTGACTGCACAACCTCCCCCTTCCCCTTGCCGTTCTCCGTGCTCACACTTCTCTGTTTGACTGTAGGAAGTTTGAGGAGATCTATCCCCCAGAGGTGGCAGAATTTGTTTACATCACTGATGACACCTACACAAAAAAACAAGTGTTGAGGATGGAGCATCTGGTGCTAACAGTTCTCTCGTTTGATCTTGCCGCTCCAACAATCAATCAGTTCCTCACCCAGTATTTCTTGCACCAACCTGTGAGCAGCAAAGTGGAAAGCTTGTCAATGGTGAGAAGTGCTTCCTGCAGTTCAGTAGTTACATCGTTTTGATTCCCTGTTGTCGCATGAAATTTTGACTTTTTTTCTCTTTCTCCTTCCCTTCAGTTTCTTGGTGAGCTGAGTTTGATAGATTGTGAGCCCTTCCTGAAGTACCTCCCATCTCAAACTGCTGCTGCAGCTTTCTTTTTAGCCAATCACACTATTGCAGGTGGATCATGGGTAGGTCTGCACAATTTAACTAGTATGTTGGCCTTTGTAAAGCTGTTTGTTGGGTAGAAGAGCCCTTGGCTACCTGCTGGTTTAGAAGTGCTTTAACATCCAATTTGATACCTTGACAAGTGGGTTTCAGTTTTTTCCTCAACCCTCTCTCTGGCAGGCGAAGGCACTCGTTGAGATGACTGGCTACACTTTGGATGATCTTATGCCGTGCATTCAGGATCTACATCAGACCTACCTCGGTGCTTCTCAGCATGCACAGCAAGCCGTTAGGGAAAAATACAAGGGCTCAAAGTAAGTTTGCTTTCTCTACATGTTCAGCAGCAGTGTTGACAATGGCTAATGCTTGCTTCTGGTTTCCTCCCAGGTACCATGAAGTCTCTCTCATTGAGCCTCCAGAGAAGCTGATGCTGAATTAACCAGCTTGTCAACATTGTTCATTGGTCCCATACTTCCTAAGGGAATTGTGCACCCTTTGTCTTCCCTCCCTTCCCCATAACTCCAATAACTGAAGCCATGGCCTCAATTTCAGGGGAATGGTGAGATCTTTAGTGATATGTACATTTTTATCTGCAATCCTTCAGGATTGCACTTTTTTTTTTTTTATATAATGCTTGATACAACCAGATATTTGTACATTAGGTAATCAAGCATTGTTTTAATATTTCAGTGTATTCTATTTTTATGAAGACTCCCAGCATTGCACTTTTTTTTTTTTTTTTTGTTTGTTTGTTTCCCATCTTAATTAAAGTGCTGCTGGCCTTTTTAATGTGCTTTTGTCTTGTTTCTACTAATGTTTGATGCTCTAAGGTCTGCATAATGCTCCGATACACAGTAAAACCAAATGTGAGATTACTGCTTCTTGGGTCTAGTCTTAGCACGAAACAGGCAAGTGATTTCTCCTGTCACCCGAATGCTTAATGGACTTGCCCAACCTGTTAAATTGGGTTGTTACAAAAATTGTCATTGTTAAAGTGCATTACAGGGTGCAATACATTTCACAAATTAAACTTGTGATTTATTCAAAGTTATCCTTGCAATTTATTTACTAAAGTGAAGCACTGGTTAAGGCAAAACTAAATTTGAAATCTTGTGCTGTTTCAAGGTGTCTTGTGCTCCTGCAAAAATAGGAATGTTACAATTAAATCTTAAGTAGGTGGCCTTTTTTGTTAAGTGCACCTGTTTAATGGGTGGTTGATCCCAATGTAACTTTAATGTGAAAATCAAACAATTTAGTCAACATTTGAAATGGATCGAAAACCCTTTGTTCTAAAACAATACCTGTTCTTTAGGCCAACTGGGCCTGTATTCACAACATCTTAAAGCTAAAAGTAGCTCTTAACTTGCTGGTTTAGGACAATCTTAAATTGTGGCCATGGACTAATGTCTGTTGTTGGCACTCTACCTTGGAATATAAACATTCTAGAAACATTAAGAGCTCAATAACATCAAATGTATCACCTTTAGGGTTTGGAGGTTATTCCTTTAAAAAAAAAAAAAAACTTGCCTAAATGTAACAGCTGTCCAGTTTGCATGTTACTATCAGCCATGGTTATTCTGTTAATTAACTTATATATTTGAATATAGCGATTAACATTTTATTTTAAACTTTGAATATGGCAACATATTAGTGCTCCATATCAGCTCTATTGCTTAAATTTTAACTGAAATTAAAAAGTAATTGGTAGCTGTGCCTTTTAATTTCATATTTGATTTTATTCATCTACATAGACCATAGTTATAAACAGAGGCAATAAATATAGCGACAACATGCCTTGAACAAGCAAATAATTGACAAATTCTCAAATGCAGTTACAACTTGCCCTGACAATGAACAGCATTGAAGGCATAAACAGTTGAGTATAGGGCTCTATGCAGTAGATGAGAATCACAGAATATCTGACAACACCTCGATCATATGTTCACATGAAAAAGGCATCCTTCGCGTAACATCTGAAATGTCCTGAACCCAAATGGCATTCAGACCATTGTCAACTACTGGGAAAGGCTCAGGGCAAAGTACATTAAGATTTTCAAGGTAATCCAGTACAATAAAAAAAAACTTAGCAAGAACATATAAAAATGGAAACAAAACAGACAAGCCTAATGACTGCTGAAATGTGATTTCTCAATGTGGTGTGTTTTCATTAGAAAGACAAGCTATTAAGAGCTATATCTATTTACCCTAACAGTTAAGATTAGACATCTCAAGGGCTTCTCTCTACCCCCTGAAAATCAATATGAATATAAAAGCTCTAATGAACTGAAAACAGTTGTACCCCTTAGAAATATGCTCCCAGAGATACATCATCTTGCTGTTTTGTTTTTTGGATAAAGTCTGTCAGATTGATAGTCTCTCCAAACATAGTAAACGCCTCAGTGCAGAGGAGGACATCCATCTCTGAGTGATCAGACTTGGCCATCTTGTTTGTAAGTCAATCTCAAAACTGTCCCAATCTGTGAACTGTGTGTAGTGGTATGTGTATGTTAGTTAGACACCGGTGGGAGCAAGGCGGCTGATGAAAGCAATGCTGTTGAGGCACATCCGCCTGAAGAAGGCCGGACAGCTGGGCTTCATCACAAAATGCTCCAGCAAAATCCTCAGCTCTGTGAACAGAGTCCTGACAGGACAAGAATGCAAATATGAGATACACTTCTATATTTATTATGCATTAAAAAATTACTCTGCTTTTCATTAAATGGAGAACAGCGTGCATTACCCGTATTTTCAGTAAAGTGCGCGTGTGTACATCTAACACTAGTCAGTGTTTACATGAGATACAAGTTTCTTACCGGCAGTATGGGTTGCGTCTTGAAGCATAGCGCAGAGTGAGAAACCTGTAGTAGATGAACGGCTGAAGCAAGCTGCCCTGACCACTGTGAATCACAAAGCAGACATCATTCAATCTTTATTACAAGAAACACGGCATGGTAAAAATCATGCTTTTTACCACCAACAAACCACCCAATAAAATATTAAAACTTCAAGAAAAAAAAAAAAAAAATTATCTGCACAATCCGATTATCATTTTTAGCAAATAAAAATTAAACTACCTAAAACATGCCTCATATCCAGGCTGTGAAATCTTTAATAATTTTATAAAAGAAACTCAACTTACATTGTTGTTTTTTCAAGAATATTTACTAGACTGAAACATTTTAGGTTTACATTTTTTTTAAATAACGTTAAAATGTGAGTATCTAATATAAATAAGGGTTTTGAGGAATGTTTATTTGTACATGCAGTTGCATTGCATCATATGTTTTGACCCAACAATAAATACTACTGATATTTATATGCATTTATATTAGAAGCTTATACACTATTACAAAGATCTCACTGATTTTCATCACAAGCTATCAGAATGTCATATTTTTTGGTCGTATAAATAACATCTACTAGAAATTAAAATTTTTTGCTAGGTTTGGGGTTACTTATTATACTACATGAGTCAGAAAAGCCATACCTGAAGAGCATAAAGACTGTGGCTGGCATCAAGAAGATCTCATTGCAAGCAATAAACTTCAAGATGTTCTGCTGATTGGCTGTGAGCTTGTTCAAAAAGTTTCTCACAAACATAAGGCTATTTGGGCCCATGGCCTGAAAACAGATGAAACAGACGCAAATCTCAGGAATGAATTATGACAAATACACATCTCAGCGATATAAATCAAAAGGACAGAGACTTACATCAAGGACTTTTTTAGTGTAGGTGGTGGCATGGAGAAGTGAGAAAAGGAACACTGGAAAAATGCTCACTAAGAACAAAAGTCAAGGATACTTAAAGACAAAATGATGCTGCAACAGACGAAAAACATATTTCCCCCAAACTATTTCCTTTGAGAAAGGATACTTGTGATTGGGTAGGAGTTGACTAGGATGAGGGAGTAGAGGAGATAGTGGCAGCTGTCCTCCTGTAAGGCCTGGGCCAGGAAGGCTCTGCTCAGCTGAAAGTGAGGAAGTCTCTGGTGCAAACGCAGAGCGCTGGTCAAGGCGTTTGCCAGCAATGCCCTCTGATAGAAGTTAGTAGCTGTATGAGGCCTGGACAGAGGAAAAAAAAACAATTCTTCATCCAATATCTGACTCAAACAGACATTTGAGAGTGTTGATGTGTCTTTACTATGCTAAATAGTCCTTATATTACTAATGTCATCTCACAAAGTATAATATTTTTACTGCCTACTGTGTTTGGGACCAACACTCAATTCTTAAAATGTTTAATTTAGGGTGAAGAATGTGAATGCGTTTTGTAAAAGCTGTACAAATTTGAGCTGTACAAATATGAAATATACAAGAACTTACGAAATATTCAACATTGAGAATTGAGATTGTCTTCTGAATCATCCGAGGCAAATTCACTTTAAAATTTCACTTTTAATCAAGTTGGGTTGCACTAGATAGTAGGGATGTTTTTTTTCTAGTCTCTGACAGACAAAAGATTTTTTTGAATGGAATTCAGTGTGGGTAAATTTCATTTGATCATTTAAGAAGTTGCACCCAGTTTTTGAATAAAACAGCATGGTAAAAAAAAAAGCTTGTGAAAATGCCTTGTAAAAGAACATGACTCACCCAAGCAGTGGCAGAATGAACATGATGGAGCAGTAGACAGTGAACAGCCGTGACAACCACATAGCTGTTTCCAGCTTATTACTCAAGAGGAATTGCTGCAATACATGAATATGTTGACGAGTCAAGGTTATAATGATTTTATGAACTTTAAAATGCATTTTTTTATAAAAAGCAACAACAACATAAATATACATACATTTATATATATATATATATATATATATATATATATATATATATATATATATATATATATATATATATATATATATATATATATATACATACACACATACACACACACAGTAACTTACCACAGGGCCTGCCTGAGGAGGTGGACTCCTTTGCTCTGTGTCTGCCATCTTTCATATATTATAAGGCTCTATTTCTTGAGAGAAATAAACACAATAAGCTTGGATGCAGAATTTCAGGGGGAAAAAAACATCAAACATTCAAGTAGGCAGGTTGGTTATTAACTCCAGAAATGAAGAAAAGCACAAAGTGACTTGAGTTAATCTTTCTAAACCCTGAAACAGTTCTTAAGCAGTTAGTCTTTGTGTAGTTTGCCAGGTGTGGGGGTGGGCAAAACACAAGTACGTTAGCTCTAACTAGCTCGACACTTGTTAATTATGCTTATTAAAACATGACGCTTTCTTAGTAGTTTGTTGATTAAAAAATACTGTATTGTTTATCACCAAGGCACTATTACAAATCTGCAGGAGATACATGCATGCTGTTCAGCCAACGCAGAACTACTCTTCTCAATGTAAACGCTGAATGACTAGTCATGACAACTGAAAAATCAACCGGCACAAATTACAGATTTGTAAATATTATTGAACACGTCAATCGTTGCCAGTTTCTTTTAAAATACGCAAATATTAACACAAGAATGGTCCTTCGTGTAGTCATAAAGTAGCCCATTAATTTCAATTGAAATATGTCGGAAAAATCTAGAACACTTGATTACCAAGAGAAGCTAACAATGTAGCCGACAAGCTAACTCTTCACATAGACGCCGACTACAACCACTGACAGCCCTGAAATTTCAGGAACTTATGCGCCTATTTACGAAAAAACGAATTGTATCAATACCTGCACTATGTTGTTGATTATCAGGGTTTGTGAGAAGGTAAAATTTGGCTTTAATTTCACCGCTCGGGGCGCACACGCTTCACTCCGGAATCACGCAAGCGAGAGGTTGGTCAGCTGAGTCGACCTCGCGACCTCTGAGGATTACCGAGATCTCGCGATGTTTCAGGCCCACGTGATTTGCTATTTTGCGCTATTGACTTTCAATCGATTGTTTTTTTGTTTGTTTTTTTCAAATATCTGCTTTCACTATATTTCAAATAGACTCCATATTAAAATAAATAAATGTTAAATAATAAAATGATAATCAAAGTCGTCTTTGTTACCACAAACAATATAAACCCCCACAGAGCATTGAAAATACAGTTTTCAACTCGCACACTATTATTATTATTATTTTATTTTTATTTTTTTTTGCAGTTCTGAAAAAAGTTTGAAAGAAATAAATTAAAGTGCGAGCAAGAAAGCCGGAGCCGCTCTGGAGATGCCAGAGTCAGTTCGGCGCGATCAATAGCGCTAACCTGTAGAGATCCTCGAGTCACGTGCGACCCTTCTTTAAACTCAGTGATCTCGACACAAGAAAAGGAGTGACAAAATTGGATAAGCGACAGTAGTTGTGCAATTTTCTCATGCCATAAAAGGTCAGATGTTAGTTTTTATACGCGAAGGTTATTTTGACCGTTTGCAGCTGGGTTGCTTTAAATATCTAGCATGGAACTTTTGTAGTCGCTTAAACACAATTATATATTTATCTGTTTATAATTTCCACGCGAAAAGTAAATCATGTTAACAACTGTTTGCACATCTCGGTCCCGAACCTAAACAGGTGTATGGAGACACGACACCATTCAATATTTTACAGCTTGCATATTTTTACAATGCTTTGCATTTGTGTCTGTGTGTCTTCAGATGTTGACGTTCGAGACGCTTCTCGTGAAACAGCTGCAAAAACAACAGAGCAGGGCAGAGTTCTGTGACATCGTGCTGCAGACTGGAGGTTTGACCTACATTACATCGTCTCATTCTTTTTCATCTTTCATTATGTTTACTGTACTTCCTCCACCCTGTCCAGATGTGTCAGTGCCGGTGCACAGCTGTGTGTTGTCTGCCTTCAGTCCTTGGCTCTGTGGGGCTCTGTCGGCCATGCCGTCGCCCCGAAACGGACAGAGGAGACTGATTGAAGTCCAAGCTGTGGAGTCCTGTACGTTGCTCAGTCTGGTCAGTCTGCTGTACTCGGGTCAACTGAGCGAGAACAAAGAGGAAGTCCTGTCAGCAGCCTGCAAACTCGGCATCAACATGCCTCAGCAAGTACCGAAGAGGCCTGCAACTGAACGAAACACGCAGACGGAGTGCATGAAAGAGGTGGCGGAGAGAGAGTGTCAAACCGAGGCTGTTCCTTCTGAATGCCAAAACCCCAAAGAGGCCATCGAAAGTGTTAATCTGATCAGGACATCGTCGTGGACGACCGTTCAGGGCCTCTGCCCGTACACCGATGGCTCTGACACCACACTTCAGAGCATCCAGGGTGATCCAGGGAACATACCTTCCATTCAAGTCGTGGATGTGGTCCCTGAAATTGCGGAGCGTCCCACAGCCGGCGGATCGGCCTGCTTACCCAAGGTCTATGTATGTGCCCCTTCAGCTTCATACCAACAGCCTCCAAACCCACTGCCACCTCACGCTTATCCTTCTCGTAGCACTAATGTTGAGCCGTTGGCCAGAGAGAGCCAGCCAGCATTGGGGGGCGTTTCACAGGGTGAGGAAAGGTGTGTTTTAGAAGCATTTGAGAACAACATCCCAGGTTTTATAAATTACTTTCTTGACACCAACATCACGCAGGGTGCAGGGCAAAGGGGGCAGAGTCAGAAAGGGATGAGCGGGGATGTCAAAACTGAGGGAAGGGCGACCAGGGTGCGGAGGGCGGGGGCTTGTGGAGGATTTGCTTTGAAGGAAGAAGGATTGCGATTCTGTAAAAAAGAGCAAAATATGAACAGGTGCGGAAGAGTGGCGAGGTCGGCCCGGATGGGGCAAGGCGGGGGTAGGGTTGGCAGGATCCTAGACACCAGACAGATGTTCAGAAATCAGGAGAAGCTTAAACGGAGACGACAAGGCAGAGGAGCGATGAAAGAGGAAGGAGAGAGAGGCAGATCAAGGGGCCGACCCAGGCAGAGACAGACAGGAAGCAGAGACAGATTGATAGAACCAGTGTGTGAGGTAGGTGTCTCACGACATCTTTAGATGAGGAGGTATGACTTAAAAAATAACAAATATTTTCCTTTTATTCATTTCTGTTTGAATGAATGATTTAAATGGGTCGTATCATAATAAATCAAATGATGAATACGTGAAAACATACTTGGAATACTCAAACCAAAAAGTCTGTTCAAGAACAATTAATTGTCGCTAAAATGTGCAGTGTTTTAGACCGATGAATGTGATGATGCATGACACTTGTACGTCAAATATATATTTAAAACATAAAAAATACACTACAAGTCATACGTTCGGCATCAGTAAGCCCATTAAGAATGTATTAAATAAAAATTACATTTATAACATTACAAAATCTATTTTAATAAATGCTCTTCTTTTTAACTTCGTATTCATCAAAGATGATGTTTTTTTTTACTGTGTTTACTGTTTCCACAAAAATATTAAGTTGCGCAACTGTTTTCAGTATTAATAATAATAGGAAATATTAGCTTAGCACCAAATCAGTATTTTACAATTATTTCTAAATGGTCGTCGGTGGTTGAAAATTCAGCTTACTATAAAAGTTCATAGATATGTTATATTAAAACAGAAAACGGTTATTTTATAACATTGCACATTATTACTGTTTTGCTATAGTTATTTTTAACAAATGCCTTGATGAGCATAAGATAGTTTTCATTACATTAAATGTAAAAGTATGAACGTATGATATGACCCCTTCAGATTATAAATTTAACTAAGCGGTTGCTCTAATGTTATCTGAATTAAAAAACTTGTCTCCTTTTGTTTAGGATACAGCTCCACCTCAAAGAAGGCGAAGAGGTCGCCCCCTCAAACATCCCTTGCCCAAACCAGATGTTCCCCAAAATTTCAGTCGAATTTCACCACCTGATCAGAAAACCTCGAACCCTTCAGCTCCATCCCTGTTGCATACCACAGCTCTCCCAGCAGCCAATCAGACCGGCCTCACTCAGCCAATGGACTGGCTTCTAGATGATGTTATTGCGCAGCTCCCGTTCATGCCCAGCAATCAAAATGGAATAATTGTAGATTCCAGCATGGATCACACAAGAACGCAGTCCTCAGTTAAGCTCGCAGATCTGGGTATAATCCAGTCGCAAGCTGAAGGTGAGCTGACCGACATACTTGATAGTTTTCTGAGAATGTTTGAGCAACACGTCGGTATATGTGATCCAGACGTCCAAGATGGGATGGTGCCCAGCGTAACAGATGGAAGCCGGAGCTGTGGACAGAGTTACACAGTCCACACGAATTCTGTAAACACAACACGGGGAGCGGAAGACTCATTAACCGAGAACAGACCACGAGTATCATCTGCTCGTAGGTCCCAGAAACCATCATCTCTCTGGCAGGTGTCGGGTGTGAAAATGGAGAAACCGACAGGCCTGCAAAGTGAACTGAAGACTAAATCTGGCAGGATGACCAGGAGCCAGAGTAGGAAGAGGAAGCTGGATGGTTTTGAAGAACTGCCTGGGAGAGATGAGCTCCCAGCCAAACGGAAGAGAAAAAGACAAAAAGAACAAACGGTGGAGATGAAGTTAGACTCTTCTCTACCAAAGGAGAAAAAGAGTAAGAAAAAAACTAGCAGGCTGCATAGTAAAGAAAAGTGCCTCAGCGGCACAGATGACTCCAGCTGCAGTGTTGCAAGTGCATTAAGCAAAGTCATAAATATGTCTAGTGGCCAAAATGTGAACACACAAACTTTGAAGTCTTTGGGTCGTTTAAAATCCTCGGTGTCCAATCTTGTAAAACAGAAGCAAGTGGAACATGCTAAAAGAAAGACAGCCGAGACTTTTCTAGAAGGAAATACGTTAAAGGAGCAGTGCAGTACAGGGAGATCCCAACCCAAGCTATCAGCCGTGAGGAATGCATCCACTAGGTCCTGTCCAACTCTTTCTGCTTTTGATTTAATGAAAAATATCTTGGAAAATCACCAGAAGATGGAGGAAGAGCACAAGGGAAAAGACAGCAGAATGTGGACTGTGGAAAATGAGAAAGGAAGTGAGAGGCTGACAAATACACATGAGCGTGGAGATGTGGTGAAATTGACCGAGAATAAAGAGAAGAACCCTAGAATCAGGGTTAAAGAGAACAATATAAGCAGAATAAACCAAGAAGATAAGGAAAGAAGTGGTAACCAGAGGAACATTTTTCTTCAGCAGAATCTGGCTTCAGCTAATGGTAAGAGCTCAAAATAATTTAGTCTACTGTCAAAATGTTGATATTCTTCTATGTTACTTATAGCTACTTATATTGCCTTTGCTGCCATCTAGTGTTCACATATAAGTATTTTTCACAAAAAAAGTGTCTAGATTTTTGTTATTGTATATGATAATGCTTGTCATGCCTAAATTACTTTACACCAGTGTTATTTGTTTGTTTATGTAAAGTTATGTTATATAATTTTGAATGAACTGCTTTCATAATTTGTATTTTCTATTTAATTTCCGTTTTATTTATTTTGCCATGTGCCTTTGTCATATTTTGTCTCAGTTCTACTTTTATCCATCTTAGTTCTTAAGCTTATTTTATTTCACACGATTGCCAAAACAACCTCTTGTTTGTGCTTACGTTTTTCATCTAATATTTTACCGTGTTCTGTTTTAGTTTTGAACTATAACAGCCCTGCCAATTTTAATGATTTATTTATTTTCTTATTTAGACAAGATAGTATACATTAACAGACTAATCGTTTGTAATAAAATTCTAATAATCAGTTTTTATTAACATTTTTCTCTTGTAATCATTTTTTTAAAGGTTGCAGCGTGTCAAAAGGAGAGAGACTAATGGAGGACGGCAAAAGGTGCAGCACAGAAAGCATCTTGCTTAAAAACACGACAGAGAAGTCTTTTTTCTCACATGAACAAAACCCCACCATACCCCTTGAGAAACTTGGAAACTCACAAGGGTCAATAGCCATTTCAGATGAGGATGAGGATGTTGATGTTGCGGAGGTCTCCAGCTCTTTGTCTGAGTCCTTCTCTGTGCTGCCAATCACTGCAGACGTGCTCAGCACAGAAGACAGTGAGGAAAACGACGAGATTGATGTGATAAGTTTAGGATGTAATTGAGCTTGTGCCAATTGTTGTTACTGTTTACTACCGTTTAGTTCTGAACGAATGGATGTTGGTGCATATTTGAAACACTATTTCAAATGATTAGACGTAGAACATGGGACCTTTTTCTTGTGTATATTTCAGTACATAGTTCGCACAATGTGCTCTTTCGACCTTTGGTGGCTTCGGTTTCAGGTAATATTTATACATTTATGTTCTGAAAGTTAGCATTTATTTTGTGTCTCGCAACCATGCCTCGTAATGATTGAGACTGCAGAGGGTTTTTTTTGCCATGTGCTGTATTTTGTAGCCATGCTCAAATAAAGTCATGGATCCAACCTCGGTTGTTCTTGTGTTCAAATATGGGTTTCCACGTGTTCAAAATATAAACATTGATGTAGAAATATTCTAAAATGTATTTAAAATACATGCCAAGTATACTACGAATACATTTACATATTTATGCACCCTATAATCATACTTTATAACTGGTATATTTAAAGTCTAATAAATTGGAACAACTCATTTCTCATTAAAAAACATTATGGGCTTAATATTGTGCACAAGTAGTTCTCCAAATAAAGTTTAATTATAATTTTTAGATCTGTAAGTCTCCAAGTCATATGTAAATATGTTAATTGGTCTGAACTGAGTATGAAATAAATGCACTGTAAACATATTACTTAGGGAAACTCATCTGCATTGTTTTAATTAGAAGCATCAGCGGTGATTTACTAAGAATTCAGGAAAAAGGTGTAACACCTTTCTTAAACTATCTACTCTTTGTGGTCAAATACTAGTAATGTTACCATATATAAGATATGATATTATATTAATTAACTGGATTATGGATTGGTTATAATGAAATGAATGTAACTCACATCCTCACACACAATAATTGCACAGAACTGAGTCACTGAGTGAACACAAGTTTATTTATTAAGCATTTATTTGTCTGTGTTGTTTTTGTCCTCCTCCTACACATTACACCTGAGCTGCTCTCAGCCAGTCCCCCTCCAGGGATATGGCCTAACTTAGCTTTGGATTGAATTGGTTGTGTAGAGCACCTCCAGAGGGTGTTGTTTATCACCAGACATTAGTCATAGTCAGAAATGTGATTGGCACCCTCGTGTAAAACATGATGTTATGTGTTCCTAGCAATAAAAAGACACTCGTTAGGAAAAACAGTGTGAGAGTATGTATGTGTGAGGTGTGTTTTTCGGGCGGCAGGGTGATCGGTGTAGTGTCCCCTGGTGAACCTGAGCTCTTAGTGCTGGATTCTGCGAATGGACTGGATCTGAGGGGTCTGGCTGTGGGATCCCCAGTTCCTCCAGTGCTGATAGTCTCCGCTATGCCTCTCACACTCCATGATGTACTGCCTTCCCCTGTATCCTGGGAACTCGTAACACACCCAGCTGCGCACAGAGATGGAGAAATGAGGGTCGGGTATTTCCGTGTTGAAATGAAAGAAATAATGGGGAAATAGAGAGAAGAGACTCACCCTCCGCATTGCACATGCATGGAGCCCACTTCAGGACTACACCATCCCATGGCCTGCAGAGAGGGGTAGTCGTCACACAGCTCCACACAGCGGCCCAGGAAGTTCTCCCTCTCGAAAATGGTCATGCGACTGCTCTGGTGGGACTGAGGGGAGAGAGAGAGAGAGATATCAGACCCCACATATCCACAAAATCAAGTGATTTTATCAGTGTTGTTGTTGTTAACTAAAACTTCAACAGGAATTGTTGTGCACTTAAAAATCAGCTGTTAGCTGCATTAAAATAAAAGATGTTTAGTCTTTGTCCCAAGACCTTAGACCTTTTTGTTTTGATCAAATTTTTTCGGTGTGCTGACAACTTCAGCTACTTGATTGACAACTAAAACTGTTATGACATTTTCTGTTGATTGAATTAAAGCTAAAAGAAATAAAAGAAAAATATTTAATAAAAAAACTTGTCTTGTTAAGCATTCTAGTAAAACTAGAATCAAATAATAGAATAAATCTAGAAAAATAATAAATAATAAGGCTAAATAGACCAAAGAAATTCAATTTAATGATACTGTTATTGTACCGTTATTGTTTAACTCATTTAAAAAGGTTAAGAGATTAATAAATAGTACTTAAAAATAAATAGTGAATACATAAATAATATTTCAAAAAAATATGTTAATAGCGAAAGAGAAATAAATGTTAATAGAGAAAGACTCTAGTCATACAAATATATAAAAATACATATGGTTAACTTTACATGAAAACATACAATATGCTTGCATGATGTGATATATACTATATAGGCAATCTCAACTAGTTGACCTATTGAGACTGGCATGCTGAGATCACATGACCAGACCAATTCATCTTGTTCTATTTGAATAAATCCTGTTATGGACACTTGCACTTGCTAAATATATATATATATATATATATATATATATATATATATATATATATATATATATATATATATATATATATATATATATATATATGCATACAGTCCAGCACAAAACACAATACGCTTTTAAGATTTGTAGTATATAGTATAAGGGAGTGAATAACTCACAGCGCAGTAGACAGGTCTGAAAGACATGAGTCTCTCCACGTGGTATGACAGGTTCCCACTGTAGGCATCCCAGTGAGGATACTCTCCTCTCTCCAGGATGAACTGCTGTCCCTGGAAGTCGTGGTGCTCATAACCCACCCAGCTGCAGAAAGAGAGCACATCCAGTCAAACACGGGGATGCACAGTTAGTGGAAATCTTTTCCTAGTGCATACTGTATATTGTTGACAAACGCTGTCACTCACGCGCCACTCTCAACGCGAATAGAACGGATGTTGTCGAAGCCACACTCCTGGATGTTGCAGCATTCTGAGGTGAACTCCTGACATTTTCCCTGGAAGTGTTCCTGCTCAAACACAGTCACCTAGCAGAACAAAAGCACAAAAGTTAAGTGATTTCCTATAACATACGTGCAAAAATTCTTCATACCATATCCTAATGATCTATTAGATGCAGGAGTAGAATAACTGCTATTTATATTACATTCCTGGGTATTTCAAAAGGGACTAAAATGTGTGTGTGTGTGTGTGTGTGTGTGTGTGTGTGTGTGTGTGTGTGTGTGTGTGTGTGTGTTAACGGCAGTTTACCTTGAAGAAAGGAGCCATTCCCATGCCATAGTTGATCATGGGCTGCATCATGGCGGATCGAGTGAACCTATACATCTTTATATCTAAAAATGTAATACAAAAAAACAACAACATCTTTAGTCCAAAAAAACCCCACTGAAATGTGATGAACAAAACAACATAGGCTTTTATAAGTAGACTGTATTATCATTAGCCTATTACAGATTTAATAAAATTACTTAAAACATATAGCAATCGATATATTAGCTTAATTCGTTGCTTGATTAATAAACTAGCTATAATTTGTGATAAAATGTAAACTCTTAAAGTAAAGTAAAAACTGTTCGCATAATGTGGCCGTACTGAGAAGATGTTTGCAAAGTAGACCATACTAAATGTAGAATTGTGCCATGAGCTCCGTGAGATGTAATTTGGGATCTTACCGTTTTTAGTCACTGAGCTCGAGTGTGGCACGCGCCTTAACGCCGGTTTCGCGTGGAGCTTTGAGAGAACCTGGCGCTTCGGTTTTATACCGGCCGCAGCGCGCCGTGCGCGTGAAGTGCGTTCTGACGGGCGCGCGGCACAGACCGCAAGGTCGCCAGCTCAGCACATACTATAGAAGTGCCACATGGCTGTTGTGAGCCCATTCACTGGCAAGTGCAGCGCAGTGTTTTGGGTGAAAGCTGGGCACACAAAGGGCTGGGTCCCAGTATGTTCGCGCAGGTCAGCACTCCTGCTCACAATGAGCGTGAAACAGCAGGATTAGCTCAGCAGAGTAAAACTTGCTCCAGCTGAGCGTGGGTTTGGGCTGCTGCGCGTGCAGTGGGGAAACTTCAGTTTTCGTGCAAGTTACCGATTTAGCTGCAAGGATGTAACATTTACATCAAGACTGGAGACCAAAGATTGTACAGTGTGTCATTAAATAAACACATGTTGACGAGCCTAAATATGCCCTCTCAAGATTTTACAACTTGTTTTCTGGGACATATTATATATATATATATATATATATATATATATATATATATATATATATATATATATATATATATATATATATATATATATATTATTTATTTATTTATTTATTTATTTTTAAACACCCCTCTGTAAAACACTGTAAAATACCAGAAGGATAATCTTACTTTATACGCCCAAAACATAGATGAACCCATAATGAACCCTAAGGGTAACATGTTCACACAATATTCATGTTAAATTAGCAGATGATTGTTCATTGTTGTTTTCTGTTGTTCAGTGTTTTTATACACTCATAGTGTATTCATTTTAGATTTTTTTCATGCTGTTTTTATTATTATTATTCACTCTAATTTATTTATATCGCATATTGTGATATATACATATTTTGTGTATGTATAAAGTATAAGACTTTTATTTTATTTTATTATTTTGTCTTATTTGTGGTCGCCCCAGTAGCCTACTACACGTGCATCCTTAGCCCAAAATGTGCTGAAAATATAAAGATCATAAACGGTGACCTATAGTTAGTCTTTTGTCGTTCATATTGTTTATGTATTAAGCTCGAACGTCCAGGTTTGTGTGGTGATAAGTCTGAAGTTGTAAGTGGGTTGTTGAATTATTTTCCTCTCTGTCTATCACATACTCTCTTTCTCACTGTGTGCTGATGATGAGAGGCTTCTTTTCTGTGAGCGTGCTGAACGCAGCATGTTTCATTGTTTCGGTGTAATCCTCACAGACTCAGCGCCAGGGTATAAGAGCTGAGAGCATGGTCAGACACAAACACTCTCAGAGTGAACCCTGGGTACGGACACACACTCACTGAACATACAGGTAAGACATCACAATATACACTCACACACACGCACATTAAACTTTAACCTAACAGCTTAGAGAGTACAAGAGGCAAGTTTTGATTTGCAACATCACCATCAACAACATCCTACACTTCCCTTCGTCCCTACCACTTTAAAATAGTTTCCCCTAAAATCCCTTGCATCCATTCAAAACATGTTTTTTGTATTTTTAATCTCCTAAAACACTTTATCCCTTTTTTCCAGCCACAAATATTTTATATCACAGTTGTCAGCCCTGCCATCTCTTTATTAATTTCACTCAGTTTTATGAGAGTTTTATGAATATTCTTTCCTTTAATTTTTTTTATTATTAATTTTACCTCAGGCGCCATGTCTTCCAGTGGAGAGAAAAAGACTGCCTCCCAGACCGACGGCAAGGCAGCCCAGAGCAAGAAGTCCGAGATGGGCATGATGTCCTACAGGGTAACGCTTTCAAATAAACACACGCATGTGCATTTGTGACTGCTCATTGATTTAATATGATAATAATAGCTTTCTCTCTGTCTGTTAGATGTATGTGTTCGACCAGGAAAACTTCCAGGGACGCATGATCGAGATTAACGCCGAGTGCATGAATGTTTGTGAAATGGGCATGGACAGAGTTCGCTCACTACGTGTGGAGTGTGGCCCGTAAGCACCCGTGCATCTGTATTAAACACTTGCGATTTAAAATGAATGACATACCCCACTCACCTCTTTGTGTACGCTCTGCAGTTTTGTGGGCTTTGAGCAGATGAGCTTCTGCGGTGAGATGTACATCCTGGAGAAGGGTGAGTATCCTCGTTGGGATTCTTGGAGCAATTGCCAGAAGAACGACTACCTGCTGTCCTTCAGACCCGTCAGAATGGTGCGTAAATGCTCTCACAATGGTAGGCCCATTGCTTGAATGCCTTCACGATGCATTCATCGCCTCTTCTTCTGCAGGACCCTGAGAAGCACAAGATCTGCCTGTATGAGGTGGGAGAGTACAAGGGCAGCAAGATGGAGATCATGGATGATGATGTTCCTAGCCTGTTCTCCTACGGATTCACTGACAGAGTTGGCAGCATCATGGTCAGCTGCGGAACGTAAGTGTAAAAGATCTTTCAATCATTTATTTATTCACTTTTTAATATCATGTCAAGATCAGTGTAAGATTTTTAAGGTGATCTCAGAATAAATTACACAAGGTATACAATTAACAGAAAGTTATTACAATTAACAAAAACTGTAAAATACGTTCAGGTGACATATTAATGATTTTTGTCAAATTAAATAGAATTTTTATTGTGTATCAAGTCTTTTTCGTATCAAAGTAAGCTAACTGAAAAAGAACAACGTTACCTTGCAACTAGCTGAAATCAAATAATTATATTTTAATTTTTTTTAATGATTTAAGTGAATTGATTTTAGTCTATGATAACCCTGGATTTAAAAACATAAAGTAATTCATGCATAGTCAAGGGTGCACTAACTAAAAAAGTAATATGTAAGTATTTTATTTTAATATTTTATTTTAATACTTATTTTTATGTTTTTGTTATTTATATTTATAGTGTACATTTTCACTTTAATTTGTTATTGAGTTATTATTATTATTTTATTAAATGTCTTTAATGTTTTTGTTTTACTTTATTTTAGTACATAAAGTACAACAAAATGAAAAAGAGATGTTTTACCTGGGAAACTAGCTGAAATAAAATAAAACATATTGTAAAAAAAAAAAAAATTTAATTTACAAAAAGTTTTTTTTATGGTTTTAGTTTGACCCTGGTTTTAATACACCTAGCACAGTATCAAGGGTGCACAAACTAACCTCTTTTTTTTCTTCAGTTGGGTGGGCTATCAGTACCCTGGATACCGTGGCAGCCAGTACCTGCTGGAGAAGGGTGAATACAGACACTTTAACGAGTACGGCGCCCGTTGCCCTCAGTTTCAGTCTGTGAGGCGTATCCGTGACATGCAGTGGCACCCACACGGCTGCTACACCATGGCCAGCAAGTGAGGGCCAGACCAGGAGAGGAAGAGGAGGGGTGGAGTAGAGGGAGAGGGGCGCAAGAGGAAGGAGAGGAGGAGAGACGTCTGAGAGGCTGCATCTTCCCGTGTTGCTGCTATGAAGGGGCAGATGTTTTTGGGATGGCAGACTCCCTGGCTCACATTGCAGCCTGAGTCTGTCGATCTGTTAAAGCCCAGCGGTGCTGTGAATGTCCCAGGCCTCTGAGTGTCTCTGTTTGGGATGGAGGCACCGATAAAAACACTTCCCTCTTCCTCCCTATTTCCTCTCCTCTCTTTCTCTCCTGCATGGTTTCTTTTTTTCCTTCCATAATTTATAACACTTTTTGTCATCTGTTCTTTTCCCGGCTCACATCCCCCTTTCCCCAGGAGGATGGAAAGAGAGAGGGAGAAATAAAGGGATGAGGAGAGGAAAACTCCTGTGCCCTAGAAATCTCCCTTTGCCCGCTGTACAGAATCCTGGTCACCTTTTGAATAAAATGCTAAAAGCTTGATACCAGACTTCTGTCTTTGTGAATCCGTCATCATGGCTGTCAATAAAAATTGTAATAAACTTGCAGTAATAGGAAAGCAAAACAGTAACAGTGTGATTGTTAATTTAACCTCATTTTAATTAGGTTAGATTATTTTAGGCTTCATATAACTATATATGCTATATGTGAAATAATTTGACATCAGTAGCAGCCCTTTATCACTCTATGTAAGTCAAATAAATAGGCTATATATATATATATATATATATATATATATATATATATATATATATATATATATATATATATATATATATATATATATATTTATATATATATTTTTTTTTTTTTTTGTTGTTGTTGTTTTTTTTTTATACTTTCGAGACCCATCCAGCAGATCACGCTGCTTCTATCCATCCATCCACACTACAGGGAACGGGTTTCTTTAAGTTTAGGTCACTTGTCCGATTATACATAACAAATATATAAAACATCCTCTATTAGGATATAGACAATTCTTCACAGAAGTATAGCGTGGAAAACAGCAGTAACATTTTTGTTGACAAGCAAAAACTAGCGTATTATAAAAGGTTATCACTGAAAATGTTCCAGACCGCTGCTGGAGATAGACATAACGTTAAATACACGATAATCGTCATCTCTGGTTTGACGGCCCAGTCGCTCGTGAAGACTAAGGAGAGGGAAAAGCAGGCCTATATATACATATTTTACAGAACGCCTTTTATCTAAGAAACAACATTCAACGTCAAGAACGTGCATGCTGAGGGCTTAAATGTACATCCCCATACATTCAATCTTTTAAGTTAATATGCGCCCTCAGCCATAAAGCACACCACCAATTATATTTTTTATTTTGATATTAATTTTTTCCACCAGCTTACCGTTCTTTCCATGTTCAGAGTCAGAGGATACTTATTAAACCGTCCAAACAAAAGAAAATCTTCTTCTTGTGTCATTTATTGGCGACTGCCAAGCCATCTTATGGTGGCAAAATAAATTCTGTCACTGCAATTTAATAACCCTTCTTCAGACGATGCCAATGACATGAACCGGACACGTGACATTTTCTGCGTTTACAAGAAAAACGTGACATTTTTAACTGATTTCACGTGTAATTAAATTGTCCAGAAGAAACATAAACAGGTAATTAATTAATAACAAACCACTGTAATCTAATGATTTAATTTAATTGTTTTTTTAAAAATGAAGCACACTATACAAATTCAGTTCACACGTAATCAGACAAATAAGTCTTTGAAAATACCGATTAAACAATACATTTACAACATTACTCTATTGAAATGAGAAACTGCTCTTGATGAATGCATATAGGCTACTAAATAAATAAAATGAAAAATATTTTTTACAAATGGTTATCTCTTGAGGCATATTGAAAACATTCAGATAGCTGCACCATGTGTCTCGAGATGAAAATAAAGTCTTTCTGTGTGGCTTCTGTCAGCGGGACATCATCCTCACAAACTCTGGAAGAACAAAACAACAGGAAAACATGAATATCATTCAGTAAAGCAAACTCAAAGCAGGCTGATGAGACACGGGACAGTGTTTTGAGCAATGTTGCTATCAATGGAGAACAAGGTGAGAACGATCTAAATTATCCACATAGAAATGTGTCACCAGTTCTCAATGGGAAAATGCCCAAACAAAATTACTCAAAAAGTTGCCCTGTGTAACAGTTGTCATTATACAGTTGTCATCAATTTGTCTATTACTTTACCTTCAAAATCAACAAGTCCGTCCCCATTGAGGTCGGCATCACGAAGTATATCGTCGATATCCCTGGGATTCAGCTGCTCCCCCATTAGTTTTTTCATGGCTTCTCTCAGTTCTGAGACGCTGATTTGCCCATCACCATTGGAGTCAAACTGCGACGTGGGAGATTGCCGGTAAGGACACTGACGGCTACAGTCAACGCGGTGTGTAAGCGAGTGTGTTTACCTCTTTAAAGGCATCTCTGAGCTCCTTGACTCCAATCATGTCTGCTGTCTCCGCCAGCATTTTGGGGCCCATGAGCTCCACGAAATCCTCAAAGTCAATTTTACCCCCACCTAAAAAAATACAGGAATGTATCTTTCATTTAGTTTCATATTTAGTGTTATATTTTATTTTGTAAAAATATTTCGAAATCCCAGATTTGAAATATGACCTCAGACGTTTTAACTACTTTACAGCAAGATGTTTGTATGAAGGCACACAGATCACAAACGCTCTCTGAGTGATGACTGGGTGAACTCACTTATTTGTTGACTCAGTTCGATTAGTTCCATCTCTGTCGGCATGTATCCCATCGTCCGCATGCATTCGCCCAGGTCCCTGCAGTTGATGTAGCCTTTGTTCCTATCAAACTCCTTAAAGGCTTCCCTTAGTTCTGCATAAGCACAAGAAAAGAGGTGATGAAATGCATAAAAGGGTGCTTTCCAATCTGAAGCTTACATGAGGTGTGTGCTTTCTATGAATACCTTCTATCTCCTCTGGCCGCAGCTCCCTGTCCTGTCGAATCAAGACACATAGTAAGATGTTAAACACGGATGCATCTGAAGACACGTCACTGTTTGACATCTCTCTGAATCATCAAACTAAACCCGTGATTGGGTATGTTGAAATGAGAAAGTTAGAGGACTGGTTCCAGTGTGTAATAATATTGTGACATGTGCAGTCACTAGATTACACAGTGAAAGTTGCCTGGCAACAGCTAAAAGATAAGAAGATTTGGGGGGTTTAGCTTGAGGAGGACCCAGAGAAAGACGCAACACATTGTCCAGAGAGTGGATGAGGTTAAACGGAGTGCCATATGAGAAAATCCCACAGATGATTCTCTTTTCCATTTACAGCTTTGTGTATAATACCCAATACCATATAGTACACACACACACACTGCCATAAACCAGTGGATTACATATGCCACAAATCCAGTGCTGAATCATTTAGTTAGAGCATCTCACATGACTATATAACAAAAAGCATAGTAAAAGTGTGTTATACATGTTCTCAATAAGAGAAAATGTGTGTGTGTGAAAATGTATATGTATGCATATATGTATAAAATTATCCATATATATATATACGTGTTTCAAATAAATTTGGTGAATGTCCAAATTATTCCCCAAAACTGTTTTCAGTGATATTAAATGTTTCTTGAGCAATAAATTAGTATATTAAGATCATGTGAAAGATCATGTGACACTTAAGACATGAGTAATTCCTAGTGAAATTTTCACAGCTTTACAATTTACTGTATTTTCAGTCAAATGAATGTGGCATCACCAACTTTACCAGCTACTGAGTGGTAGTGTAATTTTCATGGCTGCCAAACAAATATGTTTTAACCTAACAAACCAAAGCACTTTTTTCCTAGTTTAAGACTGCATAAAAAATATATTTCTTTCAACTGTCAGCATGATCTTTTACAACAAACTAGTGGAGGGAGTGAAATGTAGATGATTCACGATGATGATGAGAAAACTGCTGAAATGGCTGACATGGTGTGATCTTTTGGATTAATGCATGGGAGAATGTAGATGCTGAGACACTGTGATTTCAGTTTTTCTTAGTACATACGAGCTGTGACTTTGCGAAGCCCTGTCTTAGGAAGATGCATGCTGGTCCAACGATGTTATGAAGCATGGTGCAGTTTTGGACTAGTGCACTCAGATGCCCCTTAAACTCAGAAGTTACTTCATTTTCTCCGTCTGCTTCTCCGGGTGGGCGGGGCCCTGGAGCCTCTGGCCCAGCCCCTTTACCCTCAGCCACACCCTTAGGGTGGGGCCACATTTTACTTGAGACATAATCTAATTAAGCACAGTTTAGTCAATTTGTTTGACATGTCCTTAAACTAATGAAGTGTTATAATATTATTGAAATACTGCTTGCTTTCTTTACAATATGAGTTAAGTCTTAAAGTACGCTTCTTGCCACACGCATTTCAAAATTACAATTAACGCAAAGACACGGTTTACTGATACACAGGCCCTGACCTTTAAATATGTTTCTCTTACCTTCTTAATTTTGTTTTTCATAGATGGCTTGGTGCAGTTTCCCATGCTTTAGTCCTCAGTGAAGATGTTTCTCTTCTTCTTGCCCTTTTTATATAATTAATTTATCGAGTGGACTGAGAATGCAACACTCACCTGCTTCCATGTTAAGCTAATTAAAATCCACGCTGTTCAATTTAATAAATGTATCTATAAACCTTTGCATTCTTTCTCATCTCGGATCCTCTCTTATAATCCAAAAAAAGCAAAATACAAATAAATCTAACATTTCAAACATGCAAGCTCACTTTTGACTATTCTTGCCATCTTTACAAATCATATAATCAATCTCCAGGTCTCTCCCTCTCTACCCTATCCACTCACAGATTGCAGTCCCATGCAAATGATTTGGTTTGCAGGCTGAAAGAGAGAGACGCAGAGCAGGAGGGGGAGGTAAGGGGAGGGTGAGAATTAGACGATAAAACGAGAAGCTTTTTTAATCCCCCCTAGTTCAGATTAATGACGGAGAGCCATGGGATGATGTACAGAAAGAGAGAAATAAAGAGCACGAGAGGATTCAAAGAGAAATAAGTTAAAGTGCAAGAAAGAGTGGTCCGTTAATATTTGTTGATAACATAATGATATTTAACCATTTTGCTCATTTTCAATGACAAACGTTCTGTGACACTGTTCATGCAAGCTCCCTCTGTAAAACATATTTTCTTATCTCAAAATGTCGGAGAACATGGTCATTAGGCTTTAGACGAACCTGAATTCATGTTAAGTTTTACTTTAAATTGTTGGGGTCAGAATATAAAAGTGAATGTATTAGTGAATATTTAGTGGTTTCAGATTTGACAGCCGTTATATAGGTAAACTACTAAGAAAGAGTGCTTAGCTTGTAACATTACTACGAAGAAGATGACACAGAAAGAAAATTGAAAAGGTTATTAAAAGAGTCTGTTGAACACTGAGGTTAAAGTTGCGTGTGTGTCCGTGTGATAATCCTATCTAATCAGAACACACCTTTGGGCAGATGAACAGAGAACTGTTCTTTAATCCACACTCATTTTTTTAGTAAAACCCAGCGAGCCTGCCCTGTGCTACCAGCCTGTTAGAACTATAATCTACTGTAATCCACACACACATACACGCAGCGTATTAAAATGTGTTTCTGGGCCAGGTTTGCTGTTTTAAAAAAGAGGAGCAAATAAATGAATGCCGCTGTTTATTGTATAATATAGTGTATAACATTAACCATCATGATGTAAGTGTGGAGCGTATAAGGAGGAATTCGTTTGAGTCTGCATGTTTGGGCCAATAGATTAGAGTCAAGTCAGATGAGGCCATTCTATGAGCAGCAGAGCATTGTGGGACTGGAGTCCCAGATGTGTCTGTGTTCACCAGCTGCCGCACATGCAGACTGTATGAGTAATAACAATCATATCTTGTGCTGTGTGTGTAGTGACAGAGAGACAAGACAGGCCAGAAGAAAAATAATCCTTTCAGGTTATGCTGCTATAAATCAGTGGGGGTTTTCTTTGATACTACAGATAAAAAATATAACACAGAAGTGCCAACATACACAAAGTGGTTTGTTTTAGAACAAGGATTTTAAAGCAGTGGCCACTAGGAGGTACTGCCAGTCTACAGAATCCTTAATTGATCTAAAATCTTACAAGTGTCCCTTTCATTCAGTGTGCAACATGAAAACATCCTGCAAAGTTTTAAGCACCATGTATGATGCTATTGTCTCTGAAAAGACAGAGTCGATTCTGAATAATTGAAAAAAGTCATTATTAAAACGAATCCCAAGCCGTTTCATGCTGATGTCAACATGAAACATTAACATATTGCCCGCCCACTTGTTGGTCTTTTCACATTGGTCTGAATGGAAATGCAAAATCATTTTTGCCACTCGCTTTGGAGCAATAAAAGCTCACAAACACTGCTTTATATTAAATTAACCAATCATTGTATGGGTTTGGAATCCTTCAACGAATCGCTGAACAAAAAAAATGCATATTATAAGTAAATTAAAGTGTTTTTTGACCTTGCATGCAAGTTAACCTGTTGTTTGAGACTTCCAAAATCAAAATATTTCATAACCCATAATAGGGGCACTTTTAAATGTTATGTTTTTAATATTTAAAATACTCACTTTCTAAAATAAGTATTTATAAATATTAATAATAATAATATAAATAATAAATATTTTTATTCCTCACACATTATATGAGCCCAAGGTTTGGAAGCCCCTTTCTAAGACTACACTATCTTTTAATCTCTTAATTTTTTGGCACAGTTCATTTGGCCCGAAATGGAATACAAAACCTAGCTATCAAACTCGCTGTAGTTTGAGATCTTTGTTTTTAAAGACTGCCATGTGTGTAGCAGGAATTTCATTTATTATTAATTCGATTTAGAAATAAAACCCTGCCTTTGGATTACCCACCCATTTAAGTGGAGAATAGACTGCCTCACATATCCAGTTCAAATACCCTGCTTTATTTATTGACTTAATGATAATCAGATGTCAGACTAGTCAACCTAAACTGCATGTTAACCCTTTTATCTAACAATACCCATTCTCAGGAGACTTAAACTAATGGATAGTGTTTCACTGAATGCTCTAATGATAATTACTGAGCAAATTAAAAACATCAGCCTATCACAGATTATTATTTTTGTTGTGCTTTTATCTGCATGTAAGTAAAGCAAGAAAATATGTTACTTCGCCGCTTAGGCAATGACTCAGTGAAGGAATCCTGCTAAGTTAGTGCGCAGCTATCTATGTCTCCAAGCCAATTAAATAATTATGACAATAACAAGCAATGATCCCTCTTCCAGAAAGGTGAGTGGGCAAGATTGGGTTTCTGGTGTGCTCACCGCTGGTGATTCAAGCTCAATATCAAGTGATTAGCACTGGATGCAAGGTTATCCTAGTGTGGGAATGCAACACCACAAGGCTAGGACCAGGTCATGAGCGGATGAACCAAGAGGGGACAGATGCGCTTGTTAGGACAGCTCCTTAACCTGTCATCTCAAGCCTCGCAATCACCTAACCACTTATCTGCTAATGAAGTAAGTGATACTGGGACGCAAGTACTTTCCCAGAAAAGTCATGTCATATATGCAATAAAAGTATATACAGTAGATAAATGTATTGCCAGTCAAAAAAAAGGTACTTCATCATGTATGAACCGGTTTCAGTAAAAAAACACGACTTTCTAGGTTATACTGTTATAATCGTGAAGTAAAAATAAAAATAAAATAAGCAATGAACAAAAAATGTAAATGCTGTAATTAAAAGTCAGTTAAACTACACCTAGATAACATGATGCTATGTTTCTAAAAATTATTTTTTTACATTGCATACACAGTTAGATTCAATCAAGGGTAGCATGTAAATATACAGATAACCCACATATCATGACGGTTATGGTACCATTTAATCTAAAAATATGTTGGGTCTTCAAGATTTCAAGATTGTCAAGTCTGCATTCAACAGTAAATTAGAGTGCCAATTAAAAGAGAAAAGAAATGAGTTGGGGCACCTCAACAAGGAACCATCCATATCATGTATCAACCATGTTAACAGAGCAGGGACAAGGAATACTCATCACAACTAAAAACACAACAAAGAATGCGAGAAGGGCATGTTATGGCAATATGTGTATGGTATATGAAAGAAGCAGGGGTGATCTTGTGTACTCTTACTTGGCCAAAAACAGAATCCACGATAGGTCTGAGGTTGAGATCTTCCTTTTCCTTTGGTTCTGGAGCCTCAACATGCTCCTCCTTTTCTTCCTCACCCTCACCCTCTCCACTTTTGCTGGGTGGATGGATGGGCTGATTCTTTTTCTGTCCCATTTTTGGTCTTGTATTGCTGTTAAATACCTCCACCACACCCGTTTCTACTTGCTTCCTCTGTTTCTCCACCTTCTTCTTGATTGCGGCCTGGACCTGTCAGAAGACACAGGAGGTTAGACATCCTAAGCCAAGCCGATGATTAATCATCAAGCAGGGACATTTACATAGCTAATTAAAACCATAATTGCAGTTACAATCTACATAATGGGAGTGAAGGACACGTAAGATTAGAGTGTGTGTTATTTTAAGAGTCACAGTGGGTGGAGTCAGAGCACTGGCTGGTCACTGTGGGAGGAGCTAAAACTGTAATCGAGATTTGACTGACAGGTTCTTTAACAGTCACGCCGCACTTTGCGCACACAAAATTTCTACAAACACTGCAAAGGACAGGATGATTTTTTTTCTTTTTTATAAACTGAATTCTATATAATGCATCCTAAAGGTTAAAATATTTTAGGCTTACTTCACTTTACTGCAACGCTGCAATCCTGCAGATTTAAAGTTTGCGCTCTTTAAAGACCACACTGAATTTCAGTCATCGGAACAAAAACTGCCAATCAAATTAGACTGTACAGTTTTAACCTAGACAGCATGCTTTAACACACCCTTTTACTACTCATCCAAGAAAATGATTTACTAAACAGTTTCAGTCTAAATCTGCATTAAAATGTTGTTTGTTTGTTTTTTTTCAAATATAGGTTTACTGAACATACCTCTTCTATTGGCCGGACAAACAGGTAGCCCCGCCCTCAAACTTACGTCATTGGTTTTTGCAGAGTGCTCGAGCAAACAGGGCAATGTTCTGAGTGTACCACAGACTTTACGCTTTTCATGGAAATCGATCTGACAGTGGTTTATGTATAGTTGTATGTGCATATTAAGCTAGGATAAAGGAATGTATTTTAGCATTGCAAAAACGACTCACTTTTCCATTTAAGCAGATTATTCTGAACTGAATATTTAAAAGACAAATGTCTATAAATTGCAGATGGAAGCGCATGCATGCACAGCTCTACCTGTTTGGCTGATCTCTCCGGTGGAGCGCTCATGCCGCCGGTACTACCTGCCCCTCCTGCTGATCCTTCTCGAATAATCATGAACATCCCTGCAACAATGGCACGCTCTCTCTTTCTCTTCCTCTTCTTTCTCTCTCTCTCTCTCTCTCTCACTCACAGTAAGACAACACCTGTTTTACCCCTCCCAATACAGGCCTATCTGAAGTTTCTTCTGTGCAATTACAATAGTTACTCTCCTGTGGATTTCTCAGAACTGTATTCAGTAACGCAAGCTGAGTTAGGAACACCTGGCAAATGTGGTGACTGTTTTTTAAAAAACAAAAGAAATCAATTTAAACCTCTTTCTGTTTTTCCACATCTTTCAGTCTATACTGTCTCCTCTATCTCTTTTTGTCGGACTCTAGCATCTGCTCCTCCGTACAAGTCACGTCCACGGTTTGTCATCCTTCTCTCCACCCAGATGTGTTTTATCCAGGAGGCAAAGAAAGACTGAAGGATACCGTGTCCGCTTTTTGGCCTTCTAACATTCAGGAGGTGACACTCTATCCATCCGATACCCCTCTCCTTATCTTTCGTTTGCCCTTTTCTGTCTGAGTTGCAGGTTGAATTCTAAAGTGCATTGGATTGGTAAGATAAGGGGTTTCTGTGTTAGCAGAAAAAAAAGGCAACAATGGATTTATGAAAAATTGTCTCTCTCACACACAAATACGTAGGCCAAATGGTTTTTATATACTGTGCAAACTGTACTATCTATTCCATAACCTAACCATATGCCTTACAGGCAACTGCTGGCATTCAGTAAATCTGAATAAACACGGCTTAGTTTGTTTACGAGGACACAGAAACCTATACATGTGAACACGCACAACCCATACACAGTGTTTCTGCAGTGCCTATAGAATTGGAGCATCAGCTTTTTAATTTATTAAGAAATGACTGATTATTATTTATCTGTCACATTACCAAAAATGATGAGGAAGATTAGGCTAGATGATGAAGATATATCTGTAAACTGATTATTGGCAAAGAGGTTCTCTGAAGAACGCACAAAGCTGCTTTGACACAGTCTGCATTGTATAAGGGATATGGAAATAAAAGTGAATTGACTAAATAATGGTCATTTATTTTAAATGTTTGAATCTTATTATTGTAGAACAAACATTAACAATATTCCACGGGTGTTTGTGATCTCTGTTACAGTCAGTCTGTAATCTAAACCTGGATCTGTTCTTATCTGATGCCACAACAATCAACCTCTATTTCTTGTGATTGTGTTGTTGTTGGAGTGATAGGAAAGTTTACATTTAAGTAAGCTTTTGAGGCATAAAAGCAAAAATTTAATATATATATATATATATATATATATATATATATATATATATATATATATATATATATATATATATATATATATATATATATATATATATGTGTGTGTATTACATATTTATGGGACATAAATCATGGTGACCTTATTATAGACTGCTTATATGCCCACATTTGTTGTCCCTGACTTAATCTTTCTAGATCTGATCAGTGCACTGAAATGTATTTCCCAACATATCTACTCTGCTCAGTTTATCGTACTCTTCACGTTTAAGCAGATTCAAAGATTACGGCGTGAAATCTTCTCTCTTGTCTGTCACCTTCACCTGATGTATAATTTATAGATAAAGAGCTACACTCAGTCGGGGAGGAAGAGAAAGCTCAGTAACGGAAAATGAAAGAGGAGAAAAAAAACAGGGGAGTATTTGTGCGTCAGACGCAGTGGACTCAGGGTGAGGGGAGAAGGGGGGATGCCATTGACTGATGACAAAACTGAAATGTAAAACTGCAGGATTGTGTAACAACTCTTTCTGGATTTTACAAGGATATCTAATTACAATCTGTCAAATGTTGGGGAAAGCATAGGAGGAGAGAGGGATCTAAAGGGAGAAAGAGAGACTGAAAGGGTAAGGAAAGGGGTAATAGCGTATAAATAACAAATAAGAGAAATCAGATCTTGTAAAGTAGACAAGATCTATTCTTAATTGATGATCAGTCATATATATTCAATGCCGTATGTGCACATATCTTGTAACCATGTTATAGGGCACTGCTATAATAATCTGTTTGATCAGGTGTATACATACAGCGTTAAAGCCTGCTGTATATTAGATATCAATAACTGTATAAGTTATTTTATCCATTTCTCTTATTGAATGCACCAATGTGCACATTTCACAAATAGCATACGAACACAAGTTCAGAGGTCATGACCTTTCTTTGTTGTAGAAAACAATTAAAATGTCACAACAATATTATCATTAATAACAATGATATGATGCACTAATATTGTATAGTTTAAAGATATTCTTTATATTATAAATAAACATAATGATAATTATAACAGCTGTGTCCAACAGATTGCATTCAACTAGTTACAAATGAAATTAAGCTTTACCCTTAAATTAAGATATTCAAGAAATATTTTATTGTTCTGTGAGAATACACACACACACACGCACGCACGCACGCACACACACATATTGATATACAGACAGACAGACAGACAGATAGATAGATAGATAGATAGATAGATAGATAGATAGATAAACACTTTTTTTGTTTTTCATATAAAGCACTATACACAGTTTCTTAAATATATGATAAAAAATCTGATTGGATTATTCTCTTTGTTGCATGTTCAGGGCTAGAGATTATATCTTGACCCAGACATGCTTGACAGGTGAACTGTCTCGTTTAGATGAATTAAACATCAGAGGGCAGAGGGCAGTCTGACTCTCTCAAGATCACCTGTCCCGCTGATTCTCCACTCTGAGAGCAGTAAATGTGCTCACATGGATGCTTTCTTGATTTTAGACACTTAGTTAATAACCCATCTTGCTACAATTCAGATAACCCCACCATTGTTTAAAACAAATAAGAAAAGATCCGTAAAGATCCAAATATAGTACAAAAGTATAGTACAAATATAGTACAAAAGACTTACAAGATAATAAGTGATACACTGACACCAAATTATTTGGCTGTCATCTTAATAGTTGTATTTCCCTTTCAGCCTGGCATAAATGTGCCACAGCCCTAAAACATTAACAACATTTCTGAAATTAAAACATATTTACAATGAGCTTCAAATGTCTGAGACATCTAGCGGAAATGCTTATATTTAGTATTCTTATTTCAATTATTTTATGGCCATAACCAAAAAGTCAGAAAGCTGAGTTACAAACATTAATTCACATAAGGCTTAGAATATTCAGTTTTAAAAGAAGAAGAACTCCAGTTGTATGAACTTCACATATCATAAAAACACCATGATTGTGTTTCATCTTCCCCTAGTAAAGAGTCAGATACAATACTAACACTGTCCACACGGGGGCTAGAGTAAAGGATTTGCCTTCATTTCAAAATTCTCTTCAACGTTCTCTTTGGTTTAGCTGTAATGTGGAGGCTTTCATTGTAATTTTGATTCTTGTTGGTAGAGCTATGCGTAACAATAAAAGGATTTATGCAAGCTGATTAGAGAATTCCTCCCTTGTTATATTAGAAATAAAGACTGAATAGTAATAATAATAATCCTTATTATTACAATATATGTGACCCTTGACCTTCTTCTTCTTCTTCTTCCTCTTTTTATCTTAGATATGTCATCTGAAAGCTAAATGAATAAACTTTCCACTGATGTATGGTTTGTTAAAATATTTTATAACTTTAAATATCTTTAAATGTGTCAAGATTAAGTTCTTAGCAATGCCTAATGATTTTCAGCATGAAGGAAAAATTCAGAATTTTGACCCATACAATGTATTGTTGGCAATTGCTTTAAAAAATACTAATGCGACTTATGACTGTTTTGTGCTCCAAAATAAGAAAAATGTATGCAAATTCAGTTTCTTGTGGAGTAGCCTATATATAACACCTGATCTATGAAATAGCTTATTCAGGACAGTCGCTAAATAAATTGAGCTTGCTTATTTTGTACTTTTTAATACTTTTGAGCATAACTGTTCATAAAAACAGTGGAACTATTTTATTTGTTAGTTATGCCACACTTTGTTTCACAGGTCCAGTTCAAATGAACAGTTAAGATTTACTTCGCAACATTTAGCAATATCATAGTAATAGGCCTACTTCAACATATGACAAGGAAGTGCTCTTCTAAAACAAACACTGCGTCTAAACTTGTGCAAGGTCCACAATAAATATATTTCACTGCCCAGCAGAGTTGCGTTGACAATCATTGGGTGTGTCTGTAGTATATCTGGAGGTTCTGACACATTTCTGCTCATGGAACAGAGAAAAGACCTGAACTGAGACGGGATTTGTGAGATTTCACTACTTTTATCATCGCTGTATTTTCACTGCTAATAAGGTGAGTAAAAACTATGCTGTGTGGATACATTAATAAATATTATTTTCCAATATAACGTAAATATTACATTGAAAGATTAAGAAACATATTGCGCTCATGCCTTTTAACGCTGGAACATATGTTATTCTAAAATAGATCAATTTTTCAGTTTTCAGATGTTTTTACTCTGTATTTGTAGACCGAGTGTATTTTAAATCATTACAGCACTTAGCCCGATAGAATGTAACTTTTTTAAACTTGTTTCAAAAAAATAAGATTTTTGTCTTGTTTCCAGCCGAAATATTAAAAAATTTTCTAGACAAGCAAAATTTTGCTTGTTTCAAGTAATAACTTGCTTAATTTTGACATGTTTTTTTCTGAAAACAAGAAAATATTTTTTTTTCTTGTCTTGAATTTCCTTCTTGTTTTTTTTTTTTTTTTTTTTTTAGATATTTTGTAAAATTACAAAAAAAAATCTTGGCTTGAAAAGCATTTTTTGCAGTGTACGAATCTCTTCTGAGCCCACCTGTTACTGCAGACTAGCATGTCGTCAGGTGAAGCGGGCAACAGTATGTATCACTGAGCAGCTGTGTATGCCTGGTGTGAGAGTCAGATTACGTAATTACGTACTCCCCAGAATGAACTCAACAAGTTGCGAGTTTTAAGGAAGTTATAACTTCCGAAAAGCCTTTTGTGGGAAATCCATTATGACTATAGTCTGTCATTGTGACGCACTCGCGGGTGTTGTGTATCCAGGGCATAAATAAATAAATGTGAACTGCGTATTTCACCAAAATTATTTAAACATTAAAAAAGTAATGAAGACTCGTTCTTTTTTTTTTTCTTTCTATTTTTATTTGCTATATATTTTTTATGTAACTTAAAAGAGACTTCATCTAAATCTATTTTTAAAAGCTTTCACAGTTGAACAGAATGGTCCAAAAGATGATATTAGTCTTTCTCTTCATGCTGATTGGATGGTCACAGACTTTGCCAAACCACAAGATAGAGAGAGAAAGACGAGATATTCTGTCAAGTGTAAGTGCCTCATATACCAGTACTGCCGATTCCCTAAAGTAAATATATAGTCAAACATATATGAAGTTACTAGGACATGAATTAACTGTAAGTAATAAGATGTATGTATTTTGTCTTTAGGGTACTGATTTCACTCCACCAGTGTGCCGTGTGGTAAATGAGAGTTTGGACTGTTCTTTGCCTGGTGGAAATGCGACCTGGGAAGTGAATTATATCATGTCAGACGGTGCCGGTTCAGGAATTGATACCCCCTCCATTTCAGCCACTGACTCTTGTGGAGGCAACGTTACTATGGTTATCAAACTAAACGTGACTGTAGATGAAAATGGCTACAATGCGACCACCGTGAAATACAGTGGTCCTTGCTGTTTCCATAACGTGGAGATTTCTGTTGTGGACAAGGCAGGAAACAAGGCAAAGTGCCCTTTCAACATCAAACGCCCTTTGACCACAATCAGCCCAATGACAGTCAGTCCCACATCCGGTAGCTTCACCACAACCATCTCTCTTTGGTCAAGCTTAATACCAATAGCAATTAAACCTATGTTCCTTTAACGCAGATGTGCACTTTCTGCACTTACGAAATGTTTTAATAATTATTATGATGGAAATCTTTTTTTTTACTCTTGTGTAATACTCTGGAGCATTAGAAAATGCAGTCAAACCTACGAAAGAAGTAGTATATATTACTCCCATAGTATTTTTTCTTACTAAGGAAGTTAATGGTTAACCAAAAAAAGGAGGAATTCATACAGTTTTCGAACTACTTAAAGCTTAGTAAATGATGACTTAATTTTCATTTTTGGGTGATTTATTCCAAGCAAGACCGGTCTAGATGAAGATGGCTACAAAGAGATGTATTATTCAGGCATCTGGTGCTATGAAGATGTTGAAGGTCTTAGACAAGGCAGGACACACAGGCAAGTGTCCTGTTGCTCTCAAACATAATACGAAGACACTCAAGGCAATGACCGTCAAGACTATTAAACCCACACTCAGAAGCTCCATCACAACCACTTAATGTACACTTAATTCAGATCTAATTTAAAAATTGATATTAAAAATGTACAATAATTAATAATTGGAATCCATTCAAAGCACTTAATGTCAGTGTATTGCATGGAACATGAAAATGTTGTCACACTTTTTTATTGTTATTTTTTCTGCATTCACGTGTTTGCTATACCTTGCTATATCTGCGACTAAAGCCAAAGCTGTTAAAGTATTTTTTGTCAGTTCTTCATTTTATTCGACCTCACAGACTGCTAAATACAACCCGCCTTTATATTATTCAGATTAGGGAGCCTGACGGCCACAAACCATTCATTTGCTTTGGTGTTATAGCGCCTCCAAGCGGTCGAGTCCAAGTAGTTTTATATCAACCTCAAACTGATGGATTAAAGAGTTTCACATAAATCAATGTTATAAATCAACCCCTGTTTTCCACATACGCTGGCATTGTTAAAAGTCAAATGATAAGTGACAGTTATCTACGATTTAAATATCTTGACGATCATATAAACAATCAAACCAAAACTTAAGTTATATTGAAATAGCAAGAATCAGATGGATTTTCATCTATTGTGCTGTTATTAATATTAAATTGTAGCAGTACTGTACTATATACTAAGTGCTGATCTGCACTTATCAGAAGCTATTTCGATCTATGAAGGTTTAGTAACCTAAACCATACTCCAAAACTAAACTTTATTAGGGTAATTATTATCACTAAACAAACTGAAACGTGATTTTAGCGTTCATACAATATATATTTCTTATAGACATACTTATCATTATCCATTCTAATAATACTATACGGCCTAGGAGGCATTAAATAAAAGTACCAGTGAAAAAGCTGTTCAGAAAAAGAGTTCAGTTAAACACTCATAACAAACGTAATTTTGTTGTTAAAGTTCTGTATTTTTGCGAATTAAGCTCCATGGACCAAACGTAACACTAAATTTGTTTGAGTGTGTCAGAGACAGGACCAACAGTAGTCTTTCTTTCTCTCTCTCTCTCTCGTCAAGTTACCTGTTAATATTCTTTGCAGCTTTAACTCTCCAAGCAGAGGTGTTTTTAATACATTTAGTCATTTTCCAGACGCTTTTATCCAAAGCAACTTGCAATTGGTAGTTTGTAGTTTTGAGTATCTGTACTCTTTACTCCACTACATTTGAAATGAGTGCTGCAGTTACACATTACATTTTGCACGGCACGTATTGTTTGTTCTAGCTTTTCCTTCAAATATTTGCACACAGATCCCCGCCTCTTCCCGTTTTCCCCCGGCTTTTCAGGTACTCTTTACACCTCTGATAGGCAGCTACTACGGTATTAAACTGAAAGAAACATTGTTTCTTTCCTTTTCAGCTAACAGATTTTACTCTGCCAATGAAAATGGCTACAGTGCATTATTTTTTGCATTATTCTGACATCTGCTGCACTGAAGCTTTGGAAGCTGCTGAAGTAGACAAAGCAGACAATATATTTTTAGTAGGCTACAGATAAAGTACTCAATGTTAATGACTTGTATTGAATGGTACATGAAAAATGATTGACGCAAGTGCGTGGTAATAAAATTCATTTCTACAATCATTTCTTGACATATATCCTTGCGATAAGAATGTGATATAATTATAAAAAAACACACTATTAAAATATTTAAAAGGTTTATTAATTTCTTTTGACTTCAGCTTATAAGTTCTAACCTGTTCAAAAATACTCTAAATAGGAAAGGAAGTGACAAAGTGACAATAACACTTTAATGTTTCTCAAGACAATCTGCATTTATAATAAGACCCATTTTTCCTTTCAGCATAAATCTATAAATTGTAACACACAAATCACCATAAAGGTCCTGCTTTTAACAAGCGAATAGCAGTGATTTATTCATTTAGAGTTTATACGGGTCCTCTGAATCAATACTGTAATATAAATGTTAGAATTAAAAAACTGATACATGAAACATAATAAACACAAGTCTATCTGAAACATGTATGGTGTAAGTATACATTTAACATGCCTTTTGTTTAATAAACTGGTGAAAACTGTTTTGAAAAAATAAAAATGGATGAAATTATTTAGAGACGCCTGAGATATTTGTCCAAAAACGATTGAATAATTCCAATGGTAGCCATCACAGTTAGGAATAACAGGGCGCACAACACCAAGTAAAACCCTTTCAACCTAGAAACAAAGACAAGTACATATAAATATATGTATTTATTTATTTATAATTACTTTAATAACTTATGCTTTGATTATAACCTTTTCTTGCTTTCATTAATATAGCCAGTAAAGTACATTTCTCTGGCCACAATATACAGAAGTCCTCCAAGAGCAGCAAGCACTGAAAGAGGAAACATGAAGATAGTTTTTATAAGCTATAAAATGGTTCCTTTTTTTTTTTTTTTTTTTTTTTGCCAACCTATACTGTATTACTATTGTCATAAAAATAAGTATAGAAATACACTATGTAACATACCTTCACTGAAAAAGATGCCAGAGATCCACAATACCACCAAGAAAATGGAATATGACTCTACACTATTCTGGCTAAAGAAATATTAGAAGGATATATTTTAATATTTTACGATTTTTTGCGTTTATGCAAAGTTAGGAGAGACATGTGTGAGAGACGCATGAATGACGCCGTTTTTCTTTAAAGATCTTACTGTGCACGAAATGTCCTTTCAAACTCAGGTGGGCCGGTAACAGCGGGTGGCATAATTTTATGTTTCATCCTTGACCATCCCACACGTCTTGCCTGAAATGCTACAGAAATTCAACATTGTTATTTGTTTTACCAGACTTTGCTACAAATAATATGGTGTATAAACAAAAACCTTTCTATTTTATGACTGATCGCACTATGGCCCTAGAATCAAATACTGTTTTAGTAAAGCTTGACCTGATCTGATTAACACAGTAGACTGGTTTTTCATTTATGAAAAACAAGAGGTCATTATGTTCTACATAGAGATATATCATTGACTTAATGTTAAGACAACAGGGCCCATATTCACGAAAAAACTTGATGCTAAGAGTTGACAAAATTCTAAGAAAATTCTTTAAAATGTGGGTGTTTTCTTAAAGAAATTATCCTATTAAAGAAAAAAGTAATTTAGAAAGCATCTTAAGCCTTTAAAAAGGTCTTAAGGTCTAAAAATTGTTAGGAGTATGAATGAGAACTTTTAAGACACTTAATTTTTTTTTTTTTAAAAAGACACGTTTCTTTGGCAGTGATGGATGAAACATAAAGAGGGAGAAGAAATGTTTTCCACACAATGCATGACAGTGAGTTAATAATATGCTACACAATTTCCTATAAAATATGTTAAGTATGACAGCATGGTAAACAAACAAAAACAAAGAAGTCCTTACTTATATAGTGAAAGATCAGGACAACCCACTAGTGAGGACATCTGACTGGTCCTCACCAGATAAAAATGCTTGTAAATCAGACAAAAGTTGTTTGTTTTGATGTAGATCTAGTGTTTTGCGCATGTTTCTGTGATGGGCAGGTTTAGGTGTCGGGTTAGGTGATAGAAAATACTGCTAACTTGCTAGAAAATCAACTGAGGTCTATGCAATGTCCTCACTAAGATAACAAAACAAACATGAGTGTGTGTAAGAGAGTGAGAGAGAGACCAGTAAAAGGTAAATGCACTCTTTTTGTTTCCTTCTTGGACAACCAACCAATTACAATCTTCAAAAAAACTGTCATATCCAGCAACGAGGTCAGCACCACCTACTCGCTAACGTAAAAGTTTTTTCCTCTCTCTGTTGGTCCTGAATCACTTTTAAGTGATCCTAGCTATATTTAAAAAAAAATAAAATAAAAATAGGAACACTCTAAATGATTCTTAGAATCTTTAAGAATAAGGGCCCAGGCCTTTCCAGCAAATAAAATGTGCCTTTCGCCTTAATATAAGACTTTTAAGTTCAAAAAGTTAATGTAAACAGGATCAGTAAAAAAGTTAACTCATTAACCTCTAATTTAACATCAAGAATTCATCATAATGTCCCAAGAAACACACAGCTACTGAAAAAGCAAAGAAAAAAAAACATAAAAACAGCCTTTATGATTTTACGTCTTGACTTTTTGATTTATCAGTGCAGTTGCAATGCAATGACTAAACGTTTGCAATCTGTAATGAAGCAGCTACTCACCCAGATGGAGAGCAGACAGTATCGACACTGCTGCGAGGAGCACTGGCAAATCCGTGCTCATATTTGTGGTGATAATGTCCGATATAACTACTTTTTCTTCAAATAAATATTCGCGAAAAAGTCTGAAATAAGGTCAACGTGTCCGCCTATTTCGCAGACCACCTCCCGTTTTGGAAACCAGGAAGAACTGGTCTGAAGTTTGCTCAGGGTGTACGTCACTATGCGTCCGATCACACTGTTCAAGTCAAACAACATTACGAGTTTATTCTGAATCTAAATAATATGTAAATTCAGCTAAAATTACAAATGCAACATTTCAAGCAGTAGTTATTTTTAGAGAGCATAATAACGTTACTGTATATTTATGTATAAAAAAACTTTTTCCACACTTTTTCACAACGAAAAGCAGGTAGAAAGCATCGTGATGGCATTGTGAGAGTGGCGTTTCGTTGACATCAGCGAGAAAAGTTACGTTACGTTTGGGATGAATTAACCAAAACCGTGTTTTTTAAGACTCAAGCAAATCGGCGAATCCCTTTGAACTAGTCGATGGAAGCGAATCATCCGAAGGAACCGATTCGCTGAAATGATTCGGTCCTCGCGTGCAGCTGGAAATCCGTGCCGCGCGCTCGGCGCCGATGATGTCAGACAGTGTGCGCCGCGACCTGTCAGCTCCGCGCTGCTGAAGCCTCGCGACAGGCGTACAGGAGCACCCCGTTACACGACTAATACACAGCGGAGGAAGCGCGGCCATGGACAGCGATGATGACAACATGGAAGAAGTGGTGGAAGGTACGGCATATGCGCATCCACAAACGTGGCGTGAATTTGTTTTCGTCGTCTTCCGGGCTGTCAGGCTGAACTTTTATGCAGTCTCATTCCGCCGAGGATTAGCCTACCGACAGCTTTCCTCCGTGCACAAGCTGTCAAGCAAGGCCCGTAAGCTTGGGACTGTTTAAATCCTCCAGTTGACAGCGAGTGTTATTTCGGCTTTTGCAGTTCTGTCTCAAGCCCTGAGATGCAGTAGCATAAACGTAATTACAATTGATTTCTCTTAAAATCCCTTTCATTTTATTACATTCTCTGAGACTCTGTCTTGTATAGAGGCCTATATAATCTTTTTAGAAATGTGTAAATGCCCTGTATATAAACTAGATTCGTGCTTGGATGAACATAATAGTGTTGTTGAAGCCACGTGGTTAAAAGTGGGGCGTTGACCTAAAAGTTGCAAGTTCGGCTTTTAAGGTTGATCCAAAGCTGCAGATGCATGTAGTTCTCGGGTCTGGAGTATCACCATTAAACCCAGCACTTAGTGTCTCTTAATTAGCTGACTGTTACTAGTCCATTAACAACCTAGTCTATAAAAACAATTGGGATTATTGGGCATGCAGTGACTTAGTCATTCACTTTGCTTATCTTTGATTACAATCTTATGACTTTTTAGGACCGCTGGATGAGGACGACCAACCTCATGGCTTTTGCACTGTGACATACTCCTCCAGTGACAGATTTGAGGGACACTTTGTTCACGGGGAGAAAAACGGAAAAGGAAAATTCTTTTTTTTTGATGGCAGGTATGAAACTTCATGTTGGCACCAATGATCCATTATCAGTTTCTAGCATATGATTTAACAATGGAATACTAGTCATTGTTCATCAGACTCTTAGGTTTCATTATTTAAATAATGATAACTCGAAATAGTTAGGGACATTAGGAAATGATTACGGTTGAAACATTCTCTGAATTATAGGGATTAGGATACATACCGTTGCCAGGTAAAGTGGGGGAAACAGCTGATTAGTACAAGGGCAGCACAGCCATTGTACTAATCAGCTGCTCAGAAGAATATTATGATTGAATTATATTCAGAGTTATATCACTGTGTTGTCACATGCATTGTCATCAACTGTCTTAGATCTGATTAACTTGCATATTTTCCTTCTCCACAATTTGTTCGCTTCTTTTTGAAGTCTAATTCTGAAGCTTCGAATTTTGAAAATCACCTGTTTTTTTTTTCTTTGTAGTACACTGGAGGGTTTCTATGTGGATGATGCCTTGCAGGGCCAAGGTGTTTATACTTACGAGGATGGGGGAGCATTACATGGGACTTATGTAGAGGGCGAGCTCAACGGACCTGCTCAAGAGTTCAATCCAGAAGGTCAACTGGTCTTCAGGGGCCAGTACAAGGACAACATTCGTCATGGCATGTGCTGGGTCTACTACCCGGTACGTCGTGCTCAACACTAAGCGCTTTCAATCACAAATTATTGACAGCTTTATAATGTACCGAACTGATATCGGTCTTTTGAAAAGTTTTATGGTTTATGTGTATGCTTTTATGTTTTTTTTTCTCTTCCATCTAAAGGATGGCGCCTGCGTGGTTGGGGAAGTAAATGAAGATGGAGAAATGACAGGGAAGTCGGTGGCTTATGTTTATCCTGATGGACGTACAGCTCTGCACGGCTCCTTTGTTGATGGAGAACTGATTGAGGCCCGACTTGCCATTCTTACCACCCAGGAGAACGGCAGACCACACTTCACTGTTGATCCAGAGAGTTCGTTTATTTTTCTATTCCACTGACAAATCTTAATTTAAAGCTAAACTACATCTTGGTGTAAAATTTGTGCTAGGTTAATCTTTAACTCTTTTGTAGGTCCCGTTTACTGCTACGATAAATCCACCTCGTCGTGTATTGCTGGACATAAACTGTTGTCGGACCCCTACGAAAGTCAACGGTTGGTGCAAGCTGTGATCAGCCATGTAAACCTCAATCTATCAAATCCTCGTTTTGAACAGAAAAGATGTATTTGTTTGTCCCAGTGATGTACTGTCTCGTTATTTTATTGGGGAGATTCTGCTGGTTTTCTAGGCACAATACACGATTTATGAAGTCATTATCTTGTTGATTAAAGCTTAAAGATGACCTTCTTTTGGTTTAACAGCGTGTATGTCGGACAGTCGCTTATTTCTGGAGCTGGAGAAGGGCTATTTGTAAAAACTGAGGCTGAGGCTAACACAGTGATGGCTTTTTATAATGGTGTCCGCATTACACATACAGAGGTTTGTCTGTTTGTCTTTTCAACTACAGAATATAATACTTTTGCATATGTTAAATTGTTGTTATCTTTTTATAATGCATTTAACAGGTGGATAGTCGTGACTGGTCCCTGAATGGAAACACCATTTCATTGGATGAGGACACCGTGATTGATGTTCCTGAACCTTTCAATCTGACGGAGAATTATTGCGCAACTCTAGGTCACAAGGCCAATCACTCCTTCACTCCCAATAGCAAATACGATCCGTGAGTGTTAATGTTTATTTTAGTGATATACAGAGGCGTAATGCTTTGGTTTCCTATATTGAACCGAGTAGCATTTCTTCCATTTAAATATAAGCAAATCTTATTTGTAGACAATAATGGGTTAGTCACGTAACCGCTGTTTTCACATAGGTACGTCCATCCTCGTTTTGGGCAAATAAAATGCATCCGAACAATCCGTGCCGTGGAAAAAGATGAAGAACTCACTGTTGCTTATGGATATGATCACGAGCCATCAGGGAAGTCTGGTCCGGAGGCACCGGAATGGTACACGAAGCAGTTGCTGGAGTTTCAGCAGATGGAGTCTGGAAAAGGTGCTAACGAGACCTGCTAAAACGCTCACCAGCGCTGAAAAAACACGATCTCCCATCCCAGCCTATAACTACCACCAGAAACTCTAACTTTGTCCTTTGACCTTCTTGCAGCTAACACTAATAAGTATCACTCTTCTGGACTGATTTCTGGCATTTTCCTCAGTTTACAAGGATTATAACTGTGAAATCCTCGCTCAGATCACTGAGCAAGCTGCAGAATACTATGGTTCTACAATGTTGAAGGACTAGTATGTGTGCAAGTTGGTGACTGATTTGGTTATAGTATGAGAATACAGAGACTGAAAAAGAGCAAGTGATTTAAAGGCATTTCGACTAAAACAAAGAACGTTTCAAAGAGCGATGTCACAATTCCTTGGAGGTATAAGACCTCTTTACTACAACTTGTGATAACTATGCAGTATTAAACCAGTATAGTGTCTTGATGTTTCCCCTGAGAGCTGAAAATACAGATTTTTTTTTTTTTCATCGGTATTATCAACAATTATTCTTGTAAAACAATTTGTTACAGTTATGTTTAAATAAGCTCTAGTAGTCTTAAAGTACAGTATTACATAGACAAAGCTGTTTATTTATTTGTGTGGCGTGTTTTTTTTTTTCAAGAAAATTGACACCGTTAAAATAAAGTGAAAGGGGAACTGTATGTGTGGGAAAAGGACTGAACAGAATGCACAGTATTTGAGAATAAGGCACAAGGTTAAGAGAAATCTTTCTACTGAACTGAATTTCAGCCTTTGATATGCAAAAGCTATCAACAAAGATTTATCAATAAAAACTCCAGCATAGAGCACACTTTGACTCATCTTTTTAGTGTTCTCAGCATCATTATTAAAATGATGAAAATATAAATCCGGTTTTCTCAAGCCAAAATGGAGAAATATTCTATGCCTAAGTAATTGGGTCAGCGCTAAATATCCACACCGTGGGGCGTGGTCTCGTGCTGCACCTGCGCGCGCGCTTCAGGTAAATGAGTGACACGCTGGGTTTCAGCGCTCGGTCCCAAACAAAAGCGCTCCGGAAGTGATAAGGAAATCGGCACAGGTAAATACTACGTTTATTCTAATTTATAGCGCGTACGCACAGTTTAATACATAACAAATCGGGCGTAGCGTATTTTAAGTACAGCGTTTAGCCGAAATTAGTAAAGTCGTTTTGTAGTTTCAGAATCAACGCACAAACCGCTTGTGACGGTTTCGAGTCTTTAGACGTTTGATAAAGCATCCAGCTGCGTTCAGGGACATATTATAGCGAGCTATCTTTTAAACGATGTGTATATGAAGGTGAAATCCGTTACCTGTTCTGTCTCCGCTGAAGGCCCGAGATGGACCGTTACAGGTACTTCATCTTCAATCAGAAGAGCGTGGTGGTCCTCGGCATCCTTCAGGTGGCGTGCGCGGGGCTTTGCGTGGTTTGCGGATTTATGGACGCAGTCTTCCGGAAGAGCACTACACTGAGTGAAACTAGGGCTCCACTCTGGGCTGGACTGGTGAGGAGCCTTAAAACTGACCGTGTATTCACTTTATTACGAATTACATAAGTTCAAAGAGTCTAAGTAAGTCACATAAAAAATGAAAGTAGTTTGTTTTTATATCCCATATTAAAACGTCACATTGCACTATTTTATTAACGCACTTTTCCTTGTTATATAGTCAATTTACTGTAAATGTATTTCAGTGTTGTAATGTGGTTTAGGATTAACTTAATGCTGATTTCTAGTAATAGAAGATTCTACACATAATAGGCTAGGCCTAGATATCCCACCCTCTTGAGGTGGTGGCTAATTTCTACTAGTGATGGAAATAAATGAGATTGTAGTAAAAATGCTTTTGCATTCTTTTGCAAAAGCTCTGAAAAAGTTGTTTTCTTCCTTTGTATTATTTCCATCACAAAGGTATTAAAAAAATTCTTAGGGAAATGCAAGGTTTGGTAAGACAAAAACCAACGTTTTTTTTTTTTTTTTTTTTCCCTCTCCATCTAATTTTTATACCATCACCCTTGATCTGTTCAATTAATTCTGTAAACCTTATTTCACTTTTTCCTCTTCTTTTAGATTATGGCTGCCCCCGGTGTGCTTGCCCTCTTTGCATCCCAGAAGAAAAATCCAATTTTGGTAATTTCTTATCAGTCTAACACGCAGTATTTCTCCTGACGGTTGTCTCTTTCTACCCGTTGATATTAAAATGTTCTCGTTCATACCTTTAGGTAAATGTCATGATGGCATCCTCCGTGATGTCTCTGTTTGCTGTTGTGATTGTCTTCGTTTACGCTTGCGTCACTCTCAGCTATGGAGAAGAGGATGATGAGATCTTCCACGCTCATCCCGTTCCTGAAGTGGTACAGTTACACTGGATCATGTTTACTCTCGTATAAGTTAAACGCTTAGCTTAAAACATACAAATGGTTGATCAAGCTGCGTCTTGTGTAGAGGTTCGTGCTCAGCCGGATGGTGAAAGGAGCAAACGGCACCCTTCTGGTGGCCTGCATGGGGTCGTTGCTCTTTTCTTCTCTCATTGCTTACGTCGGCTGCCGGAGTCTCCCGCTTTGCGGCTGCTACGACTCTGCAAATGGCATGGTGGGTGAAATTTTATGCGAATATTTTAGTCGAATTGAGCTGGTTATTACCGCATGGTTGTGTATTTTACAGGAGTTTCTAGTTCCTCAGAATGACCCTGTTACTCCAACCGAACTTGTGTGCACTTGGCAAGGTATGTGTGAAACGTTTTTTGAGTGGATGTTCCACACCGAAATGACATAATCGTATTTTGTGAGTCATCTGCAATATTCATTACAATGTAGGCCACTATGATTATGTTAGTGTGGATGTTGCCGACTGTAATGAGGTTTTATTTTGCATCTTGCAGACGGAGATGAGAGAATTTTTAACTCCCCTATGTCATTCATGGACCGCTGTCCTGAGCAGGAACAGCAAGACCTCTCCACACTTCCACCATATAGCAGACTAGCTTAGTAATTTATGGGTTTAGTTTTTTTTTTTTTTAAATGTGAAATAGGGGTAAATGTAGTTCATACATTTTCCTCAAAGTAAAAAGTGTCCAGATTTCATCAAGCCTGCTAGTTTCAAATTCACTTAATTGTTTATCAGTGCCATATTTTATATATATATATTTTTTAAGCTTTGTACTTTTTACATGATGGACTGATATTTTTGCACACAAACCTGTATGTATATATTTTACAATAAACAATATATTATAAATTATGTATTCTATTTGCCTCTGTGAATTTACAAACCATTCATTTTAATGGATGTTCAGATACCAAGGGACAGTATAATTTTTGCAATGTTGTAGTTATTATTACTAAAATAGTCTGAACATTAAGTTCCCATATGTGACTCTGGACCACAAAACCTGTCATACTTATTATATATTATTAGATTAACATCATCTGAATAAACATGATTTCCATTCATGTATGGTTAGTTAGGATTAGACATTTGTACAAAAAAAAATCTAAATATTGAGAACAACCTTTAAAATGTTCCAAATGAGGTTCTTAGCAATGCATATTACTAATCAAAAAAAAGTAGGTTTTGATTATTTATGGTAGGAAGTTAACAAAATATCTTCATGGAACATTGTTTACTTGATATCCTATAGATTTTTGCATAAAATAAAAATGGCCAGTTTATGGTTGGCTATTGCTATAAATATATGGTCCAGGGTCACATATGGACCCTTATTAGACAAATAAGGCACAACACTAGTCAGCTGAAATTCAAAGATGTGGTACTTTATTTTTTTGTAAAACACAAAGTTAAAACCAAAACTGCAACAAACATTGATCTTTTCCACTCCTTTGATTATAATTCATTGATGATTTATTTTCCCAAAACTAGATCACTCTAACTCACTGACCAACATTGAAGGCATGAGTTGTATCAGACAGATAACTAGTAAAGATATGTTGTGCATGCTCGAGTTCTGGCATTGCAAGGTGCTATTTTATCAACTGCTGACCCCTGATATCACTTTGGTTGTGAATATGCATAATTACCCCAGTAATAATTACTTATAATAAAATGTAACAGTTAAACAATATATTTTAAAAAGTTAATCATTTTTCCATATACTTTCTGCAATTAGTTTTTGTAGAGTTTTGAGATTGCTCATATTTTACACTAACTGTTATTAATGTGTTAATGAAGACTGAAAAAAAAATTCTGAAGGACACTTGAAATGGAACATTGGTTGAAGCGAAAAATCAGCACAGACAACAATGGAGAGAATCCACACTAAGAGTATGTTTTTATCAAAATTAGTTCAACGTGAACCTACAAAAATCAAAGCTTGTGGTGTTTCTGGCAGATAAATTAGATACGGACCTTCTTTAAGCACCCAGAGTCAAAATTTTAAGAACAAATAGACAAGTCTTAGTATGCATTCGAAATGCCACATTTAAATATTTAAGAGCCGTCGTTAACCTTTCACAATTTCTCAACTAATCGCATGCTCCCCTACTACTGTAACCGCACTTTCTCAAATCTACACACCCTCTAGAAGTCCGCTGAGATCTCCTACTACTGTACCTGAATCAATGCAATGCATCAGCCAATCAGGCCCTTAACCAACCTAACCAGAAAACATATGCAAAACCTCTTTTTGGCAATTCCCCATAAAACAAATAAAGCATGTCATGCCTGAGTTTCTTTCGTGAACTCCACAGGACCAGCTGTGGTTACGTAAAGACATGAGTGAATATTCCCTGTAATGGACTGAACTCTGTTCTGCATATCAGTGTTGGAAAGAAGATGGCCAAAGGGAAAGACAATTAAGCATATCTGTATATTTGTTCTGATAGATTACACACTGACTGATATCAGAGCCTTTGTTCAGATGCCATGCACAGAGCAGATGCCATGAATAATAGGAGGTACTAATCTGTGATTATACAGTATAGACCATTTTCATTTTGCCTAACGAAGCAATACTACATACAAATCCTGACTGTAGACACTGGCGTAAATATTGTCAGTGTGTTCTCGTCCCTTTTCACCTAACTCACCTACATTTTGAGAGGAAGGACTGGTTATCATGCATAACCCAGATGTCTTAACAGTAGATTTTATTCAAATGAATGGCTGCTAGAAGAAAAAAAAAATTGGCAATAAATAAAACACTGGCAGTGGACTAGGACTGGCTTTTTTGGAAAACAGATCATCAGCTTTATTTTACTTTTGAATTCATCTCACATGAGTCTATGATCTGTTAGCAGCACTAATAAACCACCTGCATTTAGTCTTTGTTTGCCGGTTTCTCTTGAGAGAACTGACAGCTTTCACAGGAAGTGTGTGGGTGACAACAAACAACAAATTCACAGACCAAACCAGATTCACATTGGAGTTTGAACAGTTTATCTAATTGCACCAAAACAATCGTTTTAAAAATGTAAATGTTATGCACGAAGATTTCATTGTCCAATTCGCCCGCAGAACTGGCTAAATCTAGCAGGCTAATGCAGTGTGTGTTTGGCAGTGGCATATATATGCACTAGACAGGCTGACACATAATCAATGAAGCTTGTATACGTAAGGCAAATGGGCCTACATGCAACTTCTCCAAGCCTCTGGTTTGAGTGGAGAACGTTTTTCCCTTTATAATAACGGCCAGATCAGATACAAAAAGAAATCTTGAGAACAGATATTCCTGTGTCCTCAACCCTTCACCTGGATCTTCACTGATATCGCACAAGCACTCCTGAATCTGCTTCTTTAAAAGGTGCTTCACCTCTGTCATCTCCATCCTGTAAAGTGGCGGCTCCTTCATTAGCTCCTCCAACATCCGCAGCCCCAACTTCCCCTGTCCTCCTCGTCCTGCCTCCTGAGAGTGACCGTATCTCCAGATCCAAACGGCGGTTGGCTTAACACCAGCGGCTTCTGAGATTTCAGCTTGTGGGCAACAGTCATAAAAATGGCCTCCACGTGGTCACTATTATTCCGACCGCCGTCATCGTTTCCATAGGGGTTCTTGGCAGAGGTCTCAAATAGAGGCATTGAGTGTGCATCGGCAAACTGCTGCGCTACGTCGGTACTTACTTGAGCGGCGTGACGCAGGTCACATTTGTTGCCGACCAAGATTCTAGGCACCTCTTGGCCCAAGGCATGCTGACGGCATTCCTCGATCCATGCCGGTAGACTTCGGAAACTAGCAGCATTGGTGACGTCGTAGACAAACACCACAGCGTGGACGTTGCGGTAGTAGTGCTGCACCATACTCTTTCGGAAGCGCTCCTGGCCTGCGGTGTCCCACAACTGGACCTGGTAGAGGGAAAAAGGGAGAGCTATTAGCGGTCAACTTATATCTTGCATGCATATGTGTCCTTTTAAAGGGATAGTGCATTTAAAAATTTTAATTTTAATTACTCACTCTCATGTTGTTCCAAACTTGTAAGACTTTTGTTTTTGAAAAAAATTAACTTGCATAGAGAGAAATGCAACTGAAATGTTCCCACATTTTTATAAAAAACGCTGACCCTTGTCATAGAGTCTATTTTAAATGCAACTGAAATGTTCCTGGGAACATTTCCATTCTTTATTTCCATTCTATGCAGGCTCTAACACCTGATGTCACATGGTCTATTTGTGTTCAATGTCCTTCCGGTCGTTTGCTGGACCTAGTTTACATTTTTTTGGGTGCTAAGCCCTATGATTGCAAAAGAATGCATGGTGTTTCAAGTAATGTATAGACACATGTCTATTATATAATAGATGTAACCCTAAATTATATTGGCCATCTGTTCAACCTCATAAAGTCTACTGCAGATGTAAATTTAAAACAATGTATTAGATGCATGATGGTTTACACTGACAATTGATATTTATACAAAGCATTCTGCTATAAATACAGTACTGATTTAATTATTTAAATTATGTTATAAGATTTCATCTTAATTTTAAAGCATATATAAATAACTACATCTACCCAACTACACAATTTGTGATTAAAACCATACTCTATAGGCCATGAAAGCCTTGCGTATCAAATATGGTAAAAAAAACCACAAAGCACAAACTTTTTTAACATTACATTTAAAGGTTCAATAAACTAATCTACTTTAAAAGACTGGCTAATAATTAATGAGTGAGGCTTTGCAGGACACCATCAACACATATCGAGTCAAAAAAATGAATAAATAAATAGACAACAGCGTCCTGAAATCACAAGCATCCTCACCTTGATTTTCTCGCCGTCTATTTCAATAACCTTCTCCCGAAAATCCACCCCGATAGTGGCCTCAGTCTTGTCTGGAAACTTGCCCGCACAGAATCTATAGGTGAGGCAAGTCTTGCCAACTCCAGAGTCTCCTATAACGATGATCTTAAAGATTCGAGTCCGAGGTGGAGGCAGCGAAGAGCTGGTCAAAGACGAGCTAAACTCAAACGATGACTCGATATCTGCCATGCTGTCTTCCTATAGACAAACAAGTGCTTCGGGAATAGCACAGCGCAAATGTGCTGATGCTAACGGGTCAAATAAATAATTCAAACGCAGGCTTAGTTTATCCTTCAGCGCTTCACCTCACACTTCATGTGCAAAACTTGGAGATTCAAACATCGGGGGCTGTATTTGACGTGCTGACCGGTGGACTCCGCATTTTGCTGATGCATCCCTGGCGGAGTCTTCTTACACTGTTTTGGGTCTGCAGCCACGTACGACGTTGACATAACTGTAATCTCGCGAGAAGTCACGTAACACAGAGAGCGTTTTGTGTGGCGCTTCCAAACAATACAAACAAAAGAGTTTAAGAAAATCGAAACTTACCACCACTGTACACGGAGCAGACAAAACACACACACACACACACAAAACACGAAATAAATATGGAAGTCATTCTATTATATTCTACTGTAATATATGCATGTGTTATTAAAAAAGGGGTGGAAGTTTTTACTTCTTTGCAGTGACTATATTTTCCCTTCAGGGGAATTGCATTAAAAAACACTTTTTGTTTGCTCATTCGTTACCTTAAAAGTTGGTTAAAATGCCGATTCATTCACGAAATGAACCTCACTGGTCATGTGTGGCTAAAAGTAAACAGTGAGACTTACCAAAGTCCAACTCTAGATTTACTGAACGACTGCAGAAAATGTTGGTAAGTTCTCCTGATGTCTGATTATTTTAAAATTAATATCACTCTCGTGAAAATACAATTATGTTTTCTGTATTATAGGCTATTTGTATGTAATTGTGTCTCTATGCACCTGTCAGTGAATTGTAATGTGAAGAACTAAATGATGATTTGCTGTCGGTGTCAGAAAATCATGTAGGTTTAATGTGCTGATAAACAGGTACATCAAGGTGTTGAGCTGGAAACACCTCCCTCCGGACTTGAGAGAGAGTTTCATACTCTGTTTAGCTCTGATGCTCTGCAATTTCTCTTTGAACTCATCTCAACCTTTCAGGCAGAGGTTGACAAGGTACCTCGTAAATTAGAAGTTTAGCTCAATAATGCATATTAAGGAAACCCCAGTCATTTATTTATGCTACTAAAGATGTCTTTGCTCTTTTGCAAGGTTTTGAATTTGCGAGTCCTCCGGAAAGTTCAGTTAAATTTGACCGGAGAGTTGCCAGGCTTTTTGAAGGATACAGCTCATATCCGAACTGATCCCAGCTGGAGAGTGAGCCCGGTTCCAGAAAGATTACACTGCAGACATGTGGATGTCGGTGACCTTTCACCCTGTAATACACAACGTCTTATAATGGGACTCAAATCTCCTGCCCAAGGTTTACAGGTAGGACTTAGTAATGCAATTAGAACAGATACTAAACTGGACTGAAAAAAAGACTAATATTATTATTATTTGTGTGTGTGTACAGTGATTGTAGGTTACAAATTTGAAACTGAAAAAGATAAATTCCTGACTGTAATCGCATTATTATTCTGTTCTGTTGTAGATTGATTTTGATGATGGAAATTGCCCAACATACCTCAATCAAATAAAGGGTATTTATAATGTTTATCAGGCTGTGCACAACCAGTTTCAGGGTGAGTCTTGAGTCAAATTCCTGCTGCGTGTTTTGTGAAAAATGTAGTGAATTAAGTATTCTTTAAGGAAAGCATGCGTTAACTATCTGTCGCATCCCTCTTAGATGTACCACCAATTTCTCAGGCTCCAGTGCTGATGCTCCGTCCTCGAGCATGGAACATGGTGGAGCACAACATGATGGTATGGATCTTTAGTGGTAACTTCTTTAATGGCACAGATGAGAACATTCTTGTGTTTGTCCAACCATGTGTTGGTCTGTTTAAAATTTATGTAGTTTATTGTTTCACCTTATGGTGATTTAATGATCAGTTGTAAGATTTTAAAAGTTATAACCACTTATGACCAGTTTTAACATTTCAATTGCTTCTTCTAGACAACATTAAGTGCATATGTAAAGAAAATTGAGACTTTCGCTTTTTTCCTGCTTTAGATTGTTTTTAATGAAAAGGCCCTAGTAATCTCACATGTGTCTCAGATAAAATTTCAAAAAGGGCTGAAACCTGGATCTAAATTCAAGAGATTTTAGTCAAAGCCTAAATGTCTCATTTGTGTCTGTTGGTATTGCTCCAGATAGGTTTTGGAGATGCATCTGATTCAGATTAAAATAAAAAATAACTCAGAAATCTCTTTAGCCATAAATGAGTATAGTAAATAGATTTTACCTGCAAAGTAAAACATCCCTCTTGACAGTGTGATGTATTTATGCATCTGTTTCTCTGTAGGTGAATGGTCGAGAGGTTCCAGGTCCACTGTTTGATTTTGGCTTGCTGATGTTTCATAATGCAAAACTACTTCTTCAAAACCAGAGTGGCCCTTTTTTCTACTTGTCCAAGGTCAGTGTCTAAACACATCACTCTGTTTACCAGGACATAACTTCAATGTAGAATCAAACATATCCTAGAAAATCTTCACGGTATTTGTTGTGCAGGTTGAGAGCTACATGGAGGCCAGACTCTGGAGTCAGATTTTTTTCTGGACTGAGAAGAAGGTGAGTGTGATCTGGCTGCATTTTTAACAGAATTTTTATTTGTGATGTATTCTGAATTATTTTTTTTAGCTTGGCCTGCCAGCGGGCTGCATAAAAGCCACTGTGTTGATCGAGTGTGTCTTGGCATCGTTCGAAATGGAAGAGATTTTGTACGAGCTCAAGGAGCACTCTGCTGGTTTAAACTGTGGCATCTGGGATTACTCGGCTTCCTTTGTCAACAAATTCGGTGAGCGCATACATTTTCTGCAAATTCTACTAGTAGACTCAGTCACGTTCCTCAGTAGTGACAATGATTTGCTTTATAGGTGATCGGGCTGATTTCCTCCTCCCTGATCGCAGTAAATATGTGGACATGGAGAAGCGTTTCCTGCACAGCTACATGGATCTTCTAGTGCAGACATGTCACCGCAGAGGTGCCCTAGCAACAGGTGGCATGGCAGCACTGCTGTTGCCTAGAGACAAAGAGAGTGACCACTACAAGACTGTACTGAGAACTGCCACCAGGCAAGATGCAACCAGATCAAATAAAAAAATGTGGGGATTTGAATCCAACCTATAATTGCAATAAAAAATATAGTGGGCCATATTTTTAAAATCTCAATATTATAGGCCAAATAGTGCGCAACACAACAACATCTCCACAACACAACAGAAAACTATGATGGAACCAACACACAATACAATGAAATAAATAAATATTCTGTAATAAATATTCTGTACTGAGTCATATATATATATATATATATATATATATATATTTATTCTGTATATGTTATATATATATATATATATATATATATATATATATATATATATATATATATATATATATATATGCATACATTTTCATTCTTGTGTCATTTTAGACTTAAATTACTGGAGATCAAAGCAGGAGTTGATGGGTTTATGGTCTACGACATGGACCTGATTGAGCCCATGCAAAAAGTAAGCTGAGACACATAACAAGTTGTTAATTTCTACTCCATAACAGCAATGTGTATATAAAAAGATCAATTTCTCTCTCAAACAGCTGTTTCAGCTTCACTCTCATGGTCTAATCAACTCCTGCAGCTTCTTGAAGACATTACTGTGACCCCTGAAGACTTGCTCATCATGCCTGCGGTCAGTTGAATTCTATCACTGCAAATCATGTAAACAGTTTAATAAATGTGTGGCAAGTGTAAATGCTGTTGCTTTTGTACTGTGTGATTTATATCTCTACAGGGAGGAGTAACACTGTACGGACTGAGGTATAACATTGCTGTAGGTGTCCTCTTCATTGAAGCCTGGCTTTCAGGTGCAGAACTTTATTTCACCTATGACTTTTTAAACAACGATTATGCTATGTGATGGTGATGTTTTATTGATGTTAACTTAACAGGCAGAGGTCATTTCTTCTATCTGGGGAAGGTTGAGGATTCAGCAACAGCAGAGATTTCCAGATCTCAGGTCGGTTCTCTCAAAGCTCACATGCTACAATATAATATTATCTCTTATCCTAAGAGGCTGCGTTTTGTCAGGTTTGGCAGTGGATTCGGCACCAGGTGAGACTGGAGGATGATGGGACAGTAGTAACCCGAGCTCTTGTCAGCAGTTTGGCCCAAGGTTTGATAGAAGATCTGAAAGTAGCCATACATTGCCAAACAAGCAGGTAGAGAATGCTTTATTGTACAAAGAAAAACAAAGAAAAACATACATATATATATATATATATATATATATATATATATATATATATATATATATATAATACACCTAACTGAAATACATCTACATTCTAACATAAGACTAAAAAAAAAATATTTTTAATGGATTTAATTTCATTTCATTTTAAAAATGAAATGTTTACTCTGTTATAGAGCTAAGGCACCTCTGTGATTGCCCAAGGGCTCACATTGAGAAATACTGACCTTTTCTCTATTTCACTCTTTTTAGGGACAAACAGAGGTTGATGACTGCTGTATCCATGTTTCTAGAAATAGTGCAGAAGAATGATTTCCCAGAGTTCCTTACCACATACCTTAACCTGGACCACACTTTCCTCAGTTCTCAAAGCCAACACGAGAACCGACAGACAGATACAGCGCCCAAAGCCAGACTCTAAATTACTTAACCACTAACAAAATACTACATCCATGAACACTTGTTGTGTTAACATGTTAACACATGAAGTTTTTAATGTTTCAAAAAAAAAAAAAAAAAAAAAAAAATACAACTTTAAAATCAATCAAGACAAGGATTGTAATTAAAAAAGGTAAAAGAAATTATATTTACATGGATATTTACAGGGTATTAATTGTTGATAAAATTCTTATTCGTAAATTTTTATTCAGGTAATGACAAACAACTGCAAAAATCTGAATATTAAGCATTGATTATGTTGAGAACCACTACTATTGCTACTATTTTAAAGTAATCTTATTGGCAAATAACCTACAAAAGTAAAGTCCAAAGGAGTAAAATTAAAATATTTATATAGGTACAAATTCTAGCTCTTTTTACCAGAAAAGGGTTGGTTTAATTTTAGCAAAACCTCTACAATTCTTCTGTTCTGTACTTACATCATACAGTGTAACCCAATATGGAAATTAAAAAAACAAGAGAAATACATCAGAGTCATGTTATTTTGTTTTATTTGTAACTGTGTGAGTGTCAAACGACAGGACATTTTCTCAGAATCCAGACAGTGGTATGCATGTTCGATGGAGTCTTGTAATATGGGGAAAAATGCAGAAAGCAGAAAGTTTGAAACCAACATTATAACCCAAACAATGAGTAGGAGAAAAAAAAAAAAAAAAAAGATGCCAAACAAACCCAACAGAAACAGTCACAGTAAAAGTCCTACAGGTCCAACAGATGCCACTGCCGCCTCTAAGACATTAACTGGAAAAACCAAAAAGGCAGCAGAGGATGAAAGAGGAAAAATTAAAAATAAAATACAGAGATGCACGTCTGCCTCTCCTCGGCACTCCAGGTGACCTTTCAATAGACTCTGTTATCAATTTATTGGCTGAACATCAGCGTCTCCTCCCAGCAGACGTGGTGGGTTTTCGCTGCTGGCTCCCCCTGGTGGCTGATCCTGGAACAGTTTCTGCCCAGCCACATTAATTCACTGCCACACACTCCCCACACCCCCAACCCCCCCCTTCCCAGGTACCCTCGCCACAGGTGCCGTCATCTGCATCTAAAGGTCCGCCCCACAGGTTTGGCACACGACCACGCAAGTCAAACAGGGACCAAAAGTATTGCTCCTCCTGATATTATTCGGTTCTCTTTAATATTATCTTATATAAATTACTCTTAAAAACATGTGAAGCAAGATGCGTGTGTCTGATAAACAGGAATTAGGCCCAATGAGTTCACTGTGACCGTCTTGATCAATCTTTCTCTTTAATACCATTTATTCTTTTCTAGCATAAGAGACGCCATTGGCCATTAAAAAAAAAAAAAAAAAAAAAAAAAGAAAAAAAGCTAAACAATACAGAAAGGAGAAAAAAAAACTTGTAAAACGGGTTTTTCCCCTATTGCTCACTCGCTTCCATGAGTGGAAAAGAAGGTGGAAGGTAACCATGGTCTCGTTAGTGCAGTAGAGTCTCAACCTCAGTGGGGCGTCTGGTCTCAAAATGCTGACGGCCATAAAACGGCCACCCTGCTACCTTTCTGAAATGCTCACATCTCATTGGGCATATCTTCGTGGTCGCAGGGGGACAGGTCTCCATTGGTGGTCACTGCAGAGTTGTCCTGGTAACCGGGGGGCATGAAGGCTGAAGCGTAGGGATAGATACCATGGCAAGACGCACGGTACGATTCGAGAATTTTCTCCTGCTGCAAGCCCAGACTCCCGTCCTTCAATGCCTGGACCACCTCGGTACACGTCTGATATTCACACATACAAATATGAGAGATTTAGCATCACGCAAAATATAGATATATGCTGTTCTGTTTATGGTTACTGTACCTGACTGGTTCTTCCTGTTAGGGACTCGTTCAAGGAGGTAGCCAGTTCGGCAGCCATCCCCTCAGAGGAGGGGTCCAGAAAGACCATCATCTTAGCGGCTGCATACAACAAAAAAGGCAGATGCTAAAATGAACGGCTAAAAGAATTTACCGGTGCGCTCATACTAAAAGGACTCACAGCAACAAAGCCATCAGAAGTCACTCATTTCTGGTCACTTGAGTGAAAGTGGACATTGGTGTAGTAAAACTGTATGAGATTTATTATGAAGTATGACTGAACAATCATCAAAAAGACTGCTTACTGATACAGAAACCCAGTAGAAACGCCAAAGAGACTGTGACCGCTAGTGATTTAATTGTTTCAAATATGAACAAACCAAATTCTTGATTAAATGGTACTATTTTTTTACAGTGGTTTTCAAAAGTTCTTTAAAGTCCATGTAGTCAATTTTGAGAATTGTTTATAAACACAAATGTTAGAAATGTACTGCTGAAACATGTTACGAAGACTGGACAGACTGCTGCATGACATCAATACAGATAGCAGACACTCATTATGCTTTGAATCGCTCTCTCTGTACTTTGTTGATCGTTCTGCGCAGTCCTGCTTCAAGTCACACACACATAATAACTAGAGAGCATAAGCATGGTTCTTCTGTTCAATCATGAGTTGCTGTCATTACCGTTTGCCATCTAGCTGCCTTGGTCACGTTACGTGGCTGCTATAATTTACAAAAAACTGAGCTTGGTCTCCTTATTTAAGTCAAGCTTCTTGAAAAAAACGATTGAGACAGACGGCAGCTTTGCCGTGAGTGGGTGTGGTTTCAGTTTTTTTACTTTGTGTTTTATTTTAGCATTCAAAAATTAGACTGGGTGTTTAATAACCAATTTTTCTCAACTCAGAACACACATTTAATACTGACTTTACACAGACGTCAACATTAAGTAGGTACCTGCAACTCTGTGTGGTATTGAGTTTGCATGCTTGCTCAGGAAGTTCTTGTTGAAAGTCTTGGGGTCACTCTCGCCAAACAGTTTTGTGATCTCCTGCTTTAGAACCGTCAGCACTGCCTCCGGCATGTCCTTACTGTCCAACACTGAAAACGGACACAGATCTTATTGTTTCCGCATGTTTTTTGTCCCACGTGACAAAGCAATATGCACCTTTATGTACCTCCTTTGAAGAATCGCACCAAACACTGGTGGAGCCAGGGGTGATCGGGGTCCAACAAGTAAGCTCTCTTCACCGACTGCAGCATCAAAAGATACTTCTCTACGAACACAAACACACATTATGAGTTTCAAATCCCGGAACATCATGAATCACTATGTTGAAGTTCATCAGCATGCTCACCTTTCCTGAGGTAGATCTCAAATGCCAGCAGATGTGTGTCTATTTTATTCTTTACCAAGTTCTTGAGAGGAGTCAGGAACTTAACCGCTTCGTCTAGAGGATTCTCAACCTACAGACAAAAACAGCATATTCCGATGAACATAATCAAAATGTTGTATCCTGTAAAGTACAAATGGCTTTGCCAACATACACACCTTTGCCAGTTTTTCTGGTATGAGCTCTTCCTTAGGTCCTCCAATCTCCTCCTCATCCTCTTCCTTTTTCTTCTTTTGGTTCTTAAGCTGTTTTTCTTTTTCAGCATTCTTTTTCTCCTCTTCTAACTGGGCTTTCTTTTGGGCACGTCTCTGTTTGTTGCGCAATTTCTTCAGCTCCTTGTCCGTTAGGTTGGCTACAGAACAAACAATTGTTAAGAAAGTAAAACTAGACCAAAAAAATTGGAGCATGTTTTGAGCGCCTGATCATACCATTATCGGCCTGCAACTCCTTGTTTTCATCGGAGAGTGGGTTATCGTGAAGGCTGAGGTAGATCTCGATGGCTATACGTGCTGCCTTGAAGTAAAAAGGGTGCAAACGCAACACGTCCTCTAGGTTGAGCAAATCAACGTAAGAACGCAGCGTCATTTTCCGCATACAGTATGTGTGGAAGTCAAACTGGTCGTCCGTTATCTCTACAAAATGCTGTTAACAAAAAAAGATGAAAGTGTCAGGATATTTCAGGTCGTTGTGTATTTATTTATGACTTAATGCCATGTCAGCAGCAATGGCTATATACATGGTAAAAAACAATTAAACCACATCAATCAATTCAACCTATATCAACATATAGATTTAGCATAGAGCTATTCTACATAGCTAACAGTATCTAATTCCAAAAGATTTACCCTCTCGATTTCATGGCACTTCTTCAGCGCCTCTCCATATTTGTTCAAGGACTTGTAGGCCAGAGCACACTCCGTCTGGAACCACATGCACTGCATCTCATTCAGATTCTCTACAGCAGAGGTGCCTTCCTGTAGGTGACAGAGATTGGATACATTCAAACTGATGTGTTTTTGATAACGAAACACTCTTGAAAAAAATATTTTATACATTAAAATCTCATATAGAAAATATTTAAAAATATATATTAAAAAAAGCAGTTTGTTAATGTAATGTTAACCAACATTTTACTATTCCAGTCTTTCTGGAGCTGAATTTGCAAGCCATAAAAAATGGCTGCCAGAAGCAATGCCTCCAAACCGGGACACTTTGAAGCGAAAGACAAATGTTTAGTTTTTTTTTTTTTTTCATTCTCCAACTCCACCAGAGTAAAAAAAAAAAAAAAGTTGAGCTTTACCATTAAGGAAAAAGGAATCAAGGAACTTTGCAGCTGCAGCAGGTGCAGTGAGCGTGTCTTAAAATCGAACCTTTTTTTACATTATACACGTCTTTACTGTGATTTTTGATTATTTCAGTGCATTCTTACATTCTTAAACATCTGACCATTTGAACAGCATTATATAGGTAACACCTAGTGTTATTTTAAGTGCGTTCTCTCAAGCCTGTGACCTTCACACCACACTAACCCGGTGAACTTGGAACACATCTCTTCAGCCTCTTTGATAAGTCCAGCCTTGAGCAAATACTTGGCACACTTGGAGTTGATGAAGCGGTCAGCGGTGTCCAGAGCCTGGGCCTCATCCATCCAGCGAGCAGCTTCACGGATGTTACCCGCATGCTTTCAACAACAAGACATGGGAAAAACATAGTCACTCTCTCACGTTCTATTTCCTTCTCATGTTCTGTTTCTGCCTTGAAGACATTTTGAAACAAAGTAAAAGCGTCTCATTTCAGTTACATTAGACTGTTTCTACCTTGTATATCTTCGCCTTGATGAGGAAGAGCTCTATGAGTGTGGGGGTGCTTTCAATGGCTGTGTTGATGTATTCGAGGGCAAGCGTCTGTTTGCCAATATGGTTGAAATGTTGGGCCAGGAAATACTGAACCCATAGTAAAGTAGTGGGCGGCTCCATTTTCCCATCATCTACAAATTCAGCAACATGTCCACAGTGAGAACTTTTTTTGGCACCACTGTCATCCGTCATTAAAATCTGTTCACATGTACTCACCATTTGGGTTGAACATTTTACAAGTTCTCAAACTTTTTTCATAGCCCACAACTAATTCCTCAATTATTGCTACCTGCAGAGGAAGAGGAACATGTTATAAAAAAATGGTGTCTGTTCTTATGTTATGAGAAAAAAATACACATTTACACATTTTCTTCTTCTCACCTTGTCTTTGTGATGGTAGAGTGATTTCAGTGTGGTAAAAACAGGTGGGCACCCTTTGCTGAAGTTCATCCTCAGGTAGCGATCCAAACACTCTCTAAACTTCTCACCTGCGAGAGCCAAAAGCGGTCTTATACACAGACACTTTATGAGAGCATAACAGCCCTACTGATCTGACAAGACAGGAGCTGACCTGTGAGGAAGCTGAGAGGAAGTCTTCTTGGCACCAAGCCTTTAGGATACTTAACCCAGGCATCTTCATAGATTTTCTGCTTCTCCTCGACACTCTCTGAAAGCAGACATGGCATTAAGGGACTAAAAGAAATTAAAAATCAGCAAAGATTTGCTGTGTTCAGAAGAAAGTGTATTTACTTGGTTTGAGTGCTTTCTCTAGCCCTTGATAGTAGCTCCAATTCTCAGGGTTTCTCTCCAGCAGTCGGTGGTATACCTCTGTAGCTTCACCAGCTCGATCTAACTTGAGAAGCAGCTCACCTACAGGCATACCAAAATACGTTGCTTTTAAATCACCGAAAATTGGAACTACATGCATAATGAAAATAAACGATTCTCATTCTTGATTAGTTGGGTCTGCCCAGAGTGCACGTACAACTTCAGCCCGTCACATTAAATTACAGCACTTCTATGGACAAAATGCATCTAAATATAGTGAAGTAAACAGAATGAAATGCTTTGCATAAGTACGTGCTTAATCATGAGAATTCTTTAAGTCTAAATATTAATTATTCAGAGGATACATAACTTAGTGAAACTGAACATTACTCTACCTATTGATTAACAGTGAGTTTTTATTCTATTTGTAAAAAAAATATATGTAGAGTTAAACTATATTCACTATATACAGTGCTTTTTTTAACAAATGTAAACAAAACTAATTTATGTATAACAAAAAGGGTACTGCAACTTTTTTTCTCACAATTCTGAGAAATTGCGTGATACTTGCAATTCGATTTTTTTTTGTCCTTAGCAAGCTGTTATAAAAGGTATAGGGGGCTATTTTGTTATTATGTAAATAAATACTAGCTTAGTTTGTTATTTGCCCAATAAATGACAATACAATTTTAAGATTTAAATAATTTTTTGATAGATTCCTAAAATATTTGTGCTTTCTCTTTATTATGACATTCATAGCATTCAGTTGACATTTGTTTAAATGACATCGGGTAGAACTTAAGTGTTTTTTATCCTTTAAAAAAAAGAATTATCTAAATCATTAGTTACAGGCCTAAAATATACCATTAATATAAAACATTGCATTAATTTAAATGCAATAAAGTGAATTTCAGTATTATAAAATTAAATTACTATAATAATATTCATTCTGAGATTCGCAAAAGATTTAACACAGTTATTACATTAATGTTTTAAATAGAAACTTGACAGCAAGTTTTTTGAAGAAACTCCAAAAACCGGGAAAATGAGAATGTACAAATAATCATCAAATCAGCCAAAAAACAAACAAACAAAAAAAACCTCATATCAAGTGAGAATATGCAAACAAAAAACACACCTCGTGTCTCCTCTACAGCCAGTTTGTCACATATCTGTTTTTCATAGTTGGTCAGGTGATCAAGGGCTTCTTTGATAAGCCCGGCCTCCCTCAACAGCTGATTCTGATAAAGCAACAGCTCACTGTACTCGTAATCCACTTTATCTGGAGATGTCTGAAAAACAAACAACAACGAACCTCAGTGGCATCCAACACTTGGTGGTATCCCCTACTAAGCTGTCTGCAACAACAAACTAAGTGTAGATGACAGCTGATGGGAAGCAGTGAAAAAAATACCTGTTGCGTTTTACGGAACTCCTCCACGATCTTAGCTGCCATCTCATAATCTTCCAGAAGGTGGTACGCGATGGCATAACCGATCCAGGAGGCTCTTTGAGCCGGTCGCAACTGCAGTAACTGGTACCTTGTCTCCTGTGAGAGAGAAATGTTACAAATTATATTATGACCGCAATAATCTGAGTGAAAGAATGACTTTTGGGGAAAAAGGAAAAAAACAACAACTGTATTTTTACTGGCTTGTTCCTTGGAACATTGTAGTTTCCTGACACCTGGAAGCACTTACGTTCAAAATAACTTACCCTGTAACCTTCAAGGTCTCTCATTTGGATCTGCAGCAGTGAGAGATCTCTGAGGATTTGCAGATTGTCTTTGTCCCATTTAAGAGCATTCCTGTAGCACTTGATGGCCTCGTCATACTTCTTATCCGAACGCTGAAGCAAACCATAAACGTGCCAACCTGAAGAAGAGTTAAGGACAGGAAACAGCTCTGCACCCAAGGCTGAACAATTCAGTGGGGAAATAAGTAAAAACTATGACTACGATTAAAAATGCGATAAGGTTGAAAAGGATAAAAAGCTTCAGGTTTGTTGAGCTTGTTTGTATGGCTGCACAATTTGGCTCAACATTTTGTGATCATATAATCTGAATTTGATATAATATTTAGTGATTGTACAATAAACAAAAAAAACATTAAGAAAGCACACTTGTATTTAATTAAATCACAGCCCTCACAATTTGACTAGGGGCCATTATTGGTTCTCTTTTAATTAATAATCTTTCCGTGCTGTACAGCTTCCAGACATCTAGGAATAAGACTCAAAAATACCTTCAACTGGAAGTCAATCACTAACAGAGGGTACAAGTATTAATATGTGCACAGAAAATACTTTTTTTGACGATGCTTTTTTATGAACCCACTGACAGTGGAAAAAGCGTTAAGGATACAGACATGACTCTTCAGATCGTTTCGTAAGCCACGTCGCACTAGGTCATACGCCTCCTCCTTTCGGCCCAAGCAGTTCAGAGTCAGTCCTTTCATTGCAAGGGTCTCTGCAAGATGGAAAAAAAGAAATCACTGTGTGCTCAGCAAATTTAATTTGTCAAAACGATGAGCAACTGAAGAAATGAATGTCCAAGAATGGTCTTACCGCCATGCTCTGAGAACTTTGGGTTGGACAGGATCTGTTTGCAAAACTTGAGCCCATTTCTGTACTGCTTGTGTTCGTAGCATCTCTGCAAGACATAAAATGGAAAACGTTCTTAATACGTTCTTAATAATTACACTTTCACCGCACATTAGACAAAATGAAAGTAGGGTTAAGATGTGCGGTTAGCAAATCATATCTTCCCAACTCTTCAAACCACCTTCAAAACCACACAAAGTAAACGTAAGATAATTCCATTGACAAAACAAGCACACAGTGTATAATGCAAGCGTGAATCACTCCGAGGCTCAGTGGAAGACACAAAGGCTAAGGAGTTCATAAACTCCTGCAAAGACATGAGCTGGATAATCAAGATATCAATGCCAGAAAAGAAATCAGAGAAGAAAGCCGCACCTCCTGTCACAATGTTCCCTTAAAAATCTGCCGCTCAAAAGAAACACTCCTCTATTTTTGAGAACAGACTCATTTTCCAACTCCCCTAGAGTTAAATAGTTGAGTTTTACCATTTTCAAATCCATTCATCCGATCTCGGGCTCTGGCAGTAGCACTTTTAGCGGCAGCTTAGCATTGATCATTGAATCAATGACCAAAGACTTTTGATATTTTTTCCTATTTAAATGCCAGGGGACTATTTTCAGGCGCCGTGTAATATTGCGCCTGCTGCAGCCATGGTACGGCAGCAAACTTCCTTGATTATTACACCGGAAAGACAGTACAGTTCCTATTCGAATAGGCCAAGAAAATCACAACTTTTCATTCTCCACCAGTCTTAATAACTACAGAAGAGTCACGGTAATGGAGTTAATAGACAGAGTGTAACCTGAAGGTTGTGGGTTCCCAGGTTCGGCAGGGGTTGTAGGTGGGAGGAGCAAATGTCCAGTTTTTTTTTTTAAACGCTTCACATCACACAATTAGCACCTTCTTGCTAAAATCACAGAGGAAAAACTGACTATCCATCATACACCAAGTATCTGAGGATCATACACCACTGCAAAGCTCTGACTTCTGGCAATTAGCATCAATTGCTCAAATGATAAATGTGACTCTTATCAAAGTAGTTCACAGTACTGCTAAAACGCCTGTGGCAGGCTCAGGAAAAAAAGGCTATGATGGTGAGATGTTGATTACAAACAGATTCCGATCTACTTCGGTCACCACAACAGTTTAGACATCCCAGAAGAGCCGTCTGCCAAATAATCAACATAACAGTAACGCGAAGGAATGCCTTCTGACATAATCACGTTTAAGGGACAGATACCTTTAGGCACTGCTGTTGGCATTGTTATCGTGACTGAAAAGCAACGTGTGACATTTTAAAATTAAATCACAATAAGGACTTCAAGCTATTCAAGCTCCCTCCCTGTGACAGAACAGAAACAGATGTTAGAAGGCACAAATAAACCAACGTCAGATGATTTCAACTTTCTAGCTCTGTATTCTGGAACAACACAAATCTGAAATGTCTAACAATCAGTGAGAACAACCATTTGGGCCATTTCAAGACTGGACATTAATACACATTACTAATTAATAGCAATGACTGGGCAAGTTGCTGTTGAGTCACTTCGACCTAAAAATTACTTCTTCGAACACAAAGATTTTCATCATTTGGATGCATGAAGTGATTTCTAATTGTTCACTAACATAGTAGGTATTTTAGACAGCTAAGCGCTTAAAAACATGATCACAAACATTGTCTAAGCAGATAGCTAACTAGGTTTTGAGACACAGTCAACCGGACCAAGCTAGTCAGTTTCACACAATAAATTCTCTTGGTTTTTGTTTTAAACTTAAATGCAAAATAGATCAATTAAACCTGTATTTTGTGGCATAATCCTACTAAAGCCTGTGAAATCACAAAACTTGGAGCTTTTAGTAAAACCAGCTTCGCTACATGCTAGTGTCTGCATATATATTGCATACACACCTATATGTTGACCAATTTAAAGTTTAACTTTTTAAATCTCAGTAACCGTATCGAATAAACAATATTAATTCACCTTTCTTTCATTACACCCACTTTTGTCTGAATAACAGATTTACAGAATAATTGTGTCCTTCCCTTGACATGACTAACAAAAAAGCTTCTATTTTCTTTTTAATACAATTCACTTATAGTTAATGTTAATGCACGATTTGTCCAGTAACTATCCAGCAACACATCTACGGCGTAGCGTTCAGGTACTAATTAAAGTGCCAATAATGGTGCATATAAAGTCATTGGTAAAGTTTTGCAGCACTGCCTTCGACTGTTTCATACTCTGCCGTTACTCGGTGTTGCTTTAAATGGATTAACTTTCATTATGTTCACTTGTACGGTGACCAATCGATTCAACCCCGTGTTTTGACATGACTTAGTGCATGAAGCCCTCAAACAGCACGTTGTTGCTGGTGCAACTTTATAAAGCGATCTTATAGCATCGGTTCGTGTTTATTGCGTCCACACAGCCATCAGATCATCGATCTTTGCGCTCAACTTGCTAAAGCGGTTAGCTGCTCTGTGTCGGGCAAGTTCATTTGCTCTCAAAGTGCGTGAACGTGCACGAGCTAATAGTCATGTTACGAGTATTATAGCAATGCCAGTGCTCTATGTTAGCTTGCAAAATACTCCTAGGAGGTTTCTCTTGAGGTCAGCGGAGAGAGATCTTGGCTAAAATAGGAAGGGGGCTGACACACGCTTGCTTTCTATTATTAACAATCCTGGGTTCGTTAGCTGATATATTTCCTCAACTTACCAATATTCTCTTAAAGAGAGCGTTCTCCTTCGGCGGCAGAGTTACCGAGGGCATGCTTCTTCTTCTTCGTGAGTACTGTTTACCGTGATTTTGCTCTAATCATGAATCGGAAACCTCGATCCTCTGGCCGGATTATCTGCCGTATCGTAAAAGCCCCCCGAACTTCGCTGTCTGGGGCTTCTCGCCTTCACGTGGTGACAGCAGGCCCCCCTTCAGAACCAAAATGGCGACGCTGCTTCTCTCCTGGTCAAGCAGTAAAGTGCGCATGCGCAGTCTGTGCAGCATTTCCGAGGCGGGGATGAAAGAGTGGAAATTAGTAATTTTTTTAGAAGTATGCTATAAATTAAATATATAATTATAAAAATACATGTATACACACACGACGTTAAATTAAATGACAGTGCTGCCCTGACGATTTTCTTTCAATCACAAATAAGGCACGAGCCAGCCTATTGAAGGATTCATGTAATGCCTCGTGCATTGCCGTCACTAGATGGCAATATTATCTCGATAGTATGCTGTTGTTCTTTTTGACGCTTCATTTTAAAGGCTTGTGGGAGCCGTGCATCTGAAACCAACATGTTTATAGAAGATAAACGTAATTTTACTAATAAAATATATTTATTATGACGAAACAGCTACTTATAAAAGATTATTGTGGAAAAAATGTGTATAAAGTGGAATTATCCTTTGAGTATTTGTGCATAATACTGTTTTAATAAAGTAATAGAGGTTGTGTGGTTTTACATGGCGTTTACATGTATCCATCTAAAAGTGTTATCATTTAGATATCGATTTTTCCTGTATTATTGTTAAACAGAAAAAGAGTAAAACGTCTATACAGGGATTTTTGAGTGAAAATGAAAGATGAAAGATTTTTATTAGGGTTGTTAGACTTATAGATTCAAAGTGGACCATTTTAATATATTGATGAACCATTCCAATTTTCTTTTTATTGTTTTGGGAATTAAATTTAATTGCTACAGGAGACAGAAACACCTCTAAACATTTTAATGGAGGTGTTTTATTATTATTATTACTATTATTATTATTATTATTATTATTTTATTATTATTATTATTATTATTATTATTATTATTATTATTATTATTATTATTATTATTATTATTGATATGTTGTTATGTACACTCGAGTGTGTTTCAAAATCGATTACTCTACGTACCACTAGGTCAGCCATTCTAGGAGCCAGGGAAAATAATCGAGCAAGGTTCGCGTTTTGATTGGGAGAGAAACGCTGTCAAAATGCCTCTTGGTCGGTTATTTTTGAGGACTTCAGCTGTCAATAAGAGTGAGTACGACGATGCGAATTATATTGTCCTTACATTATAGTCTAAATACAGTTTGTTTTATTCGCCTTATGTAAGTTAGCAGTGTGGTCTGACCTTGCTTAGCATAGCAAGGCTAGCAACGCAGCTGCAAATACATTAGTTTAATCGCATGATGGGTTATTTAAGCAATAAATACAATTTCAGTTTGTGAATTACAACAACGGACAATGCAAATGTGTTTGTGTGCATAATAAATCAGCTCATATACAAACTAACAATTTACAATTTAGCTACCAAAGCTGCCCAATTAACAAGACACTGTGTTAAATATAAAAGGTTTTGATGATTGTTGTTGTCTCTCCTTTTAGTGGTTAGCAGAAATTTCATAATAGCTTCCAAACCGGATCCCTCCAAGCCAAACATGCTGAGAGTAGGACTGGCGTTTGGAAGCACAGCTGTCTTGTGGGCATTGGTAAATCTTTTTGAATATTCTCCTGAAAAGATGCACAAACATGCTTTTTATTTTTCTAAACATACTCTCTGTTCCCCGCCAGCTGTTTAAACAGCACAGCACTGATGTGCATGAATACAAAACAAGAAATGGGTTAGAGTAAACCACCAGGCCATGTAAGTAAAACCATTAATCTCTTTATTCGGTGTTAGTGTAATTTTTTTTGTTAAGTGATGCCATGCTTATGATGTAATGTCGTCTTTTTTTTCTCCCTTTGTAGGGCAGCAATTGCTCTGTGCTTTGAAGATATTCTGCTTTTCCTGTGTGTGTGTTCATCAGCTTGATTACAAAAATGTGTATTAAAGATGTGTATATAATCTGCCTCTATTCACTCTCTCTTGACTCCAGCACACACAAGTTGCAGTGATTATAAATGTGACTCTGGACCACAAAAAATAAAAATACTGAGAAAGCCGCCTCTAAAATTTTCCAAATAAAGTTGCAAAAAGCAACTGATAAGCATTTTGCTTATCAAAAATTAAGTTTCAATATGATTATGGTAGGAACTTTGCAAAATATCTTCGTGGACCATGATCCTTACCTGATAAATCTAGTGATTGTTGGCATAAAAGAAAAATTGATAATTGCGACCCATGAAATGTGCTGTTGGCTGTTGCTACACATACTGTACACCCCTGCTATTTATGGCTGGCTTTGTGGTTCGGGTTCACAAATGTTATGTTAAATATGTGGTTTATATTTGCTCTTTCCAATTAAGTATAATGATGTGGTTTATAAGCGAACAACTACTTATTTTTTTTGTCCTAAATAAGTAAAATACTTAGAGTTAATTCTTTAATCGTGATCAGTCTTTTGAAAGCCGCTATCAGTGACAACAAACGAAAGATGGTTTTTAATATTAAAATATTATGTAAAAAGATTGCCTTCGTACAAGGCAGAACATAAATGGACACAAAACAAGAAGTCTGTTTAGTGTAATAGTAAATCTTTTTTTCCCCCAAGATTTCATAATAGTACACTGATTAATTGCCCCGTTGAATGTCCCATCTTATTAACCACTGCAGCTTTTCAACACACACCAAAACTGTATATTTAGGCATAAAACTGAAGTGTTAGACCTTGTCAATCATATTAATAATAATAATAATCAGTATGTCATTATTGAACGCTGTTACTGCTGGTGCCTGGAGCAATGACAACTCTGGGAGCGTCGTGTGGAACTTTAGCATACATTAAACACAGCTTGGTTAAAAAAAGACTATCTAAGCAAATATAGATCATTTTGCAACGTAAGTAGCCAACAACGCGGTCGGTGTCGCGCCAAGGGATCCCAGCAGTGGGAGGATTTAGGAAAGCGCGTCCTCCTCCCCTCACGTTCACCCCTCCCCTCCAGCCGTCTCCGCGCTTTCACGGTCATTCATCGCGCTTCCGTCGGACTCGTCTCGCACGCTGCCTTTCTCCCGTCGCGTTTGGACGATGTTTGCGTGCAGAGCAGCCTGGCAGAGGTGTGGGCCCCTGGCCCGACAGTCCCTGTCCCGCGCTCGGCTCGGTAGAGATGGTGAGCACCCGCCTGTCTGTCTCGTAAAGTTTCAGTGTTCCCGTAAGCCATGTAGTTGGGGATATATTTCGACCATTGCTTGCAGGGAAAATGTTCTTGAGCGAGCCGTGTCGTACAAGAACTGTATCGCGCAGTCTTTTATTTTTTTGCAGATGTTAATGTGGTTTAGGGTTAAGGGGACGTGAAGGTCAGTCTCAACATCGGGTCCTATTGGTGCTCCGTATTTTTAAATGGCTTTCGCTCACGTTTTTAGTGCCAGACAGGCGTCTCACGCCTACTATACTAACACTTGTTCGCGTGCTCCTTTGCAGGGAACACGATGTACACATCTCGCACCGCAGCCTGCCACCGTGCACACGAAAATGTAGCCATCTTGGACGCCGCATTTCTGCACTAGCAAACATTTCGCAGTGATGCAATAGTAAAAAAAAAAAACGTCCGTCCGTGCATTTTAAGCACGGAGAAAAGTTAGATTGGTTGTGGACCCTCGGACGTGACTCGATTAATGTCTGTTCTGTCAAATTCATTCCGTCGTCACTGGATTATGAAACACGAAATTGCGTAATAGGGAATTGGTTGAAATTTGACGTTCGGCGTCATGGTGTAAGCGCTCATAGTGCTTGATTTTTGACCTTCAGGGTGCCATGGTATGTGTCCACGTACAGCTCACGTGGTCGAGCTATAGACGCGGGCGCGCGCGCACCTATGGCTGCTGTATGGCAAGCCGGCTTACATTTAACTCCTGAAACACGCTCTCTTTTCATGGTACTCGTAAAAATATATTTCATTAGGTAGGCTACTAATTACTACGCAGATTTATTTATTTTTTCTGCACATTAAACTGGAAGTGATTTACAAGACAAAAATTCTATCCTATGTTTAATTCAGTTTTACTTGCTTTTCTTTATTATTATTTGTAAAATTTTTCTAGTAAATTAGAGTCATAGGAAATGCTACAATGTTACGGTGTTGATACTAGTATTAAACATACTTTTTCTTACCTATTAGATACTTATTTCAGTGGCTAGTGAGTTTTCCATTGTTCTAGTATCTCATTTCACATTTTAGCCATTGACTTCTCGGGGGATCCGTCATTCAGATGTCAACTATTCAGTTCTGACTAGTATTTATTCCAATTGTTTCTAGTACTTATTAGTTAGACACAAGTTGTACAATTTCTTTATGCACCCTAGGCGGGTTAGTAGACCCCTGTAGGGAAACCCTGGTTGTTTAATTAAACATGCAGACATTCTTGAAGTGAGAGATTTGTCATGGCTGTGCTTGATGGTGTTTGTTAAATGCATGTAAAATTCTCAGTTCGGATGTTTGTAATGTGGTTAATAAAGGACATCACAAAAGGTTGAAATACGCATAGATATAATCACACTGTCTGTCGTGTCCACTAAATATCTCCCCAAATAGCCATGAGCGGATGGACGGTAGGCCTAGACTTGTCAGATACCACTTGCTTAAAGCCTTTCATTGTAATTCTTGTTCACTCAACCGTTCCAATATCAAGCTGTGATAAATCTCTTTGCCGAGGGAGATTTGCTGGTTAGTTGGGTTAAAAGTTTATGGGTTTCAACAGACATGAGGTTTAGTAAATTATGTTGTAAATGGTGAACTTTTAATTGTTAAAGTTGCCTAAAATATCATTGGAAACTTTAACTTGTGGAGTAAAGAAATATGATTGACTGCAAACAGGGTTTTTTGGTAACTAAAAATCAATTCATTTTGTATTGTTTCTGGTTTGTGCATCCGCACCACTAGGTGTCAATATGAGACCAAAATGACTTCCATATTAGGATTTGGTTTTTGTTTTTGTTTGTTTGTTTGTGAATGAGTTTACTTGTAAATGAATAATTTGTCTCGTATTTGCTCTTGTTAAATGGTATTAAAACTAGATACTGTCATCAGCATTTGACACTGATAAAGTTACGTTGGTTCATAGTAGTCTAACCAAGCATGGATCGCTTTCTGTTTGCTACACCCTTTGACTCCTGGGAAAGATTAACAGATTAGCTGGTATAAATAACACAGGTGTTTAGAACCTATTTACTCTAGCTGGGTGCGAGTGACTGGATTATCCTAATGAGAGTATTGAAGATACTTCTTAAAGTCTGCAAAGTTTGTGTCAGAATGCAGTTTGCCCTCCAGCACTGATGGCTTTCTAAACTGTTATTCTGTTTTAGGACAGGAAACTATCAGTGCTAAGGAGGCTATTTTGATGGACTATAAAACACAATATATGGCTACATACATGCATGCATACATACAATTATCCAAGTAAGAAAGCAGACAACATAGTGCCTAATTCTTTTTTTTATCTATTGAGGAGTCCTGTACTGATATGTGCACATTTATGTAAACGCAAAACTTGCTGTAAATTTTTTTTGTAGAAAGGGTAACAAAACTGAATTTTTCAGTATTTTCACATCTGTCCATGCTGTTCACTTTAGATTATCGACACCATATTTCGGAGTCATGGAGAAACACAATAAATATCTAGATGAACACTGACAGGCATATTTATAGGTACCTAAAACCGTTGCCCAGAATTTAATCAGGCGGTGACCTACTGGGCAGAGAGCAGCTCTGGTTGGACTGCCATGAAGGTTAATCTCTGTTTCAGACACTTTATTAATTAAACATTAATAAAATATATTTTAAAGTTGTTTACTATTTAACTTGATTCAATATTGAAAGGGAGAATATCTTACATTGTTGCCTCAACTAATAATGTGTACACATCTCAAATCTTTGTCTTGCTCCTGTTCTCTGTGCAGTAGTTCCCCAGCGGCTCATGTCGTCAGTTCCTAGCGGATCTGGTGAGAATTTATTTTATGTTGTCCTCTGCGGTGGAGCCTTCGTAGGTGCCGTGGCATATGTAAGTCTGATTAAAGCCCAAACCGTTTATGATATAGTTTGATGTCAGATCACTTGTTGAAGTAATTAACCCCTTTATCAAATTCTCTGATAGGCTTACAGAACGGTTACAACAGACCAGGAACGTTTCGCTGATCGTGTTTCTGAAATGAATGCTCGCCCCAAGTCTGACTGGAAACCCAAACCGTGGCCACCCAAGAGTAAGTCTCACCTATGTTCTGCTTATACATCTGATTTCAGTCTTACAATTTAGTCAGTGTCAGTTTTAGGATTCAGATTTTCTTAATGGCTTTTTTTAAAACTAGGGTGCAGGAGAGCAAGACAACATTTACATGGCTGCAGAAAGTGGAATACTAGCAGCATAGCTTTCTCAGGATGAAAAGTACAGGCATAAAGTTACAGCAGTATACAGCTGCTTAGTCGTAACAGTGCTGTTCACACAGGGCTCGTAGCAACCCTGAAGATTTCTTTCTCGGTGGCATCGGAAATGCTGATCTAAATTGCAAGCTTATAATATTGCCGTATCCAAATAATGATCAGTTGCAACTCTTCCAGAACATTATAATTACAACCACATCAAAAGGCACGTTGGGCTATGTGGAAGACATTTGGCACCCTGTCACATTTATCTTGTGGTCAGTAATGATAGACACCTGCCCTCTTAGTTCTGCCAAATCCACTTCCACCACATTAAATAACTGTATCCAATCCAACACTTCTACATCTGAGCCAAACATTATTAAACTGCCTTATCTAAATGAAAGCAGCATTTTAAAAAAAGCTCTCTCATTCTAGTATTATAAATGAGGGGATGGTATGTGTTGTAATGAGTTCTGCTGATAGAAAGTTTCATGCAGCCGCTTCAGGGTTCATTGACATTTCACATAACAATATGCCATCATTTAATTTTTTGTTGTTGTGTTTTTGTTTTTAGGTGGGGAGGAGGACGATGGTGAGTTCATGTGTGATTTTTGTCATAATTTCTTTATAATGTACCATAAATAACTTTGATATTTACATGGACAAGTTGCAGTTCTGTCTTTTAAATGTCTGTGTAATACATCTGTTTGCCTTAAAACCAATGGGATCCCTTTTAGTAAATTTTGCTAAAACTAACTTGTGCTTTAACTTGCATGGTCTGAACCGCTGTACAGACAAGTACTTTTTGAAGTTATTACTGGAACTGTATTCTCCTATTTAGTCAATCCTGATACCTTATTGGCTTCAAAACACCGTGCATAGATTATATTCTTGGCACATAGTTTATTATCTGTTCTGTTTAATATTTGCTATATGCCAAGTAAGATCACCATAATTTTTGCACATATCCTGTGATCAGTGGGCATAGATTGGCATTACAGTTTAGTTTGTTATTCTACCAAAGTGCCTAGATGTTCCAAAAAATGCTGAGAAGTGAGCTAAGCAAGGCTAGTTTTAATAAAAGAAAACCTTTTTGTGGTAGTATTTTTGTTATTTGAGCTACATCATTCCTGTAGAGTTTGGTACTTTAAAATGCCATGGTCATGGGTACAATTTCTAGGGGAAATATGATCTGATAAAGTGGATATCTTGAATGCAAACACCTTGGATAAAGGCATTTGCCAAATGTAAATATATGGTGGGATTAAAGATCTGTTCTAAGGATCCCCTTCTAACCCACTTTATCCCCTGATCCTATTTGTCAGAAAGCCTGTTAATCAGAACTGGGTGGTTTTCTCTTTAACCACGTGTCACTTTCCTAAGCTGTGTATATGATCCGTCTGCACCCCTGTGCACTCCCATTCTCTCTCACAACCCTTTTTCCCCAACTTACTTACCTGTGCTCCTCTTTTAATGACTACAGCTAGTCCAGAAAGACCTGCCAGCCAATATAAACTACACAGTTTTATACTGTGCTCTTTCAAATGGCAAAACAAAATATTAAACAACAAACTCGAAGCTTGACCTAATTTCTTTCCTAACTGTCTCTTTGTTCTGACTCTTTCCAGAGTAAACTAATTCGGACACTGGGCTGGTCACCTATAGTCTTCAGTCAAAACTTTTGGATGATTCTCTCCTGAGCTAATGTCGTTATGAATCCTGCTTTTTTCATTGAACTGATATTATTTAGACCCTTATTAAAACTGTTAATTATGGTTTAAAACAGTAGAAATTGAAAGACATGTGAAAAGAATGCTTCCCTCTGTGAGTTAACTAATTAAACTCGCACAACAAAGCCCCTTTGTTTGTTATTCTGTGTTGCTGGAATTCACAGAGTTGCTGGTACAGCTAACTTTGAACAGATGGTAAGGCTCAACCATCTTTGTATTCCCTCTCCTCACCTGTCCTCCCAGCCCCCTTCTTCCTGTTGTTTCTGTTTAGTTTCTCTTTTCACCGTCCCTCCTCATTCTTGAGTTTTGCATGCTGCCTGCTGTGATTGGGTTGTGTGTGTTTTTAACAAAGCTAGATTTATATTCCCCCGTTTAGCCAATTATTGGAGGTTCCAGGAGATTTGATAAGATGGATGCTGTGTGTGAGACTTTTTTTAAAGGCATGGTGGCAAATGTAAACATTTTACTGTGTATTTGGATGCTCTCAGCTGCACAGATGTTCTGAGGTAACTAGCATAAATTAAACTCGGATTGAAGAATTCTACCATAATATTATAAAGTAAATAATTAAATTATCATTTATATTTATATAATAAAAATATATTTTTAGTTTTTTCTTGCATTACTAAAATAAGTATAAAGTATTATATAGTGTTTTATTTTATTATTATTATTATAATACATTCTTAGGTAATTAGTTGCAGTTAGTACAGTTCTCAGATTGTTAGTTTTTAATATTAGGAAAGTAATAGCTTTTGGTGATTAGTACCACCTCACAAAAACTGTCAATATGTTTTCAGGTATCATTACACTCCTGAATCAAGTTATATTTTACAAGCTCTATAATATAACTTGATTTTTAATTTAATAATTGAAAGTTAAGATTCTAATTTGTATTAACATCATTGTAGTATTAATTGATTAGAACTGAGTTAATTGTTCCATTTTATGACAGGATGATTTCAGTTGTAAAATAATACAAAATAATCCTAGAACCTTAAAATAGGTTGAATTTTCTTTAGGTGAACATCATATAATGTCAACCCAGTCAAGAAGTAGCTTGATGCCTGAATTTTATTTTTTTTTTTCCTCTGTTGTTTGTTTAGAGGAAGCTAGTGCAGAGGTGGCAGAGACTGTAGAGAGCGCAGCCGAGGAAGATGTTCCTGCTGAGGCACCTGAGGTCTTGCTGGAAACAGCCGAGGCCACCAGAGAGAAGGCGGGGACTCTAGAAACCGTTGTGGAAAAGGTTGCCGAGACGGTGGCAGAGACTGCAGAGGTGGTTGCGGAGGTGGCAGGGGTCGTTCATGAAACGGCGGAGGAGGTGGCAGCGGTGGCAGAAGAAGTTCAGAAGGTAGCAGAGGAAGTAGAAGCAGCCGCAGAGGCTGTGGTAACTCCGGTCATCCAAGCTGAAGAGCCGGCGTCAGAGAGCAACGGTACGCCACCAGCCCCCCAAGAGGAGGCAGTAGCAGAGGCTACTAGTGCAGAGTCCTAAATGGCTCATGAGTAATCAAACACTCACCCACACACATGCAAGATACGGAAGGCTCAAATGTCTCATACAGCGAAATGGTCACTGTTCCATTTTATTCAAACATTTCACCCTTACATCCAAAAAAGAACAAAATATGGCACTTGAACAAAATTAAGAGATTTTATTTCACATCTTTCCTCATTTTTCCTCCCTTGCAAGTAGATTCTTTAGCCATAAACTGAAGTTTTAAGGTGCTCAGAGACACATGAACTAAATGACAGTGTATGTGATTAACTGTAGAGTCTTCATTATACAACTGGATTAGATGCTTGAGAGTCAATAATGTCATCCTACTGTATAGCACACTTATTTTTTTGCTGGAAATATTAGAAAGGTATATAAATTACAACTTAAAAGTTATTTTTCGGATATGGATAATTGTAGAAACCACTGTGAGAGTCCAAAGCTGCTGCTTTTTTGTTACATGTGACCAAACATTCCAATGGACACACTTGAGACCATCTACTCCTGTTCTCATTATTTCTTACCTTTACCTTTATTCTCAATCTTCTCAAAAATCTGAGCCAACCTTCTGTCATTTTTAACTTCTTTCCTGCCTTATCTTCTACTTGCGGCACAGAGACACCAAAAAACAAATGTACTGCTGTATGTAGTTATTTGTCGTTTTGTAATAACAATAACAGTTCATGCTTCTCTGCCAGATATCACTTAGTTGGTACACGCCAGGTAAAATTGTGAAGACTGTGAGTGTGTTGCTCCCTAGCAATTAGGCCAGATGTGTTTCTGTATTAGTTTTCCCTTTATTTTCCTCTGTATGCCTGGACTGACAAGGAACTCAGTAACTTACCAATAAGGTCATGTGTGTGTGATTTAATGAAATTGCTAATTTATTTGGAAATTGCAATCGTGTAATAAAACTGGAAAAGGGATTCAAAGCCAATTAATAAAATGAAATTAATAATATCAAAAATATTGTGTATAATTTTTTTTCTGAAAACATTCTACTTTTACAAACTGATATATAGCATACACTGACAAGTTCATCCTCCGTTTTAAAAGTAATGTCTTAAAATGCTGAATTGTGTAAAGGTCATCAGTGTTGTAGATTTAAAACCCCCAATATCAACATAGAAAGTTGTTTTGTCACTTAACCTTTGTGGTAGTAATACTTGTGGTGTGTCCCTTTCTAAGTGATATTTGGCAGTAAAGCCTCTTAATGTTCAGTCTGAATGATCAGAAACCCATAAATAGAGCTGCATGCTGTGATCATGCATGATGATACTCATTGAAAGTCTCTTACGTTCTGTGAAATGCAAAGATACACACCATACATCTTACCTGACTGCGCTCAACTTTACTTAAGCTAGCTGTTTTTTGTTGTTGTTGTTTTTATAACTACCACTAATGTAATGGGGATGCACCTCTGCACACTACCTCTAGTAGTCATTTCTATTGTTCCTATTTAGTCTGTCTAGATTAATCTTCTGTCGTAAACTTCAGTCACAAACAGAAATAATGTCAGCTTATAAATCGTTTGAACTTAAAATGGACAGTAATTAAACCTTCTAAATAAGTGATTTCATAGGTCAAACATCTAATGTCTGTTTTGTTTTGTTTTTTTGGGGTTTATTTTGTGTGTGTGATTTATTGGGTGGCTTGATTATGTCTTGTAGGGACAGTTAGCACAGCAGCAGAAACAGTAGAGCTGGCTGCTGCCTCCGTGATCGAGGTTTTTCCCGTGGAGTCTGTGTCTGTGGAAGATGTGCCAGTTGAAGCTGTACCAGAGGAGCCCACTGAGGTTCCTACAACAGATCGTTTGGAAAGTGTACCAGTAACAGAGGTGGCACCGGCTGTTCCAGTGATGGAAGAGCAACCAACTTCTCTAGTAGCAGAGGCACCAGATGCTGCTGTAATAGAAGAACCTTCTGTAGCAGAGCAATTGTCTGTTCAAGTGACAGAAGAAACACCAGTTTCCCTTGATGTAGAGGAGCCTGTTGCAGCAGTGATAGAAGAGCCTCCAGTAGAAGAGGAAAAACCAGTTGATTCACCAGCAGCAGAAGTATTTGATGCTCCAGTGACAGAAGAAACACCAGTTTCCCCCATTGTTGATGAGCCTGTTGCCACAGAAGTAGAAAAGGAGACCCTAGTAGATTCACCAGCAGCAGAAGTATTTGTTGATCCAGTGACAGAAGAAACACCAGTTTCCCTTGATGTAGAGGAGCCTGCTGCAGCAGTAATAGAAGAGCCTCCAGTAGAAGAAGAAACACCGGTTGATTCACCAGCAGCAGAAGTATTTGATGCTCCAGTGATTGAAGCAGCACCAGTTTCCCCTGTCTTAGAAGAACCAGCTATTGCAGCAGTGCTAGAGGAGACACCAGTTAATTTACCAGTATCCTCTCAAGAAGCACCTGATGCCCCTGTGTTAGAAGAGGAGATATCAGTTGCCCCGGTGATTAAAGAGATGCCTGTTGCGCTTGTGCCAGAAGAGGCAGCTGTTTCCTTTGTAACTGAAGAAGCTCCTGTTGTTGTGGCTGAAGACGCTCTTATTGTAGCTACTGAAGAACCTGAGGAAACACCTGCCGCCAAAGTAGCAGAAGAGGTTATTCCAGTGGTTGAGGAAATCAAGGTGGAAGAAGTGATTGCAGAAAGTGCCATTGTGGAGGCTCCAGTAAGTTTAATAGAGGAACAAGCAGCAAGTTCAGTTGTGGAAGTTACAGAAAGTGTTGTTGAGCCAGATGTCGCAAGCACGGTGGTCGCTGTGGAAGTTGCTCCAGCTGAAACATCAAGTGCACCCTCAGAAGAGCCCAAACGAGACTACATTGTTGTTGTCTTGGAGGGAGCTCCTAAAACAGAAAAAAAGCCAATGGTGCTCGGTGTGTCCCCCGTGACTGGCAAGATCATCCCAGCCCCTGATGATGGTGAAGAGCCAGCGGGACAGGTAACAGGTAACCTGGGTTAACAATGCACTGCTGGGTTAACTAGTTAAGTATATGATATGAACAAGAAAATATGGATTAATAGAATACTTACGCGACAAATGAATTGGATAAATAACAAATTAGCGAGAAGATATGATATGAAGAGTTCATTTGCAAATATAGATAACTCAATTTTTAGCATGTTTTTTCATTGTACATATTTTACAAGGTTAGGTTAAACAATAACTAAAAAATACAGCTAATTGTACACAATGAAAAACAACATAAAAAACATGTTTTTGGAAAATTTTACATGTTTTTGCAAATAAACTCTTCATGTATTATAACAAAGATGTGTGTATTCTGATGTAAGTTCATGACGTACTTTGTGACATTCTTTTTTTATTATATAAATAACTTTTGTATTTTTCCAAGGGCAAGCGCCGTATGCTTAAAGTGCAGATGTATTAACACCAACTAAAAAAGGTAACATCGGTTTTCTGTGTTTGTATTTGTAATAATATAATACATCATATATTTTCTAATAAAATGAATTTCAATTTTATATTTGTATCAAATGTAATGTTTGAAAGACATCTTTATTATAGTCTATTATATAATAAATCATTCTGAGCATTATAGATCCAAACCTTTAAAAGATATATACTGACATGATCATTGTTTTTTCTTTTTCTCAGTTGGGAGCAGTTAGATGTCCTGGGATAGTAATCCAGTTCCCTAAAAACGATTAGTGATGTGCCTTCCTGTTTTCCTTGACTCCCTGGATTTCAGTAATCCTCACACTGGGCCCAGAATGCGCTTTCTTTTCGACAAAATAATTATCTTTTTCCAGTGACATGCTCTCCACTGGAGAGTGGTTGCTTCACTCCACTCTGTTGTAAGACAAATGTTTCTTGACAATTACAGTTCGCATGAAAAGCTGTGACTTATTATAGCCATTTTTTGACTCAACTGCACATTGGAGCCTATACTATAGTAAACCCTACCTCAAACATCACATTATCATGCTTTGGAATTGGCATGTCAATAGTTACAACCAATAGTTACAAATTTGCCCCAAACACCGTCATACCCGCATGCTGGCTATACGTTTTCTGTTTTTCATCCGTTTTCAATCTATTTTCCATTTGCATTATTTATGAATTAACACTTTTTATTTGTACCTCTCTACCTCAGCTTGAAAAGACAGTGTTTTCATTTTTTCCAGTAACCAGTATTATAGTAACTGGCTGGCATTACAAATGTGACAGGACTAGGTCAAAAAACAACTGTCAAACGGATAACCTTTACCAATTTAATCAGTACAACAATAAGCTATGTTACAAATCACATTCCAGTATTCATTTCTAATGCGAGTCTCTACAATGTTATGCAAAAGGCAAACTTCACCGATGCACTCCTTTTGTCTCTGTTTTCTCTCTTGTCCGTACGTACATTTATTCCTTTGCTGGATGAGGCAAAAACAAGGTCCCCAAACTTGTTACGCCAAAGCTACACTCTCATTGATACTACAGTTTTGATGTTCATATGATTTGAGATTTTAGTCTGTTAAAAAGCCATACTATGTGGAGCCAGAAGGAAAATTAGGGTCAGATGTATAAAAATAATAAAATGTAAAAAAAAAAAAAAAAAAAAAAAAAAAAAAAAAAAAATCCTTATTTTCTTCGTATTTCAAAAGGGACTTTATACGTGTTATAAGTATAATTACAACTACATAATGTGAATGTAAGGGAATAATGGGAAGTATGGATCAGTATGAATCGTGTGCTCACAGGTTATTTTTCTTTCTTTTTGTTTTTGATGGTTTAGGGATACACGTTTGTGTGATTTTACAAGGCTTCTCTTTCACTTGTAGGCCCTAACTAGGGTTTTTAACTGTGAATGTATGTCAAAGAAAAATAAAGGGTTAAAAGATTTTTGTGCAACCGTTTCTTTTAATGCAGATTTCTCTTAATAAGCTGCAAGATTACATTCGAGAGTGATCTTACTTTGGTGATTTCATATGAAGCATTTTCAGGACGTATTGGTAATAGAGATTTGTCATAGATTTGACTATACCGATTTCAACTATACTTCTGTATAAATAGCAAAGTGATGTACTACATACATATTATATTCCATTTTGTTGTTATAAATATTAATAGCAGCATTTGCTAATGTAAATATAGTATTATATAATTCATGATGCTTTTCTAAATAGTTCATATATGTCATGATCTCTGTCCCGCTGTGTTTTGTTTAATGTGTTTTTAAATTGAGCTTGTCGAGTTTTTAGCGCGCGCGCACCTGACAAGGCTGTGTGTGACGTCAGTTACGGTTGCTGCGCAGTTCGTCGGCGAGATCCTGCAACGGGAGGCCCGAGACCAGCTACGCAAAACATTACCTTCTACGCTAACGCAGCCCGTCAAAAACTCCTCTCTTTTTCCATTTTACATTGACCGAATAGACATCTGTCTATCGCCTGCATGCGCGCTCTTTATCAGCGAGCAGTTCGCGCGAGTTGACCAGCTTTAACATCAGTCTGTCATTAGCATGGTTAGCATGCTAACCTTATGACAGAGTGCACTCGACTGTTTTGAGGCGCACCAAACGACAAGAAATCACTACAAACGGTGAGAAATATCACATTCTCTATGTGTATGTGCGTAAAAGGGTCCAGTTAATTCGTTTAGCCTTTATTAGATGAGGCGTTTTGTTTTTAGCTCGGCTGTTTTAAGTTACACCTCAAGCGTTTGTTTACCGATCTAATAATTCGTGGGGTTTTTTTCTGTTGTTTTTTTTTTCACTGTTATTTTTTTTAATTGGGCCACACCTTGTTGGGAAAATCAGTTAATACGATGCGTTGCTGCAAGAGAATGGAGGCGCTGTTTGTATATCGGTAATAATAACAGACCCCCAGTCTATCAGTCAAGTATAGTGTCAGTGTTTACATTTTGTTATGTTTGATAGAAACCCGTTATATAAAGAAACACAGTAGAGAATTTTCAAATTAAAGATGGGGCATGAAATAGGCACAACAGCTAGGGTTTTTTTTTTGTTTAAGAAAACCGAAACCGTGAGTATGATTGGACTGAGCTCACTTTTGCCAACAGGATACAGGCCTCTTCCGTTTTCTTGTTTCGTTTCTGCGCGCGTGTGCGTCTATCTGCCTTAAGGTCTGCTTGTGATCTTCGCAAGGACCTTAGATTATTTTCATGCCGACTGAGAAGGCATCAGATGATTTCCGTGTCCACTCGGCCTAAGCAGTCACAAGATTTAGTACAAATGCCTTTGGGAGATTGTAATTAACAAAGACTTGTCTGTACAGTACGTTGAGGTGCATGGTTTTAAGATGTTAAAAGATGCGCATTGTTTCCCACGTTGCATTTACCAGTGGTTGTTTGTGTTTCTCAGGCTGCGACGACACTCAAGGTCATCAGCAGGGGTGCAGCGGATCAGTGCGGTTCTGACACAGAGGAATGAGTCATGACCTCTGTGGTGATTGTAGACGGTGGAGGGAATATATTGGAGTATGTCGCTGGAGATGAGGAAGCTCAGCAGGTGAAGTCTGCACTCACACAAAATACATCCTGTCGTATTAGAATCGCAACTTAATGAAAACTACGTTAAAAACATTTTTGAGGAACTCAGTGTTTCTTCTTTTTTTTCCCCCTCAGGAGGTTTGTCCCGACGGGGTGGAGGCTGACGGAGAGAAGGACTGTCCTGCGGTGATAGTGGAGCAGGTGAACAGTGCCGATGTGGAGCAGTGTTACGCTGCTCAGGTGTTAGTCTATGATGATCAGAATACCTACCTGGTGCAGGATGTGGCTGAGGAACAAGTAGTGGAGACTGAGCTGCAGGAGATGGCAGCAGGTAAGTAGTAATTCTCTCTATCATTAGAAGGGACGAGGACAAGGTTGCATATGCGTTTGCTTGAAAGAGCAAGTCAAGGTGTGTAACTAAACAATAAACTTCATTCTGAAAGCCCAGAGAAACATGACTGCATTGACTTCACCACTGAACATGGTTTCCAAATACACCCTTTATTTATTATTTTTTTTTAGAGTGCTTTATTTTCTTTCAACAGCAGGAACAGCTAAAGAGGGACATCTTGTGGCGTTTTTGTGAAAGTAATGAAGATGCACTTTAGGAAGACGAAAACAAAGCTTTTGCTTGACCGAGTGTAATTTGTGTAGGATTAGTAACTTTTTAATCTAGATGGTTTTGTAATTTTTGTTTGTTTTCTGTTCTGCACACAATCGTGTTTACCGTTTAAAATCGCAGAAAGGAGGCTTATAGTTGGGCTGTCGTCTTTGTAACCGAAGAGGGGGAGATGCTTATTTGTTTAATACTGTTAAGGAGATGGCTATTCAGTTTCACAATGCATCAAAACATCAGTTCGGTTTACTCAACGAAGATAGTAAACAATAAAAAAAAAATGTACTCGTCGCACAAGCGTGTCACGTGATTTGAGGTAACGCGCGCCGGGCTCTCGTTGAAGTGAAGGATGCAAAAAAAAAACAGCGATTGACAACCAGGAAGAGAAGAGCAGCTGACGATTAAGTGATAGTAAGTTCATTTTTGCTCGTTGTTTTAGACAGTTTTATTATTATGTGTGTGTGTGTGTGTATGTGTGTGTGTGGAGTAATGTGTGACGTCGGTGTTGTGTACATTTAAAATAGTTTCCAGTCAGTTGGAGTTGGGATTTATTCTTAGCGGATTGATGCTGGTTGTCGGAACCAGGAAGTGTGTTTGTTTTCTTTTTGCGTCTTAGCCACGTTGTTTTAAAAAATGATTTTAAGAGGGGTTTACGGTTTAACGGGGTTTGCGGTGGAGCTTGAGGGTTAAAATGTTTCGTAGCCGCCGTTTAAATTGTTACATTTTGATTGGTTTGCTTAATCAGCTAACGGTTCTGATCTTTATTGATTTATTTTCTAAATCAACGAAGACGACAGTCAACACTTGTATTGCTGTATATTGTAAAGGATAAATGGTGAAGGTTTGATTTTTTTGCGTTAGCGAAATCCGAATTGGTTCGCTTTTGTTTTTATGTGACTTGGTCGAGATTGATACCAAAAACGATGGAAACGTTTGGTTTTATGAACCCGTTAGGTTTTGGTTTATTGTCTTTGATGCAGAGAATTATTCAAACACTTTCACTGGGCGAAGTATAACAAATTTGATCAAAAATGTTTTTCGTTTTCGAAGTTTAGGGCGGAAGTGTATTTAGAGGCGTTACAGGTCGTTGAGTGACAGGAAGCCTGGCCAATGAGCGCTTAGTAATGGTTTGGAAGCTACTATGTAGCCAATGGCCATTGATATAGAAATATATTTTTCCTGTCGTTTTTTTCCCTTAATGTACTGTAAAATATTTGTGAACAGAATGCTCTTTCAATCAAAAGCACGCTGATATTGAACCATTTTGGTCCTGTAACACCTGTTTTCACATTATAGTCATAAACAGATAGCAAAAGGAATTTAGTTTTTAGAAAATAATATTTAAATAATTTTATATATGCAGTTTGTTTGAAAAGACAGCAAAAATTTTCTCTCTCTCTTTCTTAGTGGAGGTCTCTGTGCATGATAAAACTATAGAAGCAGCTGAAGCTCTGCTGCACATGGATTCACCGGCCAGCCTTCAGGGCGATCGCAGCACAGGTGAGAGTTACATCTGTACAGGCCCTTCATGCTGTAATACAGGCTAACCTCACAAATTACTACTTCTTGCTCAGTATATCACTTTGTATGAATAGTAAAAATAACAATAGATCTCAATCTCTGCAGAGGAGCTGTTATCTGAGGTAGAGGTTGAAGTGAGGACAGAGGATATGGGACCCGTTGCCAAGGATATTGTTGTCTTGCAGGAGACCGATTTACTGAAGAAGAAAAAGAGAGGTGAACCACGCTTTACCATAAACTACAGTTACGTTTGGAAATTAATGCATGATTATTGCTTCATATTATAGTAGATTGCATTTACTAAAGTGTGATTTCAGCTCATTTCCTTAATTACATTAATTTTAAGTGAGAAAGTCAACATGTCATAGTTTAAAACTAATTTTTTTTGAAGAGATTCATTTGTTTGTTCTAATCTTCCTCAGCAGGACGAAAACCCAGAACTCCACGGAGTTTCTGCGATGGTTCTCTGGATATGGTCTATAAGAGGAAATCAAAAGACAGCAAGGGTAAGTGTTTCTGTTTATTTGTTTATTTGTTTTCTGGTGCCACAACGTCTAAGTCTGACATTTACAGGCTCAACTACTTACCTGTGGGAGTTCCTATTGGACCTTCTGCAGGACAAAGAAACCTGTCCAAAGTACATTAAGTGGACTCAGAAAGAGAAGGGCATATTCAAGCTTGTGGACTCAAAAGCTGTGTCTAAATTATGGGGCAGACATAAGAATAAACCTGACATGAACTATGAGACAATGGGCAGAGCACTCAGGTAATGTTTTTTTGTTTGTTTGTTTGTTTGTTTGTTTGTCTCTTAGCAGTCTCGATTGATCTTTTTTTTCCCCTCCATTTCTTTTCTTTCAGGTATTACTATCAGCGAGGCATTTTATCAAAAGTGGAAGGCCAAAGACTTGTGTATCAGTTTAAGGAGATGCCCAAAGACATTGTTTTCATAGATGATGACAATATGGATGACAGCATAGATGAAGGAAAGAGAGAAAGCCCAGCTGTATCCCATCGCAGCAAAGGCAAAGGGACTCCAGTCTCTCCCTCCACTGCTGTACCTAAAATCATCAGTCTAACCTCAGGACAAGAAGCCTTTATGACTGTGCAACAGTCGCCAGATAACATAGCGACAGCCCCTGGGTATGTATTCTGTGTTGTGGAGGGGGGAGGGAGAGTGTATTTTTAATGTTTTTAAACCTTTTAAAAATCGCACCCATCACATTGCTTTTTTTGTTGTTTTTGTTTCCAGGACAGTGAGGCTTGCCATGCAGGTTCCTGTACTCATGACAACACAGGGTCAGAAAATCTCCACAGTAACCGTCAACTCTCCCACCGTCCGCTCGCCGATCCTTCCTGCGTCCAACTCCATCGCTGGGGGAAACAGCGCAGGCAAAGTGGTTCTCCAGGCCGTGCCAACGCTAGTGCCTGCTCAGGGCCAAAGCGGTGAGAGAATCACCTTGCAGCTCATCACCCTTCCCACCATGCCTGGCAAACCGGGCACTCCCATTACTCTGAGCACACTCTCCCCCGTCACCGTGCCTACCAGCAACACCCAAGTCCTGAAGCTCGCCGTCCCCTCCAACATCTCCACAACGTCCTCCGCAGCTCCTGTAACTGTGGTGACCTCTCAGCCGGGAGTGACTGTGGTGCCAAACACACAGCCAGCAATGTCCTTACAGGATGTGACTATTATTAAAGTTGAAACTCCCGACGTTTCTGTCGATCAGACACCTAACATGGCTGCGGAGAACGCACCGAGCACACAGACGAACCCCACGACCACGCAGAGCTGAGCAAACCGACATCAATGCTTGTGACACAGATGCAAATAAAACAAGTGATGTGAAGAGTGGCTGTGTCTCACGTGAAACGGATGAAACCAGCACTACAGCTCAGACGCTTGTTTACGTCCAACACTATAACCACCGTGTGTAGCCTGAGCCTGGGTTAGACTTTTCTTTTCTTTCTTAAATTTATCTATTCAAATCACGCTTTGTTATAGCTTACATCTGTGCCGTGATGCTGTAGGAACGAACCTCACTTGGTGCTAAAGACTGAGAGGAAGTCATGTGAATAAAGAGAAACAGCCAAGGTTTTGACCACCTGGTAATTTGGAGCAGAAACCAATCTGTGCATAGACATACAATTGCGGTAGTTAATGATAATAAAACAGCCTTAGGTCAGCATTTTCCTCATCAAATCATTACTAAAAGTAATTGATTGTGCTTTCTGTGTAAATATGAGATTTGTTTTTTTGATATTTTGTACCAAGAAGTGTTTTGTTTTTTGTTTTGCTTTTTTTTTACAGTTCAAAGGAAACTGTTCTGAAGGACATTCAAATGTTTTGGGGGTTTTTGTCAATTCAAACTTTTAAAATAATTTTCTTTCTGTGCATTTATCACTGTACGTTTTCTGTATCATGCGTTCACTGCTTTGTATTTTGCAGATCTTTTTTTTTTCACATGTACAAAAAAGGGAAAGAATGTCTGATACAGTATATTGAATATTCAATATATGAAGCATATATTTTGTTGTATTCTTACCCTAAAATTGTATCCAAGTAGATTTAAATATAGAGAATTATGCAAACGACTGGCTCTTTTTTTTTTTTTTTTTTTTTTTTTTTTTTTTTTGTTAATTGGCTGAGAGGGATTTGGACCAGAATAGATTGACTAAAGAATGAAACTCTTTGCATCCGAATCATAAAAGATTTTATCATTAAAGGGTGAATTTACAAGGCTACAAAATAATGTTAATATAATCAATGTTAAGTGGACGGTAGGTAATTAAGAAAAAAACTACACTGTAACTAATGTAACTTTTGGCCCTCTAGCAGTTGAAGGATCAAACTACAAATTAAATGCAGAGAAGCAATGTTCTGGTAATTGGTTGAGCTGTGCTTCCAGTCAGTGGATGAATCTGATTGCTTGAGGCATCATTAGTTCAGTAACATCAAAACTAGTCAGGTATATGTATATGTCTTTATTGTTTAGACTTGTAAAAATATTTTTATTTAATTTATTATTAGATATAATGATGCCATTAATATTGGGTAAGGTAAGATGATGGATAATAGTGACTGGGCTATTTATAGGCAAATAAATAATAAACTGCCAGTGAACAACAGATAGTATCCTATGAAAAGTATGTCGATTCATGTTTTATGATGGATAACGATAACGTAGCTTTTTGCTTGTAAAATCTTCAGCTCAAGGATAATTTGTTTTGGTTTCATACTACCAGGGCAAATCCCACTGCATAGTAATAGCACCCTCACCTTTATCAGTCTTTATATACTATATTCCAGAGGTGCTCAATCCTGCCTCTGGAGATCAACTTCAGATTCATTACAGTTTGTCATTAAAGAAAGAGACCACACTATTTAAATACACTGTGATGTATTTACTGATCAAGGGCAAACATATCAATAATTACAGTGTTACTAAAAGAAAAAGTACAGTCAGTATAAATATAAACTTTTTTTCATTTGTGCGTCTTCCTGAGATCATCCTTTAGCACTTAATAAATTACAATATATTGCACAACCTCTGTTTAACAAACAACGAGAGCATAATAATAATCTCAATTGAGGAAAATGATAAGCACAGAGGTGTATTAAGACCTACGTCAGCAGGTGAAAATAAGGTTTATGTGAATAAAATATATGTTACATTCTATGCAGTGATGCAAATAACGCATTCTCACATTCTGACGTGTGCACACATACCCTAGGAATGTCCTAAGCTGCTCTGGATCCCTATTGGACAGCTCTAATGATTGACGGCTACATGAGCCTATGAGGCTGCTGACTGAAGCTTAGGTCACACACCAGTGACAGATGATCAGAGGGATAATGATACGACGGAAGCCGGTCCGGCCCAATCTGCTCTTCACTCGGTATCTTTAGCACAGCATCCACCTGGAAGGCTCTTTCCGAGTACCAAATGTAGTCCAAGGTGGAGCGGCTCTCTCCACTGGGCCGGATTTTCCAGCTGGTGTAGGGTGGCTCTGTGTTCCCGTCCTCACTCAGACACTTGTAAGCACTATCTAGCCCCAGAGGAGAAGTTACGAAGCGCCTGTACACTTCCTCGTTCGGTTCCGCATTAAAATCCCCACACACCACCAACGGAATACCCCCTTCACTCTCCCCAACCCTAGTCCGGTTTTCATCATCCATCTCCAGGTGGGACTGTGTGGTTAGTTCGCAAAGCTGCTGGAGGAGGTGGGCCCCCTGTGCGCTTCGAAACGCCTCCCAGCCGCTCCGCGCTTTCAGGTGCGTTACCGCCACGCAGAAGACTCGACCCGTGAACCTGCAGCGAAGAGTAGCCACGATGGCAACCTGGTTGGTTTTGAGCATCATGGCGGAGAGTCTGAGGTGAGCGGTGTGGAGCAGCTGGAAGCGACGGCGGTTGAAGAACAGAGCGCAGCCGTCGGGGCCATTGTTATTGTGAACGTCCAGGCAGGGGGAGCACGGCTTGGGGCAGAAAGTGCTCTGGTAGCCGAGGCTGGCGAGCACGGGCTGGAAGGTGTCGAAGTAGTGGTCCACCTCCTGTAGACACAACACATCTGGCCTGTAGGTGAGGATCTCTTCCAGTATGAGATACTTCCTCTCTGACCAGTTCAGCGCATCCATTGGGCAGCGCACAAAACCGTCCTTGCCTTCACCCAGAGCTGCAGATACAAGAACAATGAAGAACGTTTAAGGTTTACATATGGTAACACTGCAGTGAAAAGGTTTATAAAGTTTTATAAACAACAAACAAGGAGTTTTTAAAGCGGGTGCTAGGACTGCCTCATACATTCAGAAAAAATACAAATGTAACGGTGTATATGATTTTTTTTAAAAAAAGCAACTTGGTCAACTTGAGTCCAAGAGAATATAAAAATTAAAAAAAAAAACATTTTTTTTTTTTTTTTTTTACAGACCCCAAACCTTTTGAATTTTATTATCACATACTTCATGATTTTTCAAGTTTTTAAACAATATTTTCACATTATATTTTAAGAATTTGCTTAGGGTTTAGTAAAGTGGCAATATAAAATATATATTACTTCAGGAAAAATAGCATTAGAATTCTAAATAATATTAAGCTTATTTTTCTCACATATACAAATATATATATATATAGCTGCCTTAATATTTTAGAAGCGCAAAAGCCCTGGTTTGTTACCTCGTGTAAATCAACCATGAAACGAACACGTAAGCAGACAGACTCTGTACCTTGTGCTAAGATGTTCCACTGCATGACACGGATGGGTGCGCTCTGCAGTGAGCAGGCTCTGCTCATCATAAAGTCTCTGTGCAGTCGAGGAGGCCGGTTCCTCAAAACCTCCTCACATTCACGCAGCAGCGCATCGGGGTCAGCCTGCTCGTACTCGTAGTCGTCAGTATCCACATTCGAATCTGCCACAGCGGCGCTGCTCAGAGTCTGGGCCAGAGTGCTGAAGTGTCTACTGCTGCTGCTGCTGCTGCTGCCCATCTGACACACTGCACACATCACAAAACATCCAAATATATATATACATATACATATACACGCACACACAAACACTGGCCTATAGCATGTCACTTGTACGTAGTATGAAACACAAGACGGCATACTTTCTACAAAACAAACAGCAGCCAGTGATATAAATAGTAGTGGTGTAGTACACTGTGTATGAAAATATAAACAGTATGACAGCACATAGTAGCTAGTTAAAGTGCTGATGAACTAGGTCTGTCTGTTCTTGTATATAAAGTGTATTACTGAAGTATAAATACAAAAGTAAAACTAGAAAATGGTTTGGTTACTATATGAAACATCACAGTGTATTGATCAAATGTTGAAATGTTAAGTTCACAAGGGACGTGTCTCTGAGGCCCCAGCATCTGTCTGGGCTTGTTTCGTGCCTTTAGAAGAGGTTTAACTAGATGTGACCTTTTAGCATTCTTGCATAAGCGTGTGCTTGTTTCTTGGCTTGTATTCCTACATAGCCAGTGTTTGATCTCATTGCCCTCTTAAATCTTAAAGGACGCAGAGACTTTGGTATACTAGTTTACGGCTAGTTTATGTAAATTATTCATCTTGGTAATTGGGTAGCCATGGAAACTGCTGTGTACCGTCTGTCTGTCATGAAAACTTAACCCCACTCACAGACACAATACCAAGAACAAACAGTGCCGCAGGAAACATGAAATCTCCTTTTGGAAAGGAAACCTTCCTTAGTCCTGTTTGTACTAGAATCACCATTACTATAGCGTAGACTTGAGTATATAAACTTTATTAGTAGCTAGTCTGAAACAGGAATGATAATTCAATTAATGAAGCGTCTTGAGGTTTTCTATTACTTTCCTGAGCAACGCAATTTGACTAGTAAACAACCACTTAAAATACGCAGAATAAAAACCCCTCTGAAAACATTAGCAACGATCAAAAACAATAGCATCATGGCAGCATACTTTGCATTCCTGTCATCTTAACCTTACATTTACATTAATGTTCAAACATTATAGGAAGGAGGAAACAATAAATATGTTTTAAAAATAAAAAGATTTACGTAGCAAAATGTATGGTTTTAACAACAAAAGATTATTTCACAATATTACAGTTTTTACTGTATTTTGATCAAATAATTGGTGAGCATGAGATGTTTTTCATAAACATTAAAACATTACTGACCTTAAACACTTGGCTGTTTTACACAATCACACAATTAAACTAATGATTCTGATTATTTACATTTTGAAACACAGATTTGATTTATTAATCTTACACGTATCATCTGATTCCATCTTGTTCCACCTTCGTCGTCTCCTTTACCTCCTCAAGAACACATCCAAGACCTCTACATCCAGTCCCTCTCTCTCTTTATATTTATGGGTTTGGTTATGTCTTTGTCAAGTTGAAAAAGCAGAAGTGACAAATAAAGATTTTTATTAATGTAATAGTCAAGTGCTGAATGCTCAGGGCTATTTATGGGAAAGTCTATTCATTCATGACTTGCTGAGTAATCATTTAAACCACACAGCATTCAAACTATTTAAACCAACCGGTTCAGTATTGTAAGTCGCATGGAACTCTTGTATAAGCATAAAAAAAACCCCCCAACATATTTGTCATCTTGTCTAAGTCAACTCACCACCTCTATACATCCACTGTAACTAAATCAATGACTAGTCAGGGTATATGACCCGTAAAATGCAAGCTTATTCATCTAAAGAACTCAGAATCACATATTTCTTTTAAAAATACCTCTAATTATATGCTTTTCCACTGTCTGTCTCCGATGCATGTGATCTAAAGGCACAATCCTCTTCTCTTTGACTTTGAGGGTGTCCAAGACTAATCCAGTGCTGATCCAGTGTCCGGTCAGTGGGTTAGTGTACGACTGACAGAGAGAACACTAGCATCTACCCACTGAGCTCTCACACTTTCATATGTGAAGATTCTGGGGACTGCAGATGTGACAGCGTGTGTGTGTGTGTGTGTGTGTGTGTGTGTGTGTGTGTGTGTGTGTGTGTGTGTGTGTGTGTGTTCCTACACAAAGGGGTTCCTGAATGAACCAGTGTGTCTGTGTGCTTCCCCTGCCATTCATTCTGAACAATGACTCATTTGAAAATCACGAGAGGGACTCACACACACAGTTATGCACGGTAAAGAGAACGATTCAGCTCTAATTTAACATATGTTATGGCGCATTAGTCTGGGATTTAATACATATATCGTGACAGTGAAGAATGTAGCAATAGCTGCTGAAAACTCAGCTTTGCCAACACAGGATTAAATGACGAAATATATTAACAGTGTTATTTTAACTGCCTTGGTGAACATAACAGACTTTGTTCTTACAGACGCCAAACTACAAATTTTAATGATTAAAATCAATTTAAGTAATGACAATTTGTAAATTAACAGTGAACAACAGTATATTCGACATACAGTTTACCTAGATTAATAAATGCTACAAAAATGTTGCTCATTGTTACCTAACATGATGTATCTTAACTACTGTAAAACTACAATTTAACCTGTTCTGCGTACGACTCGTATCTGGTGACGTAGGCTTGGTAAAACTATCACATGGGACAACTAGTGACCAAATAGTACAAAGCTATTCTCCGATTAAGAGAAATGCTGACAAACTCATAGGTGTGAAGATGACGCACACCAACTATAACCTGAAAACTATGTCTAAATGACATTTAATGAGAAGCTACACCTTGGATTAAAGATGTAATCAACATAGACATTAAGGGGGTCACGTCCACAGTCAGTTATTTTAATGGAATTTGTTTTAGAGCATCAGATTTTTAAAAATTCTACTTTTGGACCATGTTAGTATTAAACACTTGGTAATATCCAAGCTGAGGATATATGTTTGCGGGCATTTATGGTCTTGAGGGGGATTCATACTATTATAAATCCAAATCAGCAAAGTACTAGTTCTTCACTCCAGCAATTATTGGAGATCTTTGTGTTTGCTTATTCAGTCTAACTTTCATAATGTCACTGTTCCCAGACCTCGTCCTGCTCCAGGTCAAATTCCTTACACAAGAGCAGATCCGTTCACACAGAGCGGCTATCACTTACGTTGTACGGAGTTTTATCCGTTCACTGGTTAAGTCTAGTAGGTTTAAAGTAGCATGTGTCTGTCGCTTTGCATCTTTTCATTAGCTTAATCGCAGGCACTGTCCTATCTGTTTAATACTACGAGGCAATTGCACGGATGATGCAGAGGACGGGTTTGATAAACGAAGAAGAGAGCGTATCTCATTCAGATAACCAGTTCAGTTTGGGGATTGAACCGTCGGGGGCTGTTTAAAGGCTGTACTGTTCACTGACCTTTAGCAGGACTATCACGTTACCTGGAAGACAGACTAGAATAGATACAAGAAGAGAACACCAAACTAACCCAAGCAAATTAATTATTAAACTTCCATGAGAATTGTCAAATTTTTTTTCAAGACAAAAAGAGTATAAAATTCCAAAGACTCTTTTTCATCTGAACTAAAACCTTTAAACTACGCCTATTAAAAACCTTTTCTGGTAAATGAAATAAAAGATAAACATTAGAAGAAAGAAGAAGAAATGCTTAAACTTAAATTAGAAACAATACCTACGACATATACCTAAACAACACCTATAGTTGAAGCACTACAGTTACTTAAGCTGAAATATAATTGAATTATAGAAATGTAAAACAAACCCAAAGAATGACAAACGCACAGAGGATTCCCAGAAAGTTAAAAGGAATAAACACTCGTTTATTTAATTAAATAAAGCTTGTTTAAAATAAATACTATAATCGTGAAAAAATGCATATTGTTTTTTTCTTGTTGGAGAATAAAAAAAAACCTAATGCATCGAAATAAAGATTATATAATGCCTTTAACATAAACGAAATCAAACAACAACGTTGCTATGTGAAACTGTATGTCTGACTTGTATGGCAGCCACCGCTCTCCCTCTTACTGTACTAACACTCATACATGAGTCACCTGAGTGAGAGCAAGAGGGACATGAGCGCCAATCACATTCTTCACATTTACACCCAAGACTTCCCGCAGTCCTCTCACACTGCACCTCATAAAACCATAACAACCGAATTTAACTCAAACGTCGAAATCTTCATTACCTTGTAGAGAACCGAGCAGAAGGGGCGAGGAGTTGGCCCTTGCTGGCAGAGGATGAGCTCTCTTCTTCACCGGAGCGGTCCTCCTCGGATGTGTGCCCAGCGATGAGAGGCAGGCTGCGGCCAGGTCTCGGTGGAGCAGCGATGAACAGCGTCGAGCCGGATACATTGTTCTTCTTCAGTCGACGGTGCTTCTGTTTAAACTGATAAGAGCCGGACTGTGGCCGAGTACGGAATAAGTTATTACATAAACTTATATAACACCTGTCAAAGCCATTTTGGAGACTACTTAAAAATGTTTCGTTGTCTTTTCACGCTATGGGAAAACGCCGGTAAAAGTGTCATCATATTCTAGGATGACACGTGAGCTATTTCTTGATAGGGTACTTCAGTAGAGTGGGACTTCATGCACTCATGAAATAGCATAATATTTTAAGTTATTCTCTATGCGAAATATTACGATTGCGGTTGGGTTTTTAACATATACAACTTATCCAAAACATATGTAAAAACAAACACCAAACAACACACGTGTTTTAAACCGACGGTCACCTATACAACAATGAATGGTTTAGTCCTACAGTCAAAGAACAGCCCGTGCTTTTACTGAAGTGAAATCCAGACAGTGGGAGGGGCTTGGAGGTGCTCCCTCCAATCAGAGTCGACCGTTCCGAGACGTATGGAAATCAGAATATTTCGTCATCTTTGACGTACGTCGTGCGCTTTTCCGAGCTCACGCGCGCTTTCCATATTTGGTGACGTGATTTTCTAGTAATACTGTGGGTATAAGAAGAAATACTCGTAGCTTATTAGAGACATCAGTGGCTGAAAAGACAGAAATACAGCTTAAATAAAAAGAAAGCCCATCGTTCTGCTAAAATATGTATATTCAAAGATATTTCGGTGGGATTTGAGGGGCAGATTACAGAGTGATATATGACATAAGCATAGGATCATTAACCTTTAGCCTACTGTTCTCGAGTGACAGGCTCAATAACTGCTCTACTGTTTGTGTACATAGGAGCTTTGCCCATGAACCTATATTGATTAGATGATAGCAGCAGCAGCATGGTTGGCTGCTATTTTCGGACGAAACTCAAAAGGTGGGTTGCACAAATCTCCAGTGACAGCGTGGACAAGCTCGGCTACACCTTTGAACTGTAGTAGAATACAAGATCAGATGATGTGAACAGTAAATAAACAATACTAGAAACAAAAGAAACAATTAACAGAACAGTGTTGTAGATCAAAGGTCACGTGTATCTAACATCATAGCGTACAACGTGGCTCCTAAGCCTGAGGTCAAAGTAAGAAAAAAACAACAAAACAAAAACTTACATTGAATTTCTTTTCATAATTATAATAAATAATTAAGACTTGACAACTCATTTTTTTTTAAATTAAAATAATGATTTATTGTACTCATCCATTTTTTGCTCTGTTACTGATGTGGTGGATCTACTGGGGTCTGTTTGATAAAATATGGAACAAATAACAAGTTTAATCAGGATGTTCCAGAGCTGGTCTTCATAATCACCTAATTTGGGGCAGCCTGATCAAAAAAAAAAGTGTAAGAGTGAAAATGTTTTTTATCTTTGCTATTTTTGATATTAATTCTGATTATTTTTTTCATTTATAGTGAGATTATAATATTTTTAATAATATTAGCATTTATTAAAACTATATATATATATACAGTTCAATCAGGATGATCCAGAATTAGTCATCATATTTGCCTCATTTGGAGCAGGCTGATCAGCAAAAATTAGGAATCCTGTGAAAAGGCTGTCAGTCCAGAACGGATCAAAGAACAGTCCATTTTGTTCTGAATAAAAGATCTGAAGCCAGACCTGATCTCCTTTTTGCAGTCTAAGGATTGTTGATCCTGAGGCCACATCATAATTTCCTGTGTTGGCGTCAAATGTTTTGATCTTGTACTGGCCGTTGTGGACAAGTCCGATCGCCAGATGTTTGTTAGCCAGCGTGATGTCATATGTGAAGTAATACACACCAGGAATCACACAGTTAAACTTGCCACTGGTGGCGTTGTAATGACCGCCCTCATTCATTAAAATCCGGTTAAAGCGAATGGGTGTACGTTCTTTGGGATAGCTCTTGGTTACTGCTACTGAGAAAGCAGATCGAGCCTCTGCTCCACAGTCACAGCCTCCAGCGGCGCCGGTTTCCCCCGTATCTCCAACCTCTCCTTTAATCCCAGAGACTCCCAACACACCTGGTGCCCCTCGCACCCCCTTAAGCCCCCTCAGCCCTGCCTTCCCAATAATCCCTGGACGTCCTTGTGGACCATGTTTTCCAGGATTCCCAGGACGGCCTTGTTCCCCTAAAATTTGAGAATAAAGTTCAAAAACGTAATTATTTGTCAGACTGATAGATATGAAATATATTTAAATACGGTTTCCATTAATGGTATTATAACCCCAACAGACATAATCATATGCTTTACCTTTCTCGCCCTTCTGTCCCTTGTCACCATCCTTCCCATCCTGGCCATCAATACCTGGCATCCCCATCTTGCCTACGTTACCGCTGGGACCTGCTGCACCTGGACTCCTTGGGGGGCCCTGAGGGCCTGGCAAACTGCAGCTAAGCTGTGATGAATGGATGGTGAAGTTGCGTCCCTTCTTGGATGAGTCTACAGTCAACACAGAGAACAGAGACAGCAGGCAAGCAGCCAGTGGTAACTGATGCATGATGCAGCTGTGCCTGCAAACAGAGCAGATGGGGCCAGATTTTTGTCGTGGGGAATTTCCATGGATTTCCTGTATATACATATACAGAGTCGTGCACAGAAACAAGCACCATAAATCGCATTACATACATGCAGGTTGTGAATAACGCGGATTGTAACTTATTGAAGAACAGTTTTATTTAAGTAGCAAATGTAAGTAACAGAGCACAGAACATAATTATACAACAAATTCAAAGCATGCATTAGAAAAAAAAAAACCCTCACCGGAGGAATAAGATTGCAGTTGCAATGCAAAGGTCCGGCAGCTTTCTTGGCAATAGCGCAAAGTCAAAAGCAGAGAATACAAACAAGATTGTGAATCGATTTGTATCTTACATGTCTTCCACACAACTTTGCAAGCATCCACCCAGTTTTAGCAGACGTGCTCTGCCAGATACTTCATCCATGATGTAATTGAATCAGCTGGGGGAGGGGATTCATTTGTCAGGCTTTAAAACTTGTCAAACTATTACAGTATATTTCTGCAGCCCAAAAGTCAATAAAAGAAGCTTTAGATTATTATATTATACAAAATGTACAATGTTCATGTTTATATCAAACACTCTCAACGCTTCTGAGTATTTGCTAGGATTTGGATTATTTTGCTTACGAAGCACAACAAAACCAAACAAGGCCATGTTCAAGTTTAAATATGTTTAATGTCAACAACCGGTCAAGTTATTTTCATTCTGAATCTAATTTAAACACCTTGGAATGGGAGAATGGAACATATTTGCTAAATCAAAACAGATGATTCACCAAACATACCCCATTTGTAATTTACTGGGCAATTTATCATTAAAAGACTAAAAATGACATTATGAAAATCTGATTTATTTTCTTCTATAATCTGCACAGATTTATACAAAAAAAAAAAAAAAAAAAGAATGCAGGACTTTCATGTCCTAATAATATGGGATGTTTTCCGCTCAACGACAGTAACACAGAATAAACAAGAACAGATTTTACAATAACTGAGACCATGAGATCTCTGTGCCTGGCGACAAAAGACATTTCTGTTTTCGTTCACTGCCCCAGGAAAGAGGCCATGGGGTCATCGGGTCGGCAGCGCTTCATGCGGAAGGCTTCCATCTCTTCCTCTGTGGGTTCACGCACTTCCTTCAGGCTGTTGTACGGCCGCTTCCTCTCGTCAAGCTGCATCATCTCAGCCACCTGCTTCAGCCTCTGCTCCTCTGCACTCAATGCCTGCAAAGAAAGACGCGGTATTTTCTTTTACAATAGTCTTTGTAGAGCACAGAAACATCTGGATACGAATGTACGAGTCCGTGTGGCAGGAACAGCCCACCCACCTTCTTCAGCTTTTCTTTCTTTTTTGCTTCATCTTCCTCATCACTGCTGTCAGAATCTCTGTGTTTCTTGCTCTTTTTCTTTTTCTTCTTATCTTTCATTTTTTCTTGGTGCATCTGTGAATTAAAAGAACACATTATTATAATACAATAATCTTCCTGCCATTGGAATTATATCACAAAAAGGCAGCTGCCATTAATGTACCTGTAAAAGAGTCTTTGGTTCTTTACTCGTTTCAGCCTCCTCTACATCCTCTTCAAATGGAACACAAGAATTGCTCTGAAAAAGTAAGCAAAAAACTTGTTTTTAGAGCAGATGTACGTTTAATAAAAATAGACAAATGCATCAAATACGCATTTGATGATAATAAAAATTAAACAAAAAACTAAATGAAATAATATAAAATAAATGCTTCATAATAACATACATATGAATACAACTGATACTCACTGCCACTTTCTTGCCAGCTTCTCCAGTACAGTAACTTTGCTTCACCATTGAGTGGCAGCATTTGTAACCCCAATAACCATCTTTCCAAAACGATCCCCAAATACACTGCAAAAGCCAAATGGAAAAAAATTCAGCATCCATAAAATAACATCTAGTCCAGTTACGCAACATTTCCATTAGAGTTCACTAACTTACCAAGTGGTTATTAATGAGCACATCCTCCTCGTATTTTGAACATGCCACAGCCTTCTCCTGTCCTTTCAACACAGCGCCATGACGAGAATACTCCACATACTCCTCTGTCTGAGCCAGCAGAAGCTCTCGCGGAGGGGCATCCAAGTGTTCCTGCCCTCCATACTGCAGAGAGGTGCGACGCAGCGCCATCAGCACACAGAGCAGAGCGGCAAGAAATGTTGCTTGGTGTAAAACACGGAGATTCTAAACTGTACCTTTTCCAAAATACTCTCTTTCTGTTTCTCTTTGAAGTCATCCTTTTTGACTTTGTAGGACTGATGCAGGAGCTCCAGCTTGGTTGGATCTGCCTGAAGGTGAACTTCAGATCCTTTCTCATAGGCTTCCCAAGCAAAGACTGCAGAGGAAAAACACAAAACAATGTCAGGCCAACAGAAACTGAGAGTCTGGAGACCATTTTTACCATTAGGTAGAGAGGAACTTGTGTATGAGTCGACTCACGCTGTGTCTGGGCCATGGAAATGGTGTCTCCGGAGTAGCGCACAAAGTTGTCTCCAGCGTAGCCAACCCTGCAAACCAAACACATCATTTTGAGGACAGGCAGACACAACTACAGAAAGACACCCAAACATGGTGACTTAAAATGTACCCTTACACAACTTACAGTGATGTATATTTTCAGCTTGCAATTTAGTAAGCTACATATATCAACAATCTTGGCATTTAGGAGATTTTTAATCCAAAACTGTTTACAATCCAAGACTTTAGATTAACTTGTGCCTTAGTGGTGAAGTGTGTTGTGATTTAAAAGAATATAAATTCTGTCATTATTTATTCATTCTCAAGTAGTTCCAAACCTTTATGAATTTCCTAATATATTATAGGATTTTTTTTTATTACTATGGAAGTCAATGGTGACCCAAAACAGCCTGGTTACAAACTTTCTTCAAAATATTTTCGTGTTCTGCAGAACAAAGAAATTCATACAGATTTGGAACTACTTGAGAATGAGTAAATGATGACAGAATTTTCATTTATGGACGAACTATTCCTTTATGACATAATCTGCAAGTTTTCTATAAGAAGCCTATAACTTTCTAACATTTTCCTTGATTTAATACGTTGAAGAAAATGCTCCTACTCTTCTGGATTCTTTCCAGTGTTGGAATATGGGTTCTCCCTCATGGCTCGAGTCTTAGGATCATAATAGGCTGAATTTGGATCCAGATTTCTGAGGTACTGTAAAGTAAAATAGTTGGAAAAAAAATCATAATCAGCAATCATAATCATAAGGTGTATATAATAGTAATGTTTAATCATATGCTACTACTAATCCTGATGTCAAGCCCACATTACTTCTCTTATTGATCATATTACTAGGACTTATGAGAAAGAAAAAAAATGACATGTATTTCTAAAAACAAGAAGTCTCATGCTTTTAATTAACAGTCATTGGTTTGCAAAATTTCAAGCTGTTTTCACCTTCGCGATGTCCTCCCGGATCCTCAGGTTTCTAACTGTGATTCGTCTCTTGGAATCAAAGTTTTGCCCAGGCATGTCAAAGTCATCAACATATTTGTCGTCATCCTCATCTTCACTGCTGTGGTCACCCTGTGGACAGGGAGTGAAAAAAATGTAAATGAGAAATGTTTATGATACAATTTATTTTAGAGTCCGCAACGTACTTTAAAAAAAGCGTGTGACATACCTGCGCTGCATCATCGCCAAGATGCTTTCTTGAATTCTGGATGCAAGAAGAAATATTAGGTTGAACAAAAGTAGAAAAATTAAAGCTTATGACAAACATATAGTAGCTATAAAAGGAATGTGGAAAAACACAGAGAATTTGTTTTTAATTTTAAATACTTACAGCTTGATCCATTAGTTTACCAGAAGCCAACTCCTCCTGCAGTTTCTGAGCTTTGAGAGTGCGCTTAGCCTGTTATGAAAGACAAATAATTTGCTTTACCTACACAATAAAAGATTGTTCCATAAAAATGTGCCACAATGGTCACATTAAAAAAATTGCATTAATAGCATATGCATAAATTGAAATAAATATATAAAATATACAAATACACAAAAATATCCAACAACATGTCTTACCAGATCAACTTTTGAATATTCCTCTACAATGCGCATGTGCTCATCAGGATCGTACCCATTCCAGCGATCTCTCTTCCCATCATAATCCATTGAGAGCTGAATCTGTTGGTGCTCATCTGGTGCCAAGCCTGTGCCAGAAAACTTCGCTCCGACTTTTCTGGGTCTCTGTGAAAGACATTTTTGCACAAGATTTTATCAGAAATGGTGACTCTGGTGTAAAAGGTCCTTTCTATAATGCTGATTTGGTGCTCAAGAAACATCTTATATTAACGTCTTAATATTATCAATGTTGAAAAAAAAAAAAAAAAACAGTTGTGCAGCTTAATCATTTTGTGGAAATCGTGCTACATTTTTGTTCTGGATTACTTGATGAATAAAAAGTTGACAAGAACAGCAATGAAAGCAATGTAGCAGATGAAAGCAATGTACACAGATCAACAATGATAATCTACTGTTCCAGGAGAGAAGAAATTGTTGAATAAAGTTGTTATTTTTGTTTTCTTTGCACACAAAAAGTATTCTCACAGCTTTGTAAAATTACGGTTGACATGGACCTTTTTAACCATGTCATTACTATGTTTCTGGACCTTGATTGTGGAAGGACAATTGCTTTCATGTTTGGTTGAACTATCCCTTTAAGACAGATTTTGACATATGACAACATAGTCGCATTAACTATTTACCTCCATACAGTCTTTCTTCTTATGTGTCAAGGCTCCACAATTTTCACATGCCCCTTTTCTGAATTTTGTGCTGACCGATTTCTAGTTGACAGGGAGGCAATAAGATTTAGACACAAAATAATTGTTTTTTAAATAATTCACAGCTATCTGGGTAGAGAGAGTGCTCACTTCTTGTACACCTCTTTTATACCAATCTCCGATGGGCGCAAACAGCGGCTGTTTCTCTTGCTGGGGTCTCTGGTGCTTGAGTGTGGGTCTCTTTGATGGGTCGATGTACCAAGGGACTGATGAAATGTACTGTGGAATATGAGGGTTGATATCCCTGGTAACAAAATATTACAATCAGGGAAAACGTTACAGCATATATGGCAAAAACAGTCCAGTGCAGCCTGCTCAGTTGTTATGTTCATCCGCTTAACTTACTTCCCCTCCTCGTCAACCTCAGCTGGGGCATTTCCCAGTTTTCTCTGCTCTTCAAGCTCTTTCTTCTTCCTCCAGTCTTCTCGGGTCATTTTCTTCGGCTCTTCGAGATCTACGATCCCCTCCGTCACTTTTACCTCCTCCTTCGACATGATCTTCAGCTACACCTGCGTACAAAGACAAGTCAGAACGAACAAGCTCTTAAAAGAATAAATGTGATTCTGAAAAAAACTCCCGATAACAGACACACACAAACAATACACACACAGAGAAATATAAATAACCTAAATATGCGGTGACAAAGAGCAAACACACATAACCAACACCAGACGGTTACGACATCTATTTACAGAGACGTTGATTGAACATGAAAAGTGATAGATAGTATTGCTCATGTGCCAGTTTTAAGTCAATAAGTTATCAATTTACCTGCTGTTTAGCTGAATATGAATTGAAGATAGAACTACTGCTCGCTTGTTTACAGGCGTGCTACATGCGCACTTCCGGTCGACGTCTTCTTCGCTGCGACGAGATGCGTGTAGTTTCCTGTCTGCGGGACGCCCTCGTCTGGACTGAAGTATTGTTGCTGTCAAGACTGGAAAGCTACAGGCGGACCTTCGCGCCATGAACTGAGCAGTGTGTGTTGCGTCAGAAACAAGTTTGAGGAAGTTTAACATTCTCTCATGGTACTATTTATTCTTCATAATAACAAATGCTGCGTAAGGATGTAAAAAAACTTCGCCTGTCTCCTCCATGGATGTTAGAACAGCCTGTTAGCCTAAAACTACACCTTCCTCAGATTTGTCTTTAGCTCGAAAGGATTCAGCAGATTATGGATTCGGCACATATTTTTATATTAAGATAGATACAAATGAGGAAATCCAAGTGATTATACTGACATGATAAACACTCTGAAACCCAGAAGAAAAAAAAAGTTAAAATTACTATGAGAAGTTCAAAATATGTTACATACACACAGGCCACTCGTATAATACAATTTTCATTGTTTAAAGTAGTGCTGTTCACAGCCTTGTTGATCATTATTATGTATGAGAAACATAATGTGTTGAAATATTGCTAATATTATTAGGCATTATGGTATACAATTATATTCTTTTACACTAGTGCTGTCAAATGATTAATTCCATCCAAAATACAAGTTTTTGTTTACTGTGTATATTTATTTTGTATATACAGACACACACATACGGTATATATCTTGAAAACAGTTAAATGTATATACATTCATAGTTATATTCTATTTTAGATTTTATATATATATATATATATATATATATATATATATATATATATATATATATATATATATATATTCAAAATAGAAATATAACATTTCTCATATATATATATATATATATATATATATATATATATATATATAATGCATAATACATATAGACATTACACACACACATATTATGTAAAGAAAAACTTTTATTTTGGATGTGATTAATCGGGACTAATCATTCGACAGCACTAGTTTAAAGGAATATAATAGTATACCATAATGCTTAATAATATTCACAATATTTTAACACATTATTTTTCTCATACGTAATAATAGTAATGGAGAATCAGCAAGGTGGTGAACTCACAAGGACAATGAAGAGATGGCACTTTGTTAACTCAAAACTAAACATCCTCTCCCATAATGACACTGAGGACTATCTAAAAATAATCCTGGTAAAAGTAACTGAAACTCTGTTGGACTGAGATAGATAGCTTTAGACTAGTGACTAATATCAGTGGTTAGACAGTGGTTTCCTGAGCTGTTTATCGTATGAGATGGCAGAAATTTAGACACACTGCTAAATAATAAGTGTTTTATGTCAAAATTCATTATAGTAAGATATTTAAAAAAATATATCAGAAATCATTCATTTTGTCATATTTCCACATTAGCCACTTATTATATTAGGTGGCATGATTTATACAGACTCATTAGATGCTCGTAACGTTGTGGAAAACGTCCATATTTCAATTCAAATGCTTGTATATTGAACACTAAATGAAATTAAACAAAAAAAAAAACAGGGGAAGGGACAGTACAGTGCTAACACTCAATTCTTAGTTTCCTCCATTTGTAGCTCCAGTAATGTTTTTCTTTGCAGGTTTCTCTGTTTTGTGCTCAGAGAGCCTCGTGGCCACCGGTGAGTTTGTGGAAGAGCTCCTCGTTCAGTGTGTCGCTTTGCTGTCGTCCGCGAGTGGACATGAAGATGTATCCTCCGATGTACTCGTGCACAACCTTACAGTCTGCGTTCACACAGCTGAACGCTATGTTAATGTTTCCGTCGAATTCAATCGCCACCTACAACAGACGCAGGTGTCCGTAACGGAGATAAAAAGTAAGTCAGGGAATGCACAGAGCAAAAAGGAAGGGCGCTTCACTGAAATTAAACGAAATGCATCACAGTTGTTATAATATCATCACACTTTTATTGAAACCTACCTGTCGTATGTCCCAGTTAACGTTCCACTGTCTCATGTTATTATAACGCCAAGTCTTCACCACATCTCCGACTCCCAGGTCTATACGGATCAGGCGGTTGTTGGCGATGCCCAGAACTTCGTCCTTACGACTGCCCTTGAACCTGAGAAATAGATTACAATTATAAAATAAATCCTTCGTGTTAGCGCATACCACAGCATACTCATACAGGCTCGTTTAAAAGGTACATCGTAGGCTGACCACGATCTTCTGTCTATTCACCTGACCATGAAGTAAGAAATTCCAAAATCAGGCAGAGCTTGCCAGATCTGCAGGAACTTCAAGATGGCAGACGTCAAAGAGAGCTGCGCCACGTTCTGAAAGGCCTCCAGGATACGAGGGGTTAACTGAAAACAACAAGAGGAGGTGAAAGGCTACACAAACACCGAAGACATTGCAATATATTGTATAACGTGAAATAACTGGTCTCTCGGTCCCTCCACCTGTTTGGGCTTGTACTTCTTATGGTATCTGGGTGAGACGAGGCTGTGTGTGTTGATGCTGTCGTCAGTCTGCGCCGTGGGAGCTGCGGAGTTTGAACGCTGCATTGAAAGGAACGTCTGGATGTTCTTCACTTCACTTTCGTACGAGCTGTCCAGTAACGTCAAGCCTTTGGACGCCAGCTTACAGGCGGCCATCCACTGAGAATACTGCTTCTCCTGATTCAGGGGGTAGGTTAAAACTAAATGAATTCATTCATTTATTTATTTATTTTTTAAGTAGATATAATTCGTTTTGATCTCTGCAAGTACACAAATGTTCAAAAGTTGTCAATTCTGCTCTTTTGGATTCAAAGAACAAGGGACACTAAAAAATATGGTGTACACAAAAGTATTAAGCATCACAATTATTTTTTAACATTGATAATAACAAAAAATTTGAGCAGCAAATTAGCATATAAGTATAAATTCTGAGGGGGTCATGTGACACTGAAGACCAATGCTCAAAATTAAAATAGCTACTTAAAATTTAAATTTGCATATTTTATTGCAGAATATATTATATAAAAAATACATCAAAATATAAAATAAATAATGATACAATTTTTACAATATTACTATTTGATCAAATGCAGACTTGGGTTATTTAATAGACCACTTCTTATCAGAGTTTTTCTTTTGTTATACGTACATTTTCACATCGCAAGTAGATTTCATTCATGCCGTCTGGTGCAGGAACGAGGAGTTTGATGCAGAATTTCTGGCCCGCTACGTTGACATCAGGGGCAACCTCACAGCCTACAGAGAAGCAGAAGTGTCTCAGATAACAGATAACAGCCTACTTTCTTTTCAGCCTTGACTAAGGTGTGAAAACATACTCACATGTTGTACAAGCACAGTGTGGGAAGATAAAATAAAAGTCAAGTTAAATTTAAAAATGACCTTTCAGGTTCAGTTGTTGAATGGGCTCTCCGTAGCGATCCTCTACACTTTTATAATAGGAGATCGATGTGTCCTGAAATTTGCACCAGTATTGCTTGTAACCCTTCAGAGTTAGTCTCTTAGGCCTGCAGGGTGGAAAAAGATTAAAGATCAAATTGATTAAGCCCTTATTATGCAAACCTTAATGTTTAATCCAATCTGACTGTTTCTTTGTAGTTGTTAGTGAAAGTAGGATTCAGTAGGACTTGGCCAAAGAAAAAGACCTTACCGAAATATTTTCAAATGGTCATTCAGCTCTGGGGCAGTCATGTTATCCTGTGAAAGTAAATCCAATTTTTATAGCTCTTCTGATAACAGATTTAGTACCTCTGAATCTGTCCCTGCATCCCTGCATCCCTGCAGCTCAATCTCCACGCCTCATTTTCTGCTATTCTATTAGTATAGAGGAAGTGTCTCTCACCAGCATCTCTGTGCTGTTGCTATCTCCCACCATCTTGACCTCCAGGGATTTCAGGGCAGAGTCCAAGTCATCCATCCCTTGACAGGAAGAGACCAGGTCCTGAGACAAGGACAGTTTTCCTATGTGGTACTGAATAAGAGAGCGAGAACAACAGGAAGATGTTAGAATGCTGTTATTCCTTTTATGCTGTTTCAAAAACGTAGTTTGACCGTGCTCTTTTGTTGCTTGTTTTCATTTAGGTGCGTTGATCCAACAAATCACTTTTTATTAGACCATGATCCACACTCACATGAAATTCTCTTTTCTTTTTGTTTTATATTACCCGTATTCCTTTTATGCAAACATCGGTTTAGCTGTTTATCTGTTTTGTAGTTGCAATGGCCATATTGATTGTTAGCTTTTCTCTTTTGTACCTGCAGGGCTCCAAAGAGCATCATTTCCTCTTCTGTGCAGTCTATGTCCTCCAAGAGAATAGCCCAGCGAGCTTGTTCATACAGCTGCGTCAAACGCACCGCATCATACTACAACAACAACGAGAGAATCGATTTTAATTTATTGATTCTTCGAAATAAAATGAAGCCATGCGTCTTTACCACCGCTACCTTGGGATCCATATCATAAAAAGTGTAGTATTTGAAACGAAGCGATAGTTTGTCATTCTCCTGTATTCCCTGCTGCATTAGTGAACGAGACGAATCCAGCCACCTGCAGAGAACAGAGGAAGACTTATATTAAGGATGAAATGTGAAGTATTATTTTAGACTTATTGTTTTAAGTCTTTGTTTCTCTGCTTTACCTGGTGTGGATATGTGTTTTGTCCACCACACTGGCTGGCCGGTAGAGTTTAGCCATGACTTCAGGAGCAGGTGAGGGCAAACTGACAGACAGCATCTTATACACAGCCTCAGTCTTTGGAGAGTCAGCAAAATGAGCCGGCATGCCATTGTACAGAGCTTGAACAGAGCCTACATCCAAAAAAACAATTGTTTCCAACATGGAAAAACCTGAAGGACTGAGGACTGTAGCAATGACTCCTAATTAGCCTTGCCATCACAGGAGAAAAATACATTCTACTAAAACGTCTCTTAATATTTCACAATATTAGTTTTTACTGTATTTGCAAAAAAAAAAGCATTGAGGATACAAAAACATGTATAGTACAGCGGTGTATTAAAAGCTTCTTTAATGTGTTATTTTGTGCACCTGCGGTTAGAGGAACATCTGTAATATCATACAGCTCTTCTGAGGAGTCTTTGTCTTTCTTTTTCTTTTTTTCCTCAACAGGACGGAGCAAGGAGAGCTCCTCTGGGTGACGTAAATCTGAAACCAAAATGGTAACCTTAAACTTTCAGATTGCTTATGGAGGGGGTGTTGGATCCAAGCTTGATCCTTCACTTACTGATAACCCTGCAGATGCCCATAATTGTGCGAAATACGGGACTGGAGAAGCAGGCTCGCATTTTCAGCGTGGCCCCGTTCGGTAAGCCCAGTCGCAGAGACTTGTGCTGCGGGGTGAAGAAGAGGCGAGCGTCTGCGTGGACCCCGCATTTGTCCAGAGTCCAGCCGGTCCTCAGCAGCCACTGCTGCTTCTGCTCCCACCACAGGGCGTGATCGGACCAGTCCTTCTTCAGATCTACAAATAAGAGGGTAAATACAGATTTAGGAACCAGGATAAAAACAGGTTTCTTGTGGTGATATGCTATTGTTTGGAGTAGGTAAAGGCTGCATTTATCAGATCAAAAATATAGAAAACAATTCTCACAATTGAAGTATTTTCCCAAAATATTTTAAAATTAAAATTTTACATTTACAGCCATTACATTTTAAAATGGCCATTACTAAAATGATCTTTCTGATATGCAAAAAAAATCATTCTGATAGGAGTATTTTTGGTGTTTAAAAAAAGTTGAAAACTGCTGTTGAAATCATGATGTATATTGTATTCATGATTCTCTAATAAATATAGCTAAAGTTCTATAGAGCAGCATTTATATAAAATTAATATCTATACTAACAATGTAAAAGTCACTTTCAACCAGTTTTAACACCTTCCTTTTTCAGTAGAAGTATTAATTAAAAAGAAATATACTGATCATAAACTTTTTAATGGTAGTACATGTCAGTCCATTGTGAGACATGAGGATGTTATAGTATGTGTATAAAAAAGCAAATATAATAGCCTTTATTTGAAGCATCTAGATCATAACTCACTGGTCATCTCAACTAATTTGAGAATAACTCCACCAATGTGCAGATCAGAGGTCACGCTGACTTTAAGAGGTGGGGCGTCCGGACCAAGATCCTCCACTGTGACTGTAAGGTCCCACGCTGCCATACTGCTGACAAGGGATAGTAAAAATACGGAAACATCGAGGTTTGATCAGACATTATTCTGTTTAAAAGCGTCGGTTTTGATGGACCAAATGTTAAACGCATGATGAGCAGCCGTATCTCACATGCTTAGCATGATCACGCTGATGGAAATGTTGGTGACACATCACCAGATCATGCTTCATCCAGCCTCGTTTGCTCCTAGTTTACCGAGGCCGATACTTCCCGTTTATACACGAATCTAATGGAACCACATTTCCTCTTTTGGTAAAGTGTCTAATTCACCGATGTGTGTAATAGGGTGTGTTGGTTTATATATATGGGTCACGTGGGTGTGTGTGTGATAATTCTGAAAATAGTTGACTGAAACTGAAAACTGAAATAGACCCAAAAATATTAAATCTGTAACGCAAATGCCATTTGAACTTTACAATAAAATAAATTAATGTAGACACAACGCTGCAAAATAGTGCAACGTGTCGTAATCACCTTTAGATAATATCCTGTTCAAATAAATAAAACGCTTTAGATGTAATTTATACCACCTTAATATTTTGTATTGTACATTTCTTTTCTAAACGATTACCTATTTGTTAGTTATCTGAAATAAAATGAACAGAGAACTTTCTCACTGTCATTTTTTTTAAAATTACAGTTAATAGCTCAAAATATAATTTAAGCAATGATTATTTTGTTACCTTGTCTGTTTGGCTCTGGATCTGCTGGTGGTAGTGTCTCTCTCTGGTGCGGTCAATTAAATGATGATAGGTCTCTTCATGAGATAAACAGACACACATGCATATAGACAAGACCCCTCTGCTGTAAAATCAGTTGTGGTTTTTCAGGGTATGTCAGAGCTGACAGAAAAGGGTGTTCCTCTTTTCTTAGCTTCCGTGTAACGGAACTGTGTATGACTGTTGTTTTCACACTAAATGTGCTCTTACCCAATATAACAGAAACTCAACCACGTAGACTCATGTTATATGGGCATGAAAGTACCACCTAGACAGCTGAGTGTATTACGCACTGTTTTTTTAATCAACACAGAGAAAAATAAAAATAAAAAGGGCAGGCCTATGTGGGATACACACAAAAAATGAAATTTAAATCATATTGAAATTTCATCTTACACTTCATTTTAATGTTTTCTAGAAATGGAGAGTAAATGCAATATTTGCAGGTAAGACTTCAGAGCTCATAATTATTATGCAAATCTTCTGACTTGTAGGCCTATTTGTTTTAGAAAGTTTAGACAAATGTTTGATAGTGTTGTCGAATTAATGAAAAATACAGTAAAAAAAAACAATATTACAGATATTTACTTCTATTGTAATATATTTAAAATTTAATGTATTCCTGCGATGGCATGGTTGAATTTCTAGCAGTCAAACCTCCGATTTTACGTGTCACATGACGCTACTATTACCAATACAAGTGATTGGGAAACTGAACATAGCTAGTTACAGCACCTAAATTCATATGAAGCGTAATCCAACTTTGGGTCTTTGACAGAAAGTCAACTGTACTAGTCAGACCAAAATGAGGTTATTAGTAACAGGACAACTTGGCTAAAATATTGTGCAGATCTTTTAAATCTAGTCGCCAAGATACTGTATTCAGTATCTTACAAATACATTCAGAAAGTGTTCAAAATGATGCAACAATCAGTTTTACATGGGTCCCGGCACACACAGGAATAAGTGGAAATGAAAAAGTGTGTAAATTAGCAATAGGGAGACAATAGAGATACAAGATTCATTAAGGCTTTAATCTGGAGTAAAAAATTGGCAAGTAAAGTGGAACAATGGGGAGATGGTTACTGATTAATCAACAAAGTAAATCAAAATATAAAAAATATATATATATATATATATATATATATATATATATATATATATATATATATATATATATATATATATATATATATATAAAGTAATGAATGAATAGGTTATTTATAAAAGAAAAATGTTAGGGCATATCAATTTAAATAAAACTTAAAATAGTAGCGAAACATCCACATGGAGTATTGAACGATGTCCTGTTGAAACAATACCACGTGTGTTTCTAGAAAGAAGTACGAACTAGAAAGGAGAGTAAAAGATCTCGTTTCCAGCGTCGTACCGCTAGATGTCAGTAAAGGACGAATGATGTTGATCCGGGACAGTCCAAAGAACGAGAAGCGCTCGCGAGCGAATATACGGACCCCTACACGTTGGTACGGTCCCGTTTGCTTTCATTGTGTCAGGCAGCTGAGTTTCAATTTCACTATTGTCATCTCAGAAATACCGCGCATTGCTCGCTACAACCGAATTAAAATCGAAACGGGGATAAAACTGAAGGCTCAGACGGGAGACACTCGAGCTTTAAATTTTAAGTCCGCCAGCTGTCAAGACAGTCCATGGCGTTTCAGATGTCAAAACTTGCTGCTCGTGTTTGGCTCCTCGGAAGCTTTGGGGTCACGTCCAGCGCAGGGAACAGATGTCCGACTCATCTCGGTTTGATCAGCAGACTTGCACATCGCTCCTTTCGTGCGCTCAAAGCGCCGCCCTCCCCGGGGCTCTTACGTAAAGCAGACAAGTGGGAGAAGGTTTCCACGGCCTCAAAGTCACTTCACAGGCGGAGTGGAGGGGCTGTTAAGCTCGCGGGCGCCGTGGGGCTCTCCGCCGGGGCCCTGGCCTCTCTGAGCACGAGCACGAGCGCGCGGCCCGAGCTGAACCTGCATTCAGAGAGCAGCGACTGGACGGAGGCGAAGAGTGAGTCCCTGCCTCTCCAGAGATCAGAGCCACTGTCCCACGCGCACCAGAAGCATTACCTCCTTCAGAGCGATCTGGCTCTTTATCCAGGACGTTATCCAAATTATCTATCCATGTGTCTGTATATTTATCTACACTGTAAAACAGTTATGCAAAATTTACAGTAAAAAAAACTGTCAGCTGTGGTTGCCAGAATTTTACTGTAAAAAAATACGGTAGCCAGATTTAATTTATTTTACAGATTTAACTTAAACATATGCCAGCCTACTCAAAATGCTAAAATCAATTTAGTACCTTTGGTAAGACGCTGTCAAAAGCAGGTGGTGAAGAAAAAGTTGCATGATGAACCAAAGCTTTTCCACAATCTGAGAGAAAATAAAACAAACACTTAAATATATTGGAGGTGCCCCGTCATCCACGCAAGTACTAAAAAGCATCATAGTAAAAAATGAAACTAAAATAAGGAAAAGATGCCTAATGTGCATAACCGATGAGAAAAAAGATAGTTATTTCAATTTAAAAAAAAAAGCATAAAATGTGAATCTAACTGGTAATCGCTGGAATGTCAATTTAGTTTTTTTACTGTAATTTATATATACCATTTTGTTTCCAAAGACTGTATTTTAGTGCAAAATTACATGAAATGACCATTATATAATAGAATCACTGCATTTGTCAATATCAATGTACTGAGCCCTGAAATTTGTAAATGAAAATCAAATCGTTTTTTTTCTTGTTATTTATGTTGGCTGACTTGGTTTGCATATTTGTCTTTGCTAGAAAAGCTTTGCTCCATGGATAAGGAGAAGAGGAGGGAAATGTACAGGATTGACTTTATTCCTCTGGAGAAGATTCCTGTCTGGAGTCCATCAGGTGAACAAAACACACTAAAGCACTCGGCACGTACAATAATCATACAGAAAATCATTTTGTTTTAATCCTGAACTAATTGAACCGCTTTGGAGATATGAGACATGAATAGAGTGTTGTAGATTAACTTTTTTGTGTAAATACATGACAGTTGTGTGCTTGTTTTTAGGCGACCGGTCTTGCACGCCTCGGTACAAAGCCAACGAAGAGCTGAATAAGAAAATATCGCTCTTCAGTGGTGACATCACAAAACTGGAGATTGACGCGGTCGCCAACGCAGGTGAGAAACACAGTACAGGAACATTCGTAGTCAACATTACCTGGTCTGCCAAACAGTTTTTATTGTTTCCCAAGTGCGCTTACGCCTGGCCGTATATCATAAACCTAAAACACAGATTCAGCAGTTTATTGTTAACAAGTTCATTTCAGCAGTTTATTGTTAGCAGTTTTTGCACACAGAGTCTTGGTCATTTTTTTTTTTTTGCGTAATTAATTGTTTTTCCATAATTCCAAGAATCATTTTTGTTGAAAATGCAATGCGCAGGAGGATTTGGCATAGTTGAGCTTTAGTGCTCTAGGCCGTGTTTTCTCAGAATGAGCGCTGCCCTATATATTAAGGCAGTGAACCTTTCATCTTTGTTTGCAGCGCTAAATGTCTGTTTGAGTTCAGAAAGCACTTCAATAGAGCAAAGAAAAAAAAAACCTTCTCGGTTATATTGCTCTTTTTCCAGTACTAATAAAGTTGCCTTTTATAAAGAGCAGAAATCCTCAGCAATCCTCATCGGTGGATGTCACGTCACTAGGTGGAGATAGAGCTTACTGTCTGCGTGGCATCCAGTCAGTCCCTTTGTAGACGCACCTGAAGGTTTCAGAAATGTTCGTCTGCATTTGCGGGTTTGTTCTTGGCAGTTGCAGAACAAAGTGACTTTCGGTGACTTTCAAGCTTTTTCACATTTGCATCCTTTAAATAGCTAAAGAGACAAGTCAGGCGCTAAGACGACAGACTAAAAACTCTCCCAATTGCATCTTAGTAAAGATGCACCTGCAAGCTTCAGTCGGAACAGCTATATTTAATTTGGCAACAGAGGGACAGGTTTACAGCATATTCAGTGGGTTGCACTTGTGTACGTCTATTTTCGCAGTGTTGTTTCCTTCATGTAAAAATAAATATGTTCTACCTGAACTCATGTCCATTTTAGGTCAGGTAATGAATCAATTTGATAATTAATACGCTGCTATTAAAGTCAGCATTTCAAGATATTTAGCATATTTCCATTAGCATATTCATACAGCGTTAGTAGAGTGCTCAGCTTCATTATTTCTCCATCATCAGCTCTAAGCTGCCATAAAGCAAAGCCATGACTGGTTAATGTTTTAGCAATTGTATTAGCAAAAGTCTTTATGTTTACTGCTAGTCGGCCTAATGGAGCTCATACAGGTGTGCAGAGAGATTGGGTTTTTTTTTAGACTTGTTTGGAACATGAGCAAAAAGAGAAGTGGGCGAGGAGAAAAAGAAGCTGAAAAGGCAAAGGACTAAGAGTGGGCATGGAGAGAAAGAGAGAGTTTGTCTGACAGGGCATTGATTCATCTCTCCCAGTTGACGCATTGATCGGCTGGCCGTAGGTCTCGGTGTAAAAGCGTGAGGATTAACAGACTGTCCAGTGGTCATTAATTTAGAGGTTGGAATGAACTTCCCAGTACTGCTAAGTGTGCATCTCACTCACCAAAGTCCCCAAGTGAACACAAGCATGCACTTTAAGAGGATTCTACCTGTATGTTTTTCTAGCATGTTGCTTTATAGGTTTTGCAGGTGCTACTTGATGAAAGATTATAAAGGCAAACATTTTCTTGTTTTCTGAATAACATGCATGTGCTTATTTTTTTAGTACACACTTTTAACATAAACTAATTAATTTAATAACGATAAATATTTGTCAGTCATACATGAAAGGCTGCAGAATCGAAAAATCGTGGCATAGCTTATTACTAACTATTTTCATTTATTAGATTTTAATAATAATATTAAAATGGTTGCATTTGGTTCATATGCTTAGAATCAACATCTGTTAAATGTATTCAGTTAAAACGTCTGAACATGGTTAAAATGTGAATAACTTCAAATAGTTAAAATGTATGGGACTGGGATGATTTTTTTGGATGATAAGTACTATTTTAAACAGTCTGTTTATGAGTAATATTAGAAATTCATTTATGTATGAATGACAAATATGCATTGCGTTAAGTATTAGTTTATGTAATGCAATTCAAATGTCAAATTCAGGCTTAAATATCTCTTTGAGTGCAGCACACCAATGTGAAGAAAATGATGCATGTACTGAAACACACCCTTATCTGTTATAGTCAGTGTTTATATAATTCAGTGATCGTGTATTTGACAAGTCACCTTACAAATGTAACAGTCCACTGATTATTTCTGTTGCATTTATCTTTACCTTTTCATTTGTGGAAACTGCAGGGGTGAGCAAGATTTTTGGCAAAGGGGCCACGCAAGGGGGGGGGCATAATTAAATTTCCTTGGAGTTGCAATGTTCTTCACTATTGTATCTTGTATTCTAAAAGCCGAGACAAGTCTATGTACTCATTCGTATAAAAGGTACACAATTTTCTGAAGTATGTTTGACTAATGGGGTCACTTAGTCTATTTTTCAAACTACCCCTCAGTATTTCTCTACCAGGCATTATACAAGGTTTATTTTACTTTCTTTCTGGAGAGTTATGACTCATATTTACACAATAGTGAGGTAAGAGCCTTAGCCTCTTTGAAATATTATAGGAATAGTTCATTTTCGTTAGTTCATGCAGTACAAATTGGATCATTATCAAAGGAATTGCGTCCTGCTCATGTGCCCATTTTTTTCAAAAACTGTCATGAAATCATCTAATTTTAAGATAGAGTGGTTGTTGCTTCTATCCACATAGTGTAGTGTTTTCTAACCCTGGTGACTACACATTTTGGTCTTCTTGCTTATCTGGCATAACCATTTAATGTAAGCGATGTAAAGCGATGTGGAGATGTAAGCAGCACAAAACAACGACTTTCATTCTAATCACCTCCAGTTTGATGGCACCAGAGAGAACATACCCACGGTTGCCATATTGGGTGAATTGAATTAAATACTGGATAGGCTTTACAGGTTTAAACTCTGAGTATGTGCTGCTGAGTGATTCCAGAGCTTTTGAATAACCAAACTATTTAGGGATAGTTGACCTGGGGCTGGATTAAACCGTGCTGAGGGTTTGTCTGTTCACGTGCTAGACTCATGAAGGTCAGAATGAAGCAACCATTGAATTGAGCAAAAACGTACATTCTTTGAAACTTTGAGAACTCAATCAGTCAATAGCGAGAGTGATGGAGAGGTGGGCTGGAGTGGGGAGGACTGTTTGTCTGTTGTTCTCAATAAAGATTGGATTTACAATAACATTGCCTCCACCCCCTGTCCTCTCTCTCCTCCCTCTCACAACATTTTACAGCTCTTGGCTCCTGGATCAGCCCTATAAAACACCGTAAACATAAAATCCACAAGCACTTAGGAACTGTCCTTCCGAGAGCAGGGGTGGAGGGAGGGATAAACATCCTTTTTACGCCACTAGCCATCCATCGCTCTGTCAATCCACTCATCCATCTAGTTAGGGGGAGAGGATATACTGTCCTGTATTGGTTTATTAAGATGCATTACGTTGTGAATAGCGTATTGTGATTGGATTTGTGAGAACCCCCCCCATCAACATGCCCTTGTCTGTTTTACAACTGAAAAGTACACACAGACACACACTCAAAAAATGTTATTATTAGGGGAAGGTTATGATGTAGGATCATAACCTCAAAACTGAATAAACAGTGTTGTTTAATGAAGATTATTTGGAGTGTTGCCTCACAATGTTTGCTCATGGGAGAAATTGCATTCGTCGTCCATGTTTTGTCTGTTGGGAATTAAAATTGAGAGTCAGTGTTCGGAGTTAAAGATAAGCATTATTGCAGACAGATACAGAAACGATCCCAGATAAGAGGGACGCCATTTAGTATAGATTAAAATGGAACCAAGTGTTTTTATTAAATTTCTTGAAAATAACAAAATTGGATGGATTTGATTGAATTTCTGTATTCTAAAAAGCAACAACAGAAGTGGAGGGCACCGTGAATGGGCTGAAGGTTACTAGTTATTATTTTTTTTCTTAAATTTCTACTTTTGACTGACAGCGGAATAATCTAGAAAGCCCCAAGATGTGTTGCGCCGAACTCTATCTTTACCCTCAGATAGAAAAATAGCCCCACAGATAGAGGAGAGAGGCATGACAGAGGATGAGAATGAAAAGAGTAATGCCGCATTTCGGCCTGCGCAGTTTTAGCCTTCACTGCCGGGTAAGACGGTATGCATAATTCACACTGATATGTCTTCCTTTCACAGAAAGCTTGTGATATTCACACAGCTTTAGCAGGGAGTGTGGATAGCGCCACACAAGGCGTATGTAAAATGTGTAGACATCTCTAAATAGGTCTGAAAATGCAGCTTATTTGTCAAAGAGCATAAGCCATTAAATCTGTTATCTGTTGCAAATGAAGCTCAGCATCCTTAGCTGGTGGTTCAGACCCCTCTCACCAGCGTAGGCGAATTTAAAATGAGTTCACACTGAGAAATCTCACATCTCTCAGCATATGCCACATTGTTGCTAATTGGAAACCAAGCTTGTTGGAGGGAAATGGTTGTCACACACGCAACCCTAATAAATTCATTCTGTCTGTGTCGCTTAGAAAATTTCATTTCAGCGAAATGGCTTTTCTTTTATATAGCGTTTTAGCCAATTTAGTTTGTTTTCTTGAATGCTGCGGCAATTTAAAGAAAAAAAAGGGTTTAAACATGTATTTGAACAATGAATATAAATCGAATGAGAATATGAGCTGTTCATATATTTTGGAACGTCCAGAAATTCCCAAATGTAGTGCCGTGATTGAATTCTGTTTGATGCCCAAGGCTTTGGAATCAGCTTTCGGTTACTAAACCTTTAATGATATGAATGATTTAGGATAAAAAAAAAGAAAGATCTGAGCATGTTTGCAGAATGGGCAGCCTCGTAGCATTTGTTTCAGTCCTTGTTAAAACCCTCCCACCTATACCGTTCTCAAACAATCAATTGCCACTTTAGCTCCAATCAAGGAATTTGAAATTGTTGGTCTCCTCTTAGTCTAATTAGTCTAATTGACCCGATGTGGTACATGCAGGGAAAAGAGGTATATGCGGTTCAGCAGGGACGACTTCTGAGAGTCGCTGCTGCTGCTGTTTAGATAGGTGCAATCGTTTGGTGTAATTGTAATTTCTCAGTTTGGTTTCGCTAGGTACAACGTGAGAGGCGCTCTGAAGCCCCTAGGTGTAGCTTCTCAGGATTTGATTTACCAGTAATTGGAGCTTGTCAAGCTCTCAAGTTAATTGTTGGGTATTGTGAAGTTGGCCTTTTTAACAGGTAATTTTAGTGGCAAAAGCTGCTTTCAGGTATTCTTTGTCTTTGGCTGATCGTTACGGATGCTGTTATTGCACCTTCCTCCATATGTCAGTGTCTGCAACAGTCTTAATGCTTAATAAGGCTCAATAATTTGATGTTGCTGTGAATTGTAAATCTCTATGAAAGAAGGTGCTGTTTTCCAATTATCTAGAATTAGATTTTTGGAGAAATGGGTTTGGGAACAGGTGCAAAAAACTAATTGAACTGTATGTTGTCTGAGAATCCGCGCTGAGGACATCATGTGCTTTTACGTACACATTAAGCTATTGAAGAGCTTGTGTTTAAAGGCCATTCTTTCTTGGATACTGTATCCTGCGCTTCCCCCTCTCATTATATTGATCTCTACATTGCTTACACAGGCATTACCACACTCTCCAGATTGGAGGCATGTTTGCTTTTAAACAGACACTATCAAAATGGCTGTTTTCCTTATTCACTCTTCCAGCGGATGAATGTGTGCCATATATGCCTATCAATGCCACCATGGAGATTTAGCTTCATAAGGACCTTAAGAACTGACAAGGGGATTTTGTCTCATACATGAATTTGATATTATTTTCAAGTGCAGGGGAAATGTTTCCTTGGAATACAGATGATATATTTCTGTATATATATATATATATATATATATATATACACATCGACCATGTGTTTCATCACAACTTTTAATGATACATATATCAATGAAAAAGATAACAAGCTTTATTTACTATTCATCATGATGTATATCCATATCTATAACGAGAGAAAGAAGAGATTTACATGGACTACTTTTTGAATAGTTCACTTTTAAAATGCATCAGAAAAAGGCTGGAAAATTGCAGATCCGGTACGGATATCCTTTTAGTGTTCCTACCTTTCTACTCTCCCGGCTAATGCTGCGTTTAAGTCACACAAAGTCAGACAAACAAGTGGATTGTCTTTAATCAATTAAAGACCTTTGTTCTCTCTCTTCCTTGTTAGCCCACACACAAGATGCAGAGGTTCACAGTGTTACATATTTTATTAATCCCTGATTTCTGTTTTTCCTGCACCTCAGGGGTATAGATACACTCTGAATGCGCAAAGATTGTAATGAGCCGACGTGTTAAAGTTGTCTGATCATTTATCATTTTTTCTAGTCACCTACTAGATTTCATGTCCATGATATTTTCTGGTATGTTCTGTATTAACAAGTCCTGCCCTTCAGTTAGCTTTTTTACATGCTGAATTGACTGCATTATCTATGTCAGCCTGTCAGTTTGGGTTCATTCATCAATTAGCTTTGCCCCCTTTATGATTGTCATTCTGTTTAGTTTAAATAACCTCAGATTTCTTAAAGTCATTCCTTTCGTCATAATTGAAGTGCATTTGTCTGTTGTCGAGCAGGTAAAACTACTGAGCTTGGCATATTTTGACTGTTCTTGAAACCTCTATGTGGTGAATGAAAAATGTGATTTTTTTTTTTTTCATAAGATATTCACTTTTCACTGTCTTATTTTTTTGGACAAATTTTCTTTGTGAACATGAAACCTTTTTCTGTGCCTTCATCTTTTTCCTCCTCTTTCCTTTTGTCTCCTTCTACCCCACTTTTCTCACTCTCATTAAAAGAAAAGAAACCCAGTAGCAATTTGAGGTCTTTCATTGTCAAAACCATTATCACCACTGTCAGCTCTCTGGGTTGGGAACAAAGTCCTCGTGCTGCGTGCAAAAGAAATAGAGAGAATAAAGGAAAAGCCCATAAAAGGAGGGAGAGAGAACTGAGAATTAGAATTTGAATAACAGCCCCCCAAAAAGATTTCTTTTTTTTGTTGCCGTCGTCAGTGTCCCCCAGAACAGAAAGGCATCAGTTTTCCCCAGTGCATATATACACAGTAAAGTCCAGGTAGTAAAATTATATCTATATGAACCCGGTCCCAGATCTCATCATTATCATCATCATCATCATCATCATTATCATCATGCTAACCCTTAAAATGAGCTAGTTTTAGGACACTGATAATCATTGGTACTAAGATGCAAAAACAGCTTCAATTATCATCTGAATATTGGATAACATCAACACCAAGAGTGGTATCCCTGGCACTTTCTGACTATTATAGTTATTTTAAGCATGTTCCAAAGGGTTTATTCCCATTAAGAACAATGTTTTAAAAACAGACTAAAGGAGGCACAAAGGGTACTTTGGAATAGGGGTGTGCCGAATGAAATTCACATAATTCATACTAAACTCTTAAAAATAAATGTTCCAAAAAGGGGTTTTCACAAGAACCAGTTTTTGTTCCCCAAAGAACCTTTCAGTTGAATGGTTCAGATTTTTTTTTCTTAGTTTGAAGTACATTTTATTAATCTAAATAACCTCTTTCCACTGAACGGAATGAAAAAGTTCTATGGATGGCAAAGGTTCTTTGTGGAACCTCTGATGCCAATAAAGAACCTTTATTTTTAAGAGTGTATTGCAAGGTGTTCTTGTTTTTATGTAACCATTTTATTATTGTTTTGCATCATTTATGTAGAATAGAACAGTCCATATAGCCTTTTTAACACCTGGGCTTGAATAGTAATTCACAATTTTTATTCTTGTAACATCACCACTAAATTACCCAATTCAATTTGCAGAATCCTGATTTTCTTTTCAAACATTGTCACATTACACCAGTGCTCCAATGGTGAGAAATCTATTCTATTTTAAGTATAAATATTTTGATTTGAAAAAAATCTACTTGAAATTTTCTATCCAGTAATAAGATTTTGTGAATGATAGATGGGGGAAAATGGTCCCTTTAGAATCGGCACACCCCTACTTTAGAACCTAGGGAAAAGAACCCTTACCCAACTGCTTTACCTGATAACAGGAACAGAATAGGAAGGGGGTTATACAAAAGGCTATCACGTGTATGAATAATCTATGTCTGGAATTCCCCCTTCTCTGTACCCTCGGTTTGTTCCATAGCCTGGATTTCCTGTGTGGTTCAGGGTGCTCCTATATAGAGTTGCATTATTAGAGGGAAAGATAGTATGAATGTATGTCATATCCTCAACTTTTGCCTTGGGCTGCAAAGGCTGTTGGGCAGACATTGGTGTCATTTGAAAGCCGTGAGCTCTGATTTCTAAGATGGATGTGTCTTTTATGGTTCCAGACTCAACATAGTCATCGTAATGTTTGCTGGCACCTCGAGACCCAACAACATCTCTGCCGTATATAGAATGGTCACCTGGTGCAAGATACCCCGCACGGTGTCCATACCAGCAGAAGATGCCAAAAATTAAGAACAAAGACACCAGTGCTGTTGCACCTCCAATAATTCCAGCAAGTGGTAGGGCTGACAGTTGGTCAGTTCCTCGATCACTGTCCTGGTCTGAAATAGGCTGCTCGAGGGGATCAGTTTCTGTTTTGGCACAAGCAGGGTGCTCATGCTCTGAGTTTGTGTTTATGTTTAAACCTCCACTTGCTGTAAAAGAGGTTCTTTTACCATCGTTTCCAGAGAGAGGCACCAAGCAAATTATATAACTTGACTGGGGCTGTAGTTGTGTAAGTAAATACTCACGGCGATCCCCTGGCACAAGTGTTTCTGTGATTGACCCCATTGCAGGACTGTTGCCTAATCGCAACCAGGAAAGTCTGAAGGAGGGGACTGGCTGTGCTGCCTGCCAGGTAATGTGAACTGTCTCTGGTGTGAGAGGTTTTACACTGATTAGTAATGATTTACCTGTAACTCCATTTCCACCTCCAAGACTGTCCTGGCTAATATCTGAATACTTGTGGCCTGGTCGTCTGGATCTGAGGGTAAAGAGAGAACCCTGCGGAAGTGGAGGGGTTGTTGTAGCTGGTGCTTGTGTAGGAAAATAACTTTTTTCCTTCTTTGCTCCATCGTTTCCGACTATTCCACCTGCAGTATCTACGCCGACCTCACAGTCTTCCAACTGACTTGTAAGGTCCCTTAGTACCATGCCTCTTAGTCTCTCTGGTCCATGGCAAGTTAAACCTCTCACAGTCACTGATGATCCTCGCTCATGCAACCAGTCATGAAGCCAGCGAAGGTTGCAGCCGCAGTACCAAGGATTTCCTCGGACAAGTAATTGCGAAAGGTTGTCCAGGTCCTTGAATAAACCTCTTGGGAGAGTCGTCAAATTGTTACCTGATAGATCCAGTTTCTGTAGCCTTCGCATGCCATCCAGGGAGCCTCGTGGCATGTGGGCAATGGCATTGTCCTGTAGATAGAGGCGAAGGAGATGCATACTTGGAAGATTTAATGGTGGTGCCTGGAGTGAATTACGAACCAAAGAGAGCTCTGTGAGATTAGAGAGCCGTGAAAATGTATCATCTGCGATACGCTGATTTGCCAGCAGATTTCCATCAAGGAAGAGACGTCTTAGAGAGGAGAGACCTCGAAATGCATGTGTTGGTATAGTTGAAATCCGATTGTCGTCTAGGCGGAGCTCCTCGAGTGATGCAGGCAGTCCTGATGGTATACTCGAGAGATGGTTGCGTGACAAGAACAGAAGACGCAGCCTCGGATTGTTGGCGAATGCTTTGTCTTCTATACTCACGGTTGAAACCGAATTGTCGTCCATGTGAAGCTTCTCCAGTAGGGGGAGCCGTGCAAGAGCGGAACGGGGTAAAGTTCGTATATTGTTGTCCTGTAGGTGAAGTTCTCGTAGCGACGGAGGCAGATGTGTTGGAAAATCATCAAGTTCATTATCATAAAGGTAAACTACTCGCACAGTCAGTCGTCGCTCTAAAGATGTTGGTAGGCCAGCGTTGTCGATGCGGTTGTTTTGCAGATAGAGCACGGCTGCCGTTAATGGTAATGGTGGGATGATACTCAAGCCACGGTCATTGCAGTAAATGAAGCCGTCATCACACCTGCAAGCTGAGGGGCATGGCACGTCTCCCTGAAGCTCCGCCTCCCCAAGTGCTGCCTCCGCGGCAGCAGCTGTTGCTGCAGCAAACTCAAGGACTTCAACCAATAATGTTAGACATAGGAGAAGTAGAAACAACCAATCGCGGAGTTCAACTAGGCTCTCTGTGGCCATAATTCCAGGCAGTGTACCCCACTCTCTCTGCAGAGGTAATTTAACCCAATGTTTTTAAGTCAATATTCTTGGTCAGTGTAGTTGGGAAAACGCAGGTCTTACTTGCCCTTCCTTACTTCCGATCACAAACCTGTGGGAAATATAGAAAAGATTTTTTTTTTCAAAATACAGAGGGTAAATTCAGTGTATAGTTCAGTGCAATTATAAGTCCACATATCTGTTCCAGTATGCTGTCTGACTTTTACATGACTTCTGCTTAAATGTGAAAAACACTGCAAGGTGGTAAGAGGTTAGTAAGCAAGAGCAGAGAAGATCAGTCAAGCTGAACACTTTCTAGATAACCCTAACAGAGCAACTGAAAGATAGGGAGCATTAGACATAACATTAAAATAAAACAGAACTGAAAGAGAACAGCAAATGGACTGCAGTTGAGCTATGTAAATGAATTGTGTGGAAAGAGTTGAATGTAACAATTCCCCTCTATATTACTCACTGAAAACTGTAGGTGTGAGGTGGTCGTTCTGAACTTATATTAAAATGTGATTGACATTTGAGTTCCAGAAAAAACAATTACAGGTTTATTCCTGGATTGACCTTAAGTCATATTACAATTCAAATGTAGCAGGCAATTGTGTTTGAATAAATCACTAGTTTAATTTTAGCTCAAGTTTTTGAAAGTTCACGGAAGGGTCAGATAGAGTTCTCGTTTTCGGCCTGATTTGCAATTGAGATTTAGATGAAAACCACAGACGTTTACAACAAATTGACATGCATAATGGATGCTGTTTCTTGGTTGTTATTGTTTTCAAAATAGCATGAATTATTCAGAGAGACTACATAGAATACCCAACAGAGATTTCACTCTGTGTTTAACCAGTCATTGACTAGATGGCCAGGGATTGTGAATTTCCTCTGTGTGTATTCCCTGTAAGCCTTGTCTGTGACTCTTACCAGTGTTAAATTGCGTAAAGAAGGCAAAGACTATTTGCAATTTAGATGGAAATATTAAAAAATAAATACATGATAATAATAATTGAATATATAGACTGCCCCCTTAGGTCTGAAATGTATCAAAGAAAAATAAATAATAGTATACATTCAATAACCCCCACATTTTTTTGTAATATATCCTACATTGATTGATATAATTATTTTTTAAATAGCCAAAATGTTATTAGTCCTGGAAGCATCTTTAAAAGCATTGTTTAGTATTATAATAAAACTGCCAACCAATCAGTAATGTTTTATTGTGGCAATACATTACAGTTGTTTAATTTTCAGCTTGTCACAAGTTTTCTTTTTGTAATGAATTTTCTCATAAAAACGTAGTGTACATATCTGCACAATTTTGAGACATTAGCATACTCCTATGTGACTACTCCAAAACGTACTTGTTTTTGTGAGTATTTGTGTGTAAAGGCTTGGTGTACATCACTCTCTGCTGGGGCCTCATTCTTTTTGCTGCCTGCCATCCTATGGGATTGGACTCAAGGTTGTTTGTGTTGCAGGCCAGGCCAGATGGGAGTTGGTTGGCTGCTTCTTGGATACAAACGTTGTTACCTTAGGCAGCGACTACATGCAAAACAAGCCCTTAAACAGTGCTAGCACCAATGCAAAATTGATCGTTGGGGCTTAAAAATGGAAAAATTTTTAAGGAAATTAGAGGAAATTAGAAAGAGAAAAGCTAGCTTTTCTTGGAAATTATTCCATTTTATTGGAAACGCTTTCATCTTGTTTGCTCTGACTATAGACCACAGTTTTAACATTCTAAGACAACGATTAGCAAAAATGCTGCTTTTTAAAAAAATCAGATATCATTGTTGTCACTTTGACTATCTCCTTTTTAAAGCTGTCCCTCTTTTTAAATGAGATGCGTTGCGTGAAAATGGAAGCAATTTAAATGTCACATTTAATGGGCCTCCCGGTGTGTATACATTTGGGTATTTTTAGGAAAAAAAATCAGCTGTCTCTCAGGCCTGCCAGTGTATTTTCACAAAGAGGGGTGGAAGCCTGATGACTGAGGAAAGAAAATAGCAAAAAGGTCTGCTGAATACCTAATAAAACATGCCGTTATGCTAAAGACTTTTTCATAAGCTTTTTTCAAAAGCTAGTAAAATATAGTAGCATTTTGCATGTGTTTGGGGCTGTCAGAGTACTGTGGAGCTGATGTACAAAACAACTTGCAAGTTTGCCTTTAGATGGCAGAGTGACCGCAAGAAGCTACATCTCTAACTTGCTACATGGTTTGAAACATTTGTGTGTAGGAAGGTTAACTTTACTTTTCTCACTGTTCTGCATCTCTTATCTATTCCTCTATCCTTCACTCAAATGTTTCTATGCTCTGAAGAAGGTTTTCATCCTGGCCATCTCCGTAACCGCCTACTGTGTGTCTGTAATCTCTTGTAATCTCTTCTTATACTCTTCTTTAATCGTACTGTTTTTTTTTCTTTTCCTGTGTATCCTGCTGATCCTCCTGTGTCAATCCTGCATTTTCATTCTGCCTAAATCTGCTTTTTTTGATCCTTCTCTCGAGTCTTTATTTCTTTATTTTCTTTTTGGTGTACATTTCAATTCTGTTGACAATATAAAAGGATATTTTCCTGCTGCACTGTCTTTTTTTTATTCAGCCACCCAACTCTACACATTTTCATATTGTATTTATATTGTATTATTTGCAAAAGAATTATAAACGACTGTTCTTACCATCTAACGAGTGTCCCACATTGTCCTTTGGCAAGTAGGTCTGAGCAGTCAGAGTTTGAACAGTGACAATTGTCTTCTTAATTCAAAGTAGGAAATTGTCTTTCTTCTTGTCCTTCGACTTAAGTGACCAAAATTGCAGCCCTTTATTAGTAGAATTCCTTTAAACTGTAGGCACTAAAATAAGGATAATGTCAACCAGAAAAACCCTGGGAATTTCTTCCAGTGTCAATCAATAGAATCAAAATTTTCATCACTTCCGTATAGCAAGAGTATATCCGAGCCGATGATGTGTATTTAGGTTGCAGTGTGTCCTTTAAAGTTGACATCATGTTGATTGTGTATCCTTGAATGAGGATTGACGGAACACAGGGATGTTGTAGCCCCTCATCTTTGAGACTGTGTTACCTATGAAGAAAACATTTTCAGTGAATTAGAGTGCCAGGACAGGACAGAAGACTTTTATATTCAGTGTGTCATTTTCTCTTTAAACTTGGCTCGACCTAAAAAGAACGGTTTTTCAAAGAATATCAACTCTGAAAATGGTGAAGTCAAGTTCAGTGTGCAGAATTAAGTGGAAAATCTCTTTTACAGACTGCTCTAAGCCATAGCCAGGACCAAAAATGCAAAAAATCAAGGCACACATATTGTTGCAAACTGGGTCACATTGTTGACAAGACTGAGGTATGGCAAGAAATGATGGGTGTCTGTTCTGACTCAATTCTCTGTATCAGGTAAGGACAGAGCAAGATTTTTTTCCTGCCAGATTTCCAAGATTAATCAAGTTTTTTTAGGTGAGTCTAAAATTATGTATAGTGTATTTTCATATATTTAGATTTTCACATTGAGTGTTTGTAGTTGATGTTTTCTAGAACTACTGCTTTGGGACTAAGCCTCTGAACCAGCAACTGTTAACTCTCTTTGTATCGTAGTGTGCTGAATCTGTTTAAATTCCCAAGCCTGACGTGGTTGATTTGTGTTTGTGATGTTGAAAGTCTCCTCTGGGTCCCACTGGCTCCCAGTCTAATTGCTTTTTCACGGTCCAGTCATAGATTGGGAGTGATCAAAAACATTATTGCAGAAATTTAATGCACCATGTGGACGTAGCAGCCTGGTGAAGATGGATCAGTGGAGGCCCATATTACCACGTGTGTGAGGATACAGGGAGCATTTCCAAGGCACACAGCTAATGTAAAGGGAATTGAGCAGAGGAGGAGTAATAAGGACAAAGAAGGCTAATTAAAATCAATGAACGTATTGGGGAATTTTCGCCAATCAATGCTCTTAGATAGTGGAAAAAAACATAACGGCTACTGAGGCAGATGCCTTAAAATGTCTAGCGGGTGTAAAACCAGACAAATACACAGCCCGTTGCCCTTCTCTGTTCACCTTTCTCTCTCTGCCTCCCTCTCTCTCGTACAATATAATGGGGCAGTCACATTAGGGAAGAGATTATGATGAGAGATGATAAGAGGTTATATCAGTGCTGCTGTCATGCTCGCACTGACCTCCATCCACAGACGTGCTTGAGTAAATGCTGAAAATGGACAGTAATAATGTTCACCTGGAGTAGGGTGGTGCAGTTCCACTGCTCCAGGTTTGTTAATATTGCTGATGGTACAGATGTCCTCCGTTCTTAAAGGTATTAGATTGGTGACAGATCTGTGCTTTTATTTGTATGCCCTTGCATGTTTGAGGGTGAGTTTGTCTGTTAGTATGTGTGTTTGTGTACGTGCATATGTGTATGAGCCCATGTCAGACATTTTTACCATCCTGTGCACGTAACCTACCCATCTCTGCCTTTCAATTTCTCATTTGCTGAGCGAGGGAGAGAGAATGGAAAAGAGAGAGAGGGGCAGATGGAGGAGTAAAGGAAAGAAGGAAGATTGATGAACCTATTGGAATCAAATTTGGTGGCAGAAATGACTGTCAGGCCCAGTATCCACAACAACACATATTCACAGCACTGACACAAAGAAGGGCTCCCTGGGCTTTGTCTTAGGATCATGAAGGAGCATGAAATCTTAATGGTCTATCTTGTTCCTCACACAGCTTTGTCATAAAATATTACTCAAGTACATCATGAAATAATTATTCCCCAGCAAATCCAGTTCATTATTAATTCACAACAAGCACTGATAAATAACTCTGTTGTATTGGCTGGCTAACAATGTAAACAACTGGAGAGCTTCACGTTACTGTCTGGTCCCTTGGATGTAAGAGCGGACGTAAGAGACTTTGGTTAATATGACATGATTGGTATAGGGCCCTCAGGAACTGTGGTATTTTACTGAACAGTGAGTGACTGTATGTGTGCATGTGACTTACACTGAGGCTACGGAGATAGTCGCTGTAATAGCAGAGCATTGGCCGGAGGGCATACTTGTGTGTCAGGATATTTTTCAGTTCCCATATCAGCACATGCCTGTGAAACTAGTGTTCTAGGCCTCCAGGCTATAGTGTTGTAGCGATAGTCCACAGCACAATTCTGTTTTAAAAAGGTTTCGTCAATGAGACTCTGTGTTCTAGATTTGTAAGTGCTCTAGAATATTCTACAGTTGTCACATTCAAGAAACGACAGATCTGTCTATTGCTAATGACGCTTCAAAGCTTCTTTTTAGGAAGCAGCCTAATTCGTTGCTCAGTCTACTCGTTGTAATTACCTACTATTCAGTGAAGAAAAGAAAAAATATATATAATTGCTACACAGAGATGTTTTGACAGTGGAGTACAAACACCTTGATGAGGTGCCTAGGTACCGTTCTCCCTTTTTTTTTTTTTTTTTGCAGTCCGGTGATGTCTCAGATCTTTAACTGCCAGTGGCTCTGCAGCGCTGAATAGTAATATGTGTGTGCGTGTGCGTATGTGTGTATTTCACTCTCTAAGATCTGATGATAATTAGCTAAAGGTAATCAGGGGTAATTCAGCAACGGGAGTGAAAATGGCAGGAGACGCAAGGATGTGACCAGCCTCTCAACATACACCCACACACTGCAGCCTTTTAGTATGAACAACCAGGAGCAAAGAGAGGGAGAAGCGGGGATGAGGGGTAAGTGTGACAGGGATGCGTGGATGAGCAGAGAGGGGAACGCACCTTGTTTTTTCCCATATCCCCAGTTTCCCTTCTTATTGCTATGTGCCTTCTCTCTCTCTTGGCTCCGGTCCTCTTGGATGTTCACCAGTGCATTTACTGTAATCTGTGAACCATTAATGCATAAATGCCTATACTGATTTATGTCCTTATTATATTCAGTGTTTGTGCACTGAACAGAGCCAGTGGCTTGTGAATGTGATAAAGATGCACTAAAGTGGCACAGGGTGAGAGAGTGTAGAGACGGGCCTAAAGCATTGCAATAACACAGAACCTTTGAATGTACATGCAACACAAAATCATCAAGGCTTACCATGCATACTTAAAGCTGGTTGATTTATAGTTACATAGGGATGCAGAGACAAGGACAGATACAGAGGAGCTTGAACTAAGGCATTCATTTCTGTTAGGGGTTTTTCTGTGGCATAAAAATATTCAGTGACTTTGATTTGTATTTCAGTTCATGCTGGTGTGTTTTGAGTGACACGCCACAGTTGTTAATATTCTTTGCTTTTCTTTATGCCTGATGCCAAAATGTCAGCATGACTGTACTGTAATTCTTAAGGTGCAAAGAAGATACATGAATGGACTTGAATGCCTACAGAAAGTGGAAAATGAATTAGCTTTATTTACCTTTTCTTAATCATGAAAGATGGAGTGAAATGCGGCAGCATAATGGTGGCGCAGTTGGATTTGTATATCTGCACCTGCAACATGCGAATGAACCCCAACCCCTCATATAAACTCTGTCAGTGTTAGCTGCACATTTCATCTGCTCATAAAGTGTGTACTAAGCAGTAATCTATTTAAAAATTCTCGTACTGTTTTTGACCCTGAAGTTTAACAGAGCATTTTAAGGCCCTTGGTTCGATGAGAAATATGCTCTTGTGTTCTTGTTCTCTGAATACTGAAAATAAGATGTTATGAATCACATCATGAATTAAATGCATTTAGACATTTCAAAGTAGAACATTCCTGTGTTTTCCTTTTGAGATAACTGACTTTACTATATAAACACAGAACATTACAATTCTGCCTTCTTTCTAGTTTTCATCACTCATTTTTTTCTCTGCGTCATGCTCCCTAATGAACAGGTAAATACTAAATCACATTTTTACTCCACAAGTCTTTCAGTTTCATCTTTTTTTTTTTTTTTAGAGGAAATATTATTATTGCCGTCACATATCTAAGATTGCATATATAATGTTTTGAGGTGGGTATATCATAAATATTGTAAATATATGACATGCATTTGTCATTGTCACTACTTCCAGCCATTTTCCTTTCTTCGGTTGTATTCTCATTTGTTTACATTTATTAATTTTTCTCCCAATCTCCCTTCCCATTTGTGATCCCAATATTTTTATGGCAATATACAATCCACCCCTCCAGCGGGATGAGATGGGCTTTTATTAGAATTATATTTGAACACTGACACACATACGTAAATCACTTTCATGTGAAGTTACACAGATGCTTTTCAGATAGCTTATCTTTCTCTTTCAAATAGCATTCCTTACATGACCATGTCACTCCTATTTCTCCTTTACCCTTTTATCCTCTTTTTCTTGTGCTTCCAGTTTCTTTGTAAATGATGCAGTCACTGGAAATAAGCAGACAATTTAAGTACTGGATACTTCACTGCTCTATTTCACTCTGTCTTCTAGCGCGCACACACACACACACACACACACACACACACACACACACACATACAAACAACCAATCATACCTCTTGCTGTCCCTCAGCCAGTGCTTATGAACATCAAACACAAACACTCAAAAGCAGAGTGTGCACACGGGAAGAAAAATAATTAGGTTTGTCTGAATTTGACTTAATGTGGGTAAATTTCTCTTATCAGCATTTCACATAGCAAGAAAGAGCAAAATGTCGTAATAAACAGCCCCCACTGTGTGGTGAATAAAAAGTGGCACTTTTTTACAAAGACAATTCATGCATTTAGGTCAGTGAACAAAGTTGCCCACATGTTCGACAAACCCCACTCACCGAGCAGAGAGTGAAACGAACCATGTTCAGAAGCGATCTCTACTAAGCTGAGCAGTGTTTGGCTTCCTATGGGAGGCCTGTGCATTTGTTTTTTTTTTATAGCTCATTTAGAGCCAAACTGCTAGGCACCATGCTGTGCGCAAACACGTACATGCATTTATGCGTTCTTCCCACAGTACACTGTATCACTTTAAGTAACTGAGCACAAATATAAAAAGTTGTAGCTCTGGTTGAATGGGTCTCTCTGCATGTAAATTATAAATGAGCTGTAATGATTTAACAGGCATGTGTTTGATAAGCTATGTAATTTCAATGAACGCTGCAGGCTTTAAATGGACGTGCTTTCAATCAAAGCACAGTCTATAGGGATGCTTTATGTCAGTTGTGGATTTTGTATGTCCGGACTCACTCTGTTAACCTGACACATGCTAAAATTAGCAGCACTTCAAAACTAGTTGCATTATCAAAGCCTATTTCAGAGCTTGCAGCTGGTTTTTCCGTGGAATAAGTAGTGTTCCGGGTCCCTTTCAGACCTTGTCCAATTATCTAGAGCCACATTCACTTAATTCATATTGCCTCCATTTCATTGATTCTAGAGCTATACAAGCAACTCTTTGAGAGCCATTTTACCTATAAACTCTGCCTGCCCCAGAAACAATCTACTCTATCATACTTCCTTTCAGACAACACTGTCTTTTCTTGACTTGTTCACAGCAGGCGAGGCGCATCTAGAGATCTGTCTAACAGAAGATCATTTGATTGAGGCGAAATAAAAAATTACTTTGTGTCAATGACCAAAACAGCCACATTGATTAATAAATGACACTGACGTAGGTCCTGTGTCTATGACAACCCTGGCCTGGCAGAGGATAAGACAAAACACTCATTGTTGTGTGAGTGCTGTTCCCTCTCCAGAGAGCAAGACGAGTCTGACTGCATTTCCGCCCTTAAAAAGGACATTACTAAGAGCTCAGAGCTCTCTCGAGCTGTGCATCAATCTCCTTACTGTAATATATAATGAATCAATAACTTACAAATTATGATTCAGTTGGAGTGTTTTACAAGATTGGAGTAAGTGGATTAAAAGAAGAGTATCGGTGTCATAACCTTGTTCAGATTTTTCAGAAGTGCTTTGATTGTGATCATTGATGTTGTGCAAACATTCAATTTCAGGCGTTATGAAAAGAAAGCACTTAATAAAAGGGGATGAAATTAAAACGTGCCATGTTACGTTCATGTTGCCCATGGTTAAAAGGCAAAGATTCAAAATGTGAATCACCAATTATATTTTTTTACTTCTTTATATTATTTCCATTTTGTTCTGTTGTATTTTTATCATATTGTTTGTAATTGTTTTTATTTGATCCCTGAAAGTTTACACGATTTCAATAATTGTTTGAATTATTTTTTACTTTTATTACTTAGTTATTTAGTAATTATTAGAATTAATAATAGTTAGAATTATTAGAATTATGATACTCTATGTTATTAATGATGAAAATATATTTTTTTATTATTTCAGCGAAGAAAAAAACACAAAACAATTATATCTTCTGTCTGTATGTTTTGTTATTGTGTAAAAAACTACTTGTATTGATATATCACGATGATGATCATATTACACTAACTGCAGGTGGGTTACAGGGTTATTGAACAGGACCATTCTCACCAAAAAAACTGTACAGATCCTTTTTACCTGAGTCAGATCACCACCATACATGTATTCATGCTTTGCAAGCAGCAGTAATTTTCAAAAACTGCAAAGCACAATTTGTAACTCTGTTGTTGAGAGCACTGAGTAAAAGCTCCAGATTACAAGTGTTTGGTAATGCTAGGAAGACTGGGAAATCAAGTGTGAGATTATTACAGCTGGCAGGCTAGAAAACATGAGCGAACACTGTATATCTGCAGTTTTAGAAGTACTTGTATATTGAATGGGCACTCTAACGCCATACCAAAAGACTGCGTGATTGTTCCTGCTCTGAATGTAGCGCCAGGGCGAGAGGAATATGACTAACTGTTATTTGTGTGTGTTGTTTGCCATTTTGTTCTTCAAATGACAAAAAAAACTTTCTGGTCTAAAATATACGATGGAATATAAGTTGCTCTATCGATAGTCAGATCATGAATTGCACACCACTCACCATAAAAAGCACATCTCACTTTTTCCTCTAATCTCTGAAGTTTTTGTTTGCAAAGTGCATTTGGATGTTTTGATGCAAACCTTGGTGGCTTTGACAAAACAATTCATTAGAAAGGCTACGGTCAATAATTTATAGTGAACTATCTGTAATAAAAATGACCACTGAAAGCTAGCATAGCTAGTGTCTGTTTATTTGTTAGTTTGTATATTACATTTTCCACTTTTGCCAAAAATCATTTTAAGTACATTCCTTTGTACACCTGTGCGCCTATTTTTTCCTCTAATATAAAGAAACACACACACACGCACACGCACACATATAAGTAGTTGTGAAACTGCTTTATCCCTATTGTAATTTGTAGTGCTGTGTTTTTATCATGCAACCCACTGCAGAGTGACCCCACTGACACACACGCCACTCTCACAGGCCCAACTGTGAATTATAAAACAACAAGAGCTGCCTAGAGATCCACCAATACTTTCTACAGATATTTAAAGCTGTATCTGCAGATGAAAACAAAAACAAATCATTATACCTGAAAATATAGAGAATGTGTTCACATTGCATTTGGTTTCTTCAATGTTACTGTAACATTTTCTCCTATGTTTGTTTTGGTCATTTTCAGATAGATGCAATAGAAAGTGGGGTAAAAAAAAAAGTAGAACAACCAGATTTAATCTCTCGTGAATTTTCTCTTACTGAGCCGTGTTGCTCTCCGCCTCTTGCTCTCTTTCTTTCATTGCTCATCTGCATTTGACCACCATGTTAATCTGTGTTAGAGTTGATGTGCTCTAAGTCTGTGTAATCTGCTGTGTGTGAGTGGAGTTGGGTCTGAAGTACCGCGCTAATCCCAAATGTCTCACTCTTGATGTAGTTAATGTGGCGTTTTGTGACCACAAGATGGACTTTGGCGGATCACTTGAGCTGCTTGAATTTGACAGGATTTTCTATTCCTATTTTTACGTATAGATTATTTTACGCAATAAAAAATATTGATGCGCGCACCTCAAATGTGCTCATGTAAAAGAAAAATGGTTGTGGTGGTATTCTTGTAATTAAAAAGGTTTTGGAGTTGCTGGGCCTGTGTTAGAAGGTGTGTGTGTGTGTGTGTGTGTGTTGCAGGCCTTGCTGTACTTCTCTCATGCAGTGTAAAGCGTGTTTGTTACATACTGGCCCCACTGTTTTGGCATGGCTATGGACTCATGCTGGCGACTCTACAAAACCCCCACTGTTTCCTGGCTGTCACCAACAGGGCAGGGAAAAAAGATGAGAAATAAGGAAATATGATAAAATATAGAAGTGTTGCCTCCACACACACACAAACACACATACACGCTCTTCCTCACTGTGCACTTACTGCACCTTCTGAAATCAAGATGATTTCCCTGAAGATTTACAGAGGAGTGCCTTTGGCTTTCATAAATAAGATGCAACCCTAAAACTGCAATTCCCTATTTCTTTCTTTTTTCTCATTCTTTCATTGCACGGATGCCTATTATTGAAAAACTCGATATTGGTAAAACGAGAACTTTAATGCGAACATTAAAATAAACATCAGGGGACATCCATAGAAAAATACAAAAGTGAATCATAACTCGAGCATCACGTTCTCATTCACAGCCGCTATAAAATGCCTTATGATTCCTCTGATCTCAGTTGAAATCACATTGCGGTATTGGGCAATGTCTGTCATCTGTGCCATAAAAAATGTCTGTTAATATGCAGTGATTTTATTAGATGTCCTACTGTATTACATGGTCGTTACACCGATTACGACAGAGAGTACAGTGCAAAGACGGATGCACTAACTCCTGTGCAAACTCTGCACCAGGTTTGAAAGTACAAAAACAAATGCAAATCTTCACCGGATTGTATAGCTACCAGTATTTAAATAGCCAAGGAGAGCAAACAAGCGCATTTAGGCACTACACACAGTCGCGCGCGTTTAATAACAGGTCATTAAAATAAATGAGTGAGTCCCAGTCCAGGATCTTAATTCAAAGCGCCTGCATTTAAATCCTGTGTGACTGCCGCCTCAGACTGATTAAATAGGCGCTTAAGAGCAAACAAATGAAAGACAAATTAGGGGCTGCGCATCGAGCCAGAATATATCACTATTCACTAAACAACGCTTGTAATGGTGTATAAAAACATATTTATTCCTCGTTTCAGTTGCAGTCAGAGTTGAGCGGAACGTATAATAAATAAAGGTACCTCGGCGGTCTCAGGCTGACCGTTGGTAACAAGTAGCTTATACGAAGAAGTGTTTAGAGCAACATACCTCAGTCTGGGTAAACGGCATCTTTCCTTCGTTTATATTCTGAGAAATGTTTATTTTCTTCTTTTCTAAAGCGTGTTTTTCAACGATTTTGACTTGTCCCGTTCTCAGTGTTTTAAACCGTCTCAATCTTCAGTCAGTCAGGCTCGCTGTGACCGTCGCGCGCGCTCAGACTCTCTCTCTCTCTCTCTCTCTCTCTCTCTCTCTCTCTCTCTCTCTCTCTCTCTCTCTCTCTGCTGTCACTCACAGCGATGCGCCTCGCGCTCTCTCTCTCTCTCGCACGCGCGCCTCTCCACCCCTTCATCTCCTCAACGGAGTAACGGATTTTAACATAGATCACTTACGAACAAAACAACATCCGTCTTTCGATATGATATTGTCACGCATACTACGTTAAGCCGTATATTATATCATTCAAAATGTCGAAATATATTATGCGTATGCGTTTGTAAACCTGTACAATAGTATAAGAGCGTGCGCTTGTGTTATTTATACAGGATACATTTAGGCGTGTGCAATTTATGTTTAATAAATAAAACACGACCCTATTTTGTTAATATAAAATTTTATTTAAAAATAATTCTAATAAAAACCCTACCAGCGAAGTCCAAACTTTAGTTTTCACCACATCTGACACATGCACTTAAAATAATACATTTTCTCCAGCTAGGCTATTACATTTCAAGCGTTTTCTTTAGCAGGCACCTTAGCTTGATCACTCACATGCAGCCTCGCACTTCTAAATAAAATGACCAGCCCGGTTTCTCAAAGAATATTCCCTCCGTTCGCTCACTACAGCCAGTTTTTTACTCCCATTCGGCTGGCGCTGGTGGAGTATTGACAATGTATAATTTATGGAATTTATTTGCTTTTTCATTGAGACTTTGATTCACCTTTTGAATAATGTGATTCTCTGCAGCATCATCATCAGTGTTGTTTTTTGTGGTTTTGTCATGTTAAATTTTAATGCATGGCATGCAGTTTGCTATTAGGGCCTCCCTCTAGGACTGCATGTGACTGCGAGGCAGTGTGCATGTCCTGAGCTATCAGTGCACTGAACTGTGAGTGGGATTGACTTTGACTTGCATGTAATTGTAGCCCTGCATAGAGTGAGTAAAATGTTTATGAAGATGTCCTCCTGAGAGGAGGCTTGTGCGATGTACAGTAGGCTGCATGTGTGTTTGTGTGTTTTATGAATGCAATAGTTTGCGCAAGCCAAGGTGTCTGCAGGGTTCTGGAGTGTCAGACATTAAGGACATCTGTTCAGACACACACACGACGTCTCTCTCTCACTGCTTTCACCCCCTCTCCCTGGTGGCAGGCTATTTCAGAAACGTAGACTTCCGTTCCACACACTTGACCATCACCTTTTCTGTATACTGTATATCTGTATGACTAATAACAGCGCATACTTATTCGTTGGAAATACTTAGTTTTTGTAGGGCTGTTGATTTGACATGTATGTTATTTGGCGAGATGAATTATGGAAAAAATAATGCATTATTATAAGCTTCTAAAGGACGCGAAGCAGGACAAACAACTGACTGCATGAAGTAGATTAAAATGCAGTTATATGCCCATAAAATTCTAAACGTGTATTCGTTTTTTGTTGTATATTTGTGTCATGTGATATAGTTGAACGATATCAAATGAGCACGTGTGCTGTTTATTTTTTTCCCTCCGATGTATATCGCAAAAGTGATATTGTACAATAGTTCAGCAAACAAGAAGTTAATATTGTGTTTAATTTGAGGTATTGTCAATATTGTCTGTTTTTCAGTTTCACCAATGAAAAATTATTATATATGTTGACTCAAGCATTTCTTTCTAAACCTTTTTGCTGTTATAATTGATGACTTTAAATGATCTTTTGGGGAGTAATTTCTCAGCCAAAAATTGATGCGTAATTAATTTTTGGATAATTTAATTGGCATGTCATGTCATTAATTAAATGAAAAAAATTCTAATCATTGACAGCCGTATTAGCTTTTATAAGCACTTTTAATTCTTATTTTTTAATATTTGTACTTATACTTTTTAAGCCATTAAAAAAAAAAAAAACCTGAACAAATGTTGTTTAGTCGTGTATAAACCCTTTTTTCAGAAAAAAAGAAAAATCAAAGCTAGAACTTTTCTGTCAGCTCCTCTAATTAATGCATTTATTATAAAAAGCAAAAAAAAAAAATCCCCAAAAAAACAAACAAACCAAACACTCAATTGCTCTCTGTGTTGTGTATTATGATGCAAACTCATGCTGTGCTGTTTTCTTGAAGAAAATCTAACTTTTTTTCCTCTTTTGTTCTTTTCATCTTTTCATTTAGTGTTTCTGTACCGGTGTTGTTGCACATTCACGATCCCTCTCTACCTCCCAGCTTTTATCTCTCCCTTTCTCCGCCATACCTCTCTTCCACATACGTCCCTCCTCTCACCCCCAACCTCGTGTTGAACTTTTTTTGATTCTCAGCTCCTTCGTCCTTTTGTTTTTCTTTTTTCTAATCCTTCTCTGTGATCCTAATCCGCCCGTAAACTCTCATCATTGCCGTATATTGCCTCTTGCTGTGTGCTTTGCTATGTGGAGTCGAATTGACGCTAAGAATCAGCACGGTATTTTTGTTTACAATCCCAGCCTCGGTATTGATGTTCATGGACATTGTTTTCATCGCAGATCCATTTCATCCTGCCTGAAAGGAATTGTTACAGTTCTGAATAAGAAGATTGCGTTTTGTGAACATATTCCTGCATACAATCTCATCATGTCAATATGCCTCACAGAGAGAGGTGTGTGTGTGTGTGTGTGTGAACATCGTCATCTCTATGGTACCGTCACCCTTCCCCTGGGTAAGACACTGCACACACAGGGTTTAAGCAGATGGCAAATCTCTCTCCCTGGGGTATCATCAACTTACAGCCTTCGCTCATTTTCTCTCCCACTGTTTTGCTCTCTGTCCTTCCTCGTGCATATCTGATCCCTTTTTTCTTCTCACTAGTAGTTTTTTTTTCTCTGACAGCCAGGAGAGAGAGGGACATCCACTTGCAAATTACATCTTTCCTGCTCCATCTCTCCTGTCTCTCTCATCTCGTCTGTCTCCATCTCTCCTCCTTTGCCCTCCCTGTGTAATTAACTAGGTTTCAGTAACAAACCTTTGGGCTTTGGGGTTGCTATGGTTACCTCTCTCTCCTTACTGTTTTCTGTTTGTCAGTCTATCTCTGTTGCTAAATTGTGTGTGTGTGTGTGTGTGTGTGTGTGTGTGTGTGTGTTGTCCTTTTTTCAGTGGCCGTGTGTCTGTTTGTTGGAAAAAAAAATGTGTTTGTCTGGGCTTACATTAACTCCATCTGGTAAATTATTTGTTGGCTCATAAGCTCGTCACTTATCATGCGGTTTAATGTCCGTGTGCAGAGGTGTAATGAATTTTAAATGGGAAAAAATAATCAGCAATCTTATTGCTCATTTGAGTTTTAACTTGACTGTATGATCGTGAAACAATGCTGCTTCAGTGCTGCTTTGTTGTTCAACCAGCCTCGTACTTGAACTCAAATGCTCAGCTGTTTGATGCGAACAGATGCATTTTTATTGAAATTAATACCGATAGACAAAAACATTTTGCAGTGTATTGTCAATCAATCAGATCTTGTAATGAAAAAGCAGATCTGTAACATCGAGTTTAATTAGTACAATTGGATAAAGGCTTTCGTTTCACCTATGACACAGTACACTGCTTTTTACTTGAATTAATGGAAATGTCAATTAGCACTTTGGAAAACCAGGTTTACGGCTGCGTTTTGCTTAGTTTGCTTAGCAAGCAGAAAGCTAAGGATTATATACAGTCTGACAAAGGAGCTTAACATATATATGTTAATTATATATATTTTTGTATCTTATCTACTCTTATATTAGATATAAAAAATGTGTATACAGCACCTTTATGTTTGGGGTCAGTATGTCAAGGACAATAAAAGTTTTTTAACCATTATTAAACGAAGATGGCGAGCAAAAGAATCTTTTTTTCAAAAACATAAAAAAAAAAAAATCTTACTGACCCCAGACTTTTTTGAACAGTGGTGTGCTTGTATTAAGTTTAAGTCCTTTAACTAATTCTCATCCTTGACCTTCTCCCCTCGGATTTAATTTGTATTTTCTGTCAACATTGAAGCATTCATTTGGTTTTTTAAGTGACTTTAAGAGAATTTTTCTTACTGTAATGTCTCTGACATCTTCCCTGAAGAGTCCTCTGTTTTCTTTTTGTTGTTTCAGCTAACAAGACACTTCTGGGTGGAGGAGGAGGTGAGTCGATTCTTTTTACCCCCTCTTTTTCAGAGGCTGAATGAGACAAATCTAGACACAGCTCAAGAGGGAAAAGACATTAGAGGGGAGAAGCATCGGAGAGGTGAGAGGAATTAGAAGGTGAAAGAGAGCAAGTGAGAATCAGCAGGTGGAAACAAAGGTGAGAGAGCGAGAACGTATGTGTGTGATGGGAGCTGTTGTCAGCCTAAGGCTTTGCACTTTTCTGAATTTGAACAGATGATCTCTGATAGCCCCGTGAGTGAGAACAGAGGCGCTATTTGAGGAGCAAAAGAGCGATTAGAGACCCAGTGAGATGAAATGAGCGCTAAACTCTTAAACCATCTCTGATAGAGCGGCCCTTCCCTCCCAACACACACACACACACACTTGCCCACAAACACTGACAAGAGAAAAACAATTCATCAGCAGATTCTGAATAAAACTGCGGAATTAAAGAGAGACTGTGCTTTTTCGAAACCGTTTGCTCGCTGTGATGTATTAAAAAGTACTTTGATCTGACAAGACGGTAGATCTTCTCAGAAATACAGTAAAGCCTTCAGATTTCTCCCATCTATCTGTACATACACATATTTATTAAACAGTGAGCTTCTTCGGCGTTACCGCTGCATGAACAGTAAGGTCTTAACTAATATTTAAAGGACAAAAAAAGTCAGTTTCTGGAGATGCTACCATGGTAATTCCATCTATTTTTGAACGCGTTTCACGATAATATTGTTTTTAAGAACAAACAGGGCAATATCTACATAGTTAGACATCCAACATATAAACTACAGCCCATCAAGTAAGTAGTTTTCTCCTGAGGATCTTTAACTATGTCTGCAATTATCTCAGATTGCACTTTTAGTCATTAGTTACGGGCCTGTAATGTTCCTGCTCTCAAGAGATTCTAAATAACGAGTGTGTTACATGTAACAACTGTTTTTCCAATACCCTGTGCACAGTGTGAAATCACCTCTAACCTGAAACAGGAACAGTAGCTATCTCATATCAGCACACCCGTTTCCACCAGACTAGCTGCTAAACCGTCTTGACAGTATTAAGGAGATAGTTCACTTAAAAGAGAAAATTCTCTCATCATTTACTCAATGTCATAGCTTCCCCAACGTGTATTCATTTCTTTCTTGTGCAGAACACAGAAGATATTTTGAAGAAAAAAAAATTCCCATCCAATACAATGCAAGTCAAACCGTGTCTGAAACCAAGTGCTCTTTAAAATATCTCTGCGTTCCACGGAGGAAAAAAACGTCACGCATGTTTTGAAAGATGATGGTAAATAAATAATGGCAGAATTTCCATCTTTGGGTGAACTGTCCCTTCACCATTCACCATAAAAAAAAAAAAAAGTGATATAAATAAGGAACAAAGGAAAGCTATTGCATTGAGTTTCAATTATTATATTTGTTTATTTATTATTTTGTAGTGAGATAATGTACAGTCATTATCACAAAGTAAAAAGTCTCGTAAATTATGAACCATTTAAAAGTAAACTGCAATATTTCACACAACAAACAGACTAGTTGTCATGTGTCACACTATAAATAAGCATTGCTTTAGAAAATCCAACCCTGTCAGTAGCTGTGATAATTGTCTTATTTTGTGCTTTCAAATTTAAAACTAACTACGAACTTGAAATGTGTTAACTTACATCTAATGCACGTACATTACTGTTCAAAACTTTGGAGTTTGAGTTTAGTAAGATTAAAAAAAAAAAGTTTTATTAAGAAAGGATGCATTAATTTGATAACAGGGCGACAGAAAAGACATTTATCATAATAAAAGATTTATATTTCAAGTAAATGCTGTTTATTTTAAACTTTAATTTCATAAAAGAATGTATCACGGTTTCCTCTAAAAGCATTAAGCAGGACAAATGTTTTCAACATTAATAAAAGGAAATGTTTCTTGAGCAGCAAATCAACACATTAGACTCATTTCTGAAGGTTCGTGTGACGCTGAAGACCGAAAGGCTGATAAAAATTTTGCTTTGCCATCACAGGAATAAGTGACTCTTGTATTTCGATCACACAAATGCAGCCTTTCATTAGCACAAGGCACTTCTTTTAAAAACATTTAAACTTTTAAATGAAAACGTCAGCGTACATACCATGTGTCTGTGTAAGAGGTGTGTGTGCATTTTGAAAGTGCACTGCAAGACCCAACAAACGTAATTTACTATAGTAGAGTGCTATGCAAATGAACCGAAATGTCCAACTGTTGACTCAGTATTTGCGCGTATGCATGTGTGTGTTGATTGTAAGCGTGTGCCGCTCTTGCTCTCTGCCCGTGTTAAGTGCCTGCCCGTTAGCTAATCAATACCAGTGATAAATCTACACTTGAGAATCCTACTCATCAGAACCACGTCCCTCACGCACAAACACAAATTCAGAAGTGTGCACTGCTGTATATTGACCTGGGGTTTTCTTATGCACTTCCTCAAACACAAATGGCAAACGCGATTGATTTAAGCCTGACCTTCACCTCCCTCGTTTTAAACCTCACTGCCAGTTCGTGCCTTTGCATGTCTTCCATCTCCCTTTCTCTCTCTCTCTCTCCGTTTTACTCCGCACCCATCCTTCTGTCTCTCTGCCCTACCCTATCACCTTTTCTCCTCACTCCCTAACACTCCAACACCTCTTTTCTCTCTATTTCTGTCGCCAGTACGCAAACACATCGGGTTCCTCGCACTCGCGCTCCCTCCCTCTCTTTTTGTTGGCTCTACTCCTGAGGTTTGTTAAGGCAAACCTGGGTGATAATTAGGCAGGGACAAACTATACATCAGGGAGGACACAGCCTCAGAGCATTGCATGCAGAGAGAGAGATGAGGGGTTAGTCTCTGCCTGTTGGTGTTTAAAGCAGGAAAAGTATAAAGCTGAGAGGGCAAAAACAAGAGGATGTGTTTAAAACAACAGAGGAGAGAATAAAGAAAAGAATGGATGAGTTAGGATGTGTTGTATAGTCATATATAGTTTGTTTCGGATGCTGTTTTTCAAACTCTAGCACCATCTATTCTTAGCATTTTTGATGCACTGCGAAAATCAGTTTATTTAGTATTTTAGTCATTTCTTTTTTCAAAATGACATCTAAACATCCTTAAAACAAAATTTACTTGGAACAATTTAACAAGGCTTGTTTTCAAAGAGTATGTCTTAAATTAGGTTTATTTTTATTACCTCTCTGGCAAATTGTTAACCCTCACTGTACCTTTTTTCTTTTTTTCTTAAAAGAAGAAAAACAAAACAATTTTCCACTAACATTATAAAACTAAGCCTCATTCACGATATATTATTTAATGAATTAAGTAGCAAAACAATAATATGATATAATATGATAATGTGTTTTTACGGAGGTCTGTTATTTTTCTTATGGCATTGTCTTTTTAAGCATACATGTCACCGTTCAGTGGGCTTTTTAAATGCATTTTTCCCAGGCTCCTATTTTTATGTTCAGTTATTGATGAAAAGAATCTTTCCATAGCCTTTAAAAGTGAAATTACTGAACCTACACACATGAGCCTGAGAAAAATGCTCCGTTTAGAAGAAAATTTCAAACGGTAATTAGAAGCTTTTGCATCTGAACTCTTCATATATAATACTTTCTGTACATTTTAAAGAATGTTCTAATATTTCTACTTGAAAAACAAATCAAAAATGAATAATACAATAATACTGAATAATACAGCTTTATTGTGTAGACGGGAAATGAAAGGAAGAAACATGGAAAATGAAAGTGAATAAGGAAAGAAGAAAGAGGGGCTGTGAGTGAGTGAGTGATTAAGTGATGAAAATAATTCATGCTGGATTTTCTACGTTCGTGGTCACATGGATCATATTTTTAAATGGCACGCATAACTATAGGCAATCAAATTTTTCTGTTTTTTGTAGTGGGAGACATCGGTTCTGATGCTTAGAGCTGAGAGAGCTCCAGATTGTATGAAAGGACACGGTGACATTAGAATCTCTTTGGGGGTTTTGTTGCGTTTGTGGTGTAATGTTGCATTTTGGCATATGGCTCCTTTTAAATCTCCTTCAGGTCTATTTGTGAGGTTTCTTTGCCCTGTTTTAGCAACCTGGGAAGCCACACATGGAAAAGTATTGATTGATTGTTTCATTTTTTTTGAGTGAGAATGTGTGTGTTCTGTCCTCCACTTGGCACTGAGTGAAATGTTGGTATTCTGGTTGAAAACCCAGAGCGCCGGGCAAGTGTTTAGAGAGAGGTAGTGCTTTAGTGTCGGGGGATTTGTGACACGGGCAAGCAGATGTGCCAGATCCAATCAAATGCTCTTACTAATGGCTGCCATGGTGACCAGATCAGCCAATAAAAGGGTGTGTTTCAATAACACTTGTTAGTGCCGCTCAGTCCAGGCCAAACTGATTTGATGGGAAATTGAGAACAATTGTTAATGAATGCTTTTGGATGCAGAAACTGTGTGTGTGTGCGCATGCGGTTAGATGTTGCGTGGGGTTGCATGTAGGGAGCGCATGTGAATGAGGACTGAAAAAAAAATATAGGAAAATATTATATGTGTTTTCCGTGTCACAAACCCCTTGTCAGGTAAGCAAGAAGCCAATTAGCACCTGCTAACAAGATGTCTGTGTAATATAAAAAGTGTGTGTGCATGCATGTTGCAATTACACAGGAAGGCAAACTATTCCCAACAGGCGTACCTCGTCACCACATTCGCATCTTTTCCCTTATTCCTTCCTCTCATCCTCCTTTCCTCCGCTCCAAAGCCCTGAGTACAACTTCTCTCCATCTGTCCCTCCGTCTTTCTGTTTTTTCCCCCACTTCACTCGCTCTGTGGTGTTTCTCGGTATATATTCCCTATCTTTCTATCTTTTTATCACTCTATCTCTCGCTCCTGCAGATTCTGAGCACATATCAGCAAAAGTGCCAGGGTGCTGAAAACCCTTGAGTAAAAACTGTTACGGCCCTCAAATTGCTGCCCTCAGTGCTATGAGAAATCTGATTTTTTTTTTGTGTCCTCAAATGATAAATGGGAGTTGGGTTTGTAAAAAAATAAAAATAAATAAAAATAATAATAAAAAAACATCAGCATTAGAGTGTTTCTCAAGGGGAGAGTATTGTGAGATGTGTCACTGGGTAAACAATCTCACCCCCACCGTAATCTAGTGAACTGAATAATTGTTGTCATGGATTAATATTATTATCAAGATGATTATTATTAGGAAGAGTGCATCATATACAGCTGCCTGCAAAGTGTAAAGTATATAAAAATTTATATTTTAGTGTTTTTCACTAATATGTATTTGAAATGTTTAAAAAAACGATTAATCACATGCAAAATAAAAGTTGTATGTATGCGTTCTGTGTTTATTTATTATGTATAAAAACACATTTAGTATATATTTTAAAAATATTTACACGTACATTTAAATATTACATTTACATTAGTACATTTTATATAAATTTAATATACAAACATAACATTTTATATACATAATAAATATACATCACACACATATGATTAATTACATTTGAAATATACGTTTTTGTTTACATAATATATAAGTGTGTATAATACATAGGGAAAGACCTTTTTATAATAAAAAAAAAATATTTATGTACTCCATTTTTTGTGAAGGTCCTTTTGGTCCAACTTTCTCCCCAAGATATGGTTAAGTATGCACATATACATATGATCAAATATTTTTCCAATTTTCAGTGGATGGTGCCATTCATCGTGGGGCTGGTCCTCTTTTGAGGAAGGAATGTGCCACTCTGAACGGCTGTGAAACGGGGGAAGCCAAGATCACCGGAGCCTACGGTCTGCCTGCAAAATGTGAGTCTCTCATGAATCACACCAATCTTCATACAAATTGCATATAAACATTGGTCAGAAATGTTTTGAACTCTGTAATGTTTCTACATGATGCATTTAAAATCATTCGGTAGAATTAAATTAGAGCGTCTTTTCCACAAGTCTGAATGGGTAAGGTGCAGAGCAAACATTGCTTGTGTTACGCTTGATCGCTTCAAAGTCAGCACCATACTTCTGTAGAAACTAAATTACACTTGATAAATGTCATAAAGTACATTTTTTTGCATGGTTTTTCATTTCCCGTCTTATGATTGTAAGCAGGTGTTGTGCAACCTCTCTAGCGAAATGTCAAACGGTTGCGTACATGTTGCACGCCGCTGTATGAATAAATGAATAAACCATCAACACAAACCTTTTTGCCTATCATTCTCCCTCCCTCCCCCCATCCATCTCCCTCCCTCTCTTTCACTCTTCCAGAGAGTGTTCAGTAATTATGTAGTCAGACAGTGTTTACAGAAGCAAGCGCACTTTAATTTATTCGCACACTTAGCAGTAATTTCCTTGTCTAATTTATGATCCCCCCCACCGTACCTAGCTGTTCAGAGACAGAGATGCACACGCTGCTGATTCTCCAGCCACCAACCCCCCTCCCAACAACACACACACATATACATTCACTCACACACACGGACACACATCGATGATTTGCCTCACACTCTAGGCTATGCTCTATCTTAGTATTTACTTTAGTCTTTGGGTGGTTTTTTTTCTGGCCAACTTTGTTTTTTTCTTCCTCATTTTCTCTCTTTGTGCTGTACTAAACCGTGTAGAACAGTAAATATCAGAAGTAATTGCAGGACTGAAATTAGTGTTTATGTCTGACTGCGTCCACCGCACACTGCTTGTATAATGACTGATCTGATTATAAGTTATGTACGAACAGGTGTTTGAGCTATTTGTGACTTGTGTGCTGTAAAATGTAACATTTCAAAATTTAAATTTTCCGCTGGTGCAGGTTTGAGTTTATCCCCCTCTCGCTAGATTTGTACATTCTCTGTCATTTGTGTATGAAAAATGAGCTGCCACGAACGCTAGGGTGTTCAGCCGATCTCTACGTGTCATGTCTGGGCTTTAAATACGACTCAGGTCACTCCTTCAGAGCAAATAAATGTTGTTTTTCACCCATTATGTCATCCGCCGGATTTTAATGCACCGGTCATTTGGGAAAGTAGTAGCAAACCTCTGCTGAACACGCTGAGAGATTTTAGATGTAAATCATATGCGTTGCAAGAGCAAGTTAAAAGGGATAGTTCACCTCAGAAATGAAAACGGTCATCATTTACTCACCCTCATGTATAAATTTAATCTGTGAAATCTAAAAAGTGACTGTATCTCTTCAACAATAATACTGTCATAATCAAATAGATTAAAAAATATTATAATTTTTCAGTCACGCTTTATTGTCGGGTCCAAATGTCGCTGTCAACAAACCCTTAACTACAACTTTTGTCTCAGTAAATTATTAATTTGCTGCTTATTAATAGTAAGGTAATTGTTAAGTTTAGGTACTGAGTCGTATTAGGGATGTAGAATATGGTTGTGCAGAATATGTGCCTTTAGAAGTACTATGAAACAGCCAATAGACATGCTGGTTGAACAGTGAAAATTTGTCTATACTATACGAAAGTGTTGCCAATTTGTCTTATGGGTTTGCGACAACAGTGCAAACATTACATTTTTAGAGTTATTTCTTTTAAACCATCAAAGCTGAATTATGTAACTTTTGCAGCCTTTACATGCTTTGTTCTGCCTCAGCTTCATATCCACAGACTGTGAGCAGGTTATGCTATTTAAGGTTATTTTTCTTGAAGACTGCAAATAAAAAAAATTCTCCTATTGTTGTTCTACACGACGACACGTTCACCCACCCAATGGCGTGAGTTTTGGGGCGGGGCTGTCAGTTTGTTGAATCAAAGGTTGATGTGGGTGTTTTTGGAAAACATGTTGTTTTTCAGTGTTTGCATTTGCAGTTGCGTTCGGTGGCATGGAAATTATATATTTCAGTTCGAACCCAAAGTATGCGCTGTACTGTTGGAAAGCATTTCTAATTACAGGCGAAAGCCCCTAAATGAAAACTGAGATTTGAGTGTTTGTATAAAGCATTGTCATGTTTTGACTGGCTGAGCTGCAGTTTGCACATGTGCTCGCACATCTGTTGCTTGTTGGATGAGGATAGGGGAGTGTATGTTTGTGTCTTATAGTAAAACAGAAGTATAGTAATAATACATACCCAGCCCTGGCTGAGGGGGTGAACTAGAAACCCAGTGGATCTCATTGGTGTATGAAAGGTAGAATGTGCAGCTCCTGTCAGTCCCTAAGTCCACCTGTGTACCAATACAGCCTTGACTAGGGACGCAACCGTACAAAACAACCACTGCTAGGGGGGAGAAAGAGAAGAGAGGAGCATATTTATCGATACACACACATACACACACTCTCCCCGAGCCTTCATTTCCCTCTGTGGCCAATTAACACTAATTAAAATCCACACAGGCCAATCGAACACCCACCCTTCTCTCTTGTTATTTAACTAATCCCTTTTTTTCTCCCTCTCCCTCCATTCGTCTTTTGCTCATAGACTGGATGGATAACAAGGTTCAATTACCTAATTATATTTATTAAACAATCCAGTGAAATACGCCGTACGTTTACGGTGACCTAAAATTCCAGGCTGTTTTTGAATGATATTTGGACCAGAGCTTTCTGAAAAACACAACCTTTTCTTGTCAAAAACCGATCGCTTGAAAGCCAAGGTGAAAGGAGAGCGATCTATTGTGCGGGACGTCGTGCTTGATCGGCCGGTGACTGCCGGAACATTGTAACTCAGCTGTCAAGCAGATTTGAATTTGAGAGAAAGGAGAAAAACACAAAAAGTGAGTCAAACACCTTCGGACCTTTCAGATGATAAGCAGTTCGTCTTAGCTGGCTGCCTTTTTTAAATCGACGCACCTGCTCCCCTGCGGCAGAATGGGGATATAGTTGTGCACAGTGACTTTTTCTCCAGGGGGTTTGGTGGGAGAGTCCAGGGCCTCCCTTTGTGCACGAGACGGGAGACTTGGGTTTGGTCTGGATGAGTGAACAGTGAGATTTGGTAGCGGAAAGACAACCTTTCACCGAGAGGGAGGGAGAGAAGGGAAGAGAAAGGCGAGCAGGCAGGAGGGAGGAGGAGGGGGGGCAAACAGAGGAGTGATTTAGAGCTTGATAATAGCAAGTTTGGAGTAGATTCATCGATACGTTATGGGTGTTGTCAGGTTTTGGTGTGTGCTGGGGAGAAAGAACACCGTGTGTTTTCTCAGGATCGGAAAGCTATGGAGAAATAAAATGGATTAGAAGACAGGCTGAACGAACGCATGCACACTAATGCTGTGACCCAGCATATATTAAAGTAAAAAGCCATGAAATGTATTGAAATAAGATACATAAATAATCTTGAAATAAAATGTGGTTCATGTAAATATGTAAATAGTAAATTCATTTTAATAGTAAATAATTGTAAAATGAATTGGGGGTAATAAAATACTAATACAGTAAGTACTAAAGTTAGTACTAAATAATAATAAACTAAATAAATACTAAATTATTTATTTATTTATTTCAATACACATACATTTTACATATATAGACATACATGGGTGAGCATAAATGTTTTGTGAAAAATCATTGAGAGATGAAGTAAAACATTTTCACTGCATATATACTAAAACGTAATTTTTGATTAGTAATATGCAACTTTAAATGTGGTTTTCTTAATATTTCAGATTCCGGATTTTCAAATAGCTGTATCTTGACCAAATATTGTCCAAACCAAAACAAACCATGTCAGATGATGTAGAAATTTATGTTTCAAAAAATTCACCCTTACGACTGATTTTCTAAATAAAAATAATTATTAATAATTAAAAATACTAATTAAAAATAATTATGTATAATTTATAAACAAAATACAAGTGTCTTTTCATATGCATCTCAGGTTTCAACACAAATGTTAAATAAAAAGTATGCATACGCACTTCACTTCTCGTATGTTTCGTATTATTATTTAAAATGTCTTTACAACAAGTACGAAAGGCAGCTCATCCAATTTACATCTTAAATAACCTCTTTTAAGATATTATTTTTTAGCCTGAATCTACATTAGACAACTCTGTAGCTATGAACTCTGTAGAAAATGTTCATTTCTTCCCCACACATGTAAGTGTGTTTGTTTTAGAGAGCAAACAGAAGCGACAGTGGGAGAGTTGAGCAGTGCGATATCTGAACCTCCCAGCAGTTTTCAGTAGTTTGTTTTAACCTCCAGCTGCACCTGTGTCTGCGGTGATTATGTCATCCTGTCTCTCTTCCTCTCTTCCTTCTACACCCGCTTGAGCAGATCACGCTGTGCCACAAACATGACAGCACTTTGAGACACTGCACTTCCAGTCAAACATATGCCCACTATTGTTGTTGTAGTTTTTTTTTTCCTTTCCCGTCCATTGTTTCCTTTTGCACTTCATACGCGAGTGTCTGCAAGCCGGGGTGTGTTTATGTATGTGCGCGTGTTTCTGTGTGAGTAATGTCTCTGCCCGACTTGATGTATGATGGTGCTGCTGGACTAAACAAACAGAGGTGGATCGATGCTGTAAACACTGCAGAGTGCAGCGGTAAATAAACGCAGCCGGACAGCACGCAGCGCAGAGAGGTGTCGGGGAGGGAAGCGGGGGGTGGATGGATGAGGGGAAGAGGAGTGGGAGTGTAGCCGATGGTGGGCCGCTGGACGTCCAAAGGACAAGCGGGGCAAAGGGGAGAGATTGAGGACGTGCCACAGATGTGACGCGCAAGGACGCGAGACGTCGAGAGGACAGATGGACGGAGGGTTTAGACAGAAAAGGAGGACAGGGGAAACGGACACGACGCCTGCGGTCGAGCTGAGTGTCAGTGGGAGGAGGAAACAGGAAATTGAGATGAGAGGGTGCAGGACTGACACAAGTGGGGCTTTAGTAATTGAGAAACAGACAGATGGCAGAGATGGGAACAACAAACAGAAAGTGCAGAGGAGAGCTAATCAAACGTCTAGCCGCGATGAATAAATAAGTTAGTGTGACATATCTTTACTGAAGCTTGTATATATATTTTTTTTCATTTGGTAGCTTTTAAGTGTAAAACAATAGCAATACAGGCCTGTTTTTATAATGATTTAAATAATCGTATTCTTACTGACACATAGATTTTTTAACTTACACGCTTACATTTTAGATTTAAATGCAAAAAACTGATACCTTTCTTTTTGAACTAAAATAGGAAATGTGGTGCTTTTTTTCTGTTACTCTTATTAACATGTTCCATGGAAACCATAGAATCTGCCAACAGTTCTTAGAATCTGCCATTACTGTTATTACAGTAAACAGTGGTAACATGCCAGTAAAAATATTGTGATATCAATTATGCATTTCAAAGCTGATTCCGTATGAATTTACTCTTTTGTAAGTGTTATTTATTTCAAACAAGTGTAGTCGCTATGGGGTTGTGCCAGAGACGGTTGTTTAGTATGATAAAAGATTGAACATCACCTCTGGTGTTGACAGCATCTATCAGTACAGCACTTACTGTAGTGTTGTGGAGTGATATATCATCATATATTATCATACTTCATCAGACGAAACAAGCCAACCCTTCCAATCTGTTATTTCTGTTAGTAGGTCGCACTGTCATACAAAGGCCAAGATCTGTCATGGCCAATATTAGTGATATACTGATTCCATTATTAAATGAAACAATTTTGCTAAAGAGATTAAAATATGTCATTTATAGTGCTTTAACATATTTGTAAAATACTCTTTTTATTTAATAGGCCTAAATCCTAAATCTTAATGGTTTTTTATTATAATTCCAGAATATCCATAGATTGCAATCTTTTAATTTAGATAAACTTTAAATATAATTGTAAATTAAAAGATGAAAATCTGATCATAAAATTCACTGAATCGATGTAACAATCAAACTGCAATGTAACAAACAAAGTGTAGACTAAACAAATTCATTTGCTCTGGTCAGCTTCAGCTAATTTAAATGATTTTCTTCAAATGTATTTTAAAATGTACACTATCGTTCAGATGTTTCTGAATGGAAAGAAGTTGCCTCACAGTAAATTTGACATTAAATATTATTACAATTAAATATTATTAAAAATTAAAAAAAAAAAAACCCCCATTTTAATATATATTTATATTGATCTTCTCCTGTGATGGTATTATGAATGCATTTGCTGTCACTTCTGGTCAATTTAATACATCGTTGCTAAATAGAAGTATTAATTTCTTTCAAAAAAAAAAAAAAAAAAAAAAACCTCTTAGAGACCCCAAACTTTGAACATTAGTGAATCTCAATCAAATGTATGTTTTAGAAACATGGATAGGTAAAAGAGAGGGACGCAGACAGAAAGTTAGAGTTATATAACACATTCACATATTTTTCGGATATTTCTGTATGACTTCTCTCTTTGTTTTCATCTCTGTGTTTCACAGATGTTATTCACACCGTGGGGCCGATAGTCCATGATTCAGTGGGGGACAGAGAGGAACAAGCACTGAGAAACTGTTATTATAACTGTCTGCACACAGCAACTAAGAACCACCTGCGGACTGTGGTGAGGGTCTCACACACTCATAACAGATTCAGACTTGATGTCTTGGCTGCGATATAGCTACTTGTATGCAATTTTAATGGCCCCCGCAGTCTCCAACCTTACACACTGGTTGCACATAAACTCTGGTACATACAGTTAACATGTTAAACTCTCACCTTGTATCACTCACATCTCACAGCTGCGTCAGGGCATGAGAATCAAAATGCCAGCAATCCAGTCATAACACAACGCATAACTCTCACTCCACTGGTGCCCTAACAATTTTTATATGAATCTACTAAAACAGTTGAGAGCCGTTTCAGCTTTATTTCTTTCAGAGATTGATTTATTGAAGACAGGTTACTGCATGTATAAAAGATTTTAACACAGTGCACCAGCAAGGATAAAAATACACACAGGCACAGCTAAGATCTATCATTAAGGTTCTCAGGAAGGAGTGCTGCAGCATCATAATATCTTATGGGGACTTCCTGTTTATCTTTATGTAAGTGCCGTTCGCTATGAAAAAAGACCTTAAGTGTTATGATTAGGAATAGTTCATCTAAAAAAATGCTCATAATTTACTCACCCTCATGTCATTTCCAGTTCTATTTTAGCATCATTTATATACTTTTTAAAATATTTCTTAGTATTCTGAATGAGCTTTTATTTGATATTAAGCTTTTTTTTATTCTAAGCTTCTATTAGTTTTGGTATTTCTATACATTTTAACTAAATTTTATTCCAGTTATAGTTTAATTAATTTCTTATTTCACATTTTTGTTAATTTCTCTTTTGTTTCATTTCATATTTATTGCTTTATATCTTAATTTCGGCTTCAGTTGTTGTAATTAACAAAAACAATATTCGTCATGTCAACCCTGCATAATTTTTCCATCAACCGCAAAAGTTGTTGTTTTGATGAATGTCTGCTCTTCCATATGAGTGCAAGGAAGCAGGTGATAATTGAGCTCAAAATTAACTTAAAAGTATCTTACAAGTCCTCTGAAAGCTTTGGAACAGTACAAAGCGAACACAACTGTCTTATTTGGTTATTTTTATGCTCAACACCCCCCATCCTAATTCACTTTCATTGTATGGAAAAGTGGCAGCCAGACTTTCAGCAAAGTAGCTCGTGTACCATGAAGGAAAGCAAGTCACTCAAGGTTTGGAAGAACATGAAGGAGAGTAAATGACAGGAATTTCATTCCCTTAATTGATTTGAAAGTGCTATCCATACGTGCTGGGGGTTTGCGAGACACAAAGTGGTACCTTAGCAGCAAATGCTTTTAAAACACCAACAATTGTCTGCGACTCGGTCCATTTGTTTTAAAGTAAAGCTTTTGTTTTAAGGCCCTTAATTCTAGAGCGCAAGTGGCTCGTTGTCATTAGTAATGGATTGTATCTTTAATGGGTTGTAATTAATCAATTTTCATTCACCCTTCCTTGTAAAAGCTGTTGTTTTGTTGTGGTTTTGTACTAATAGGTCCAACAATAAGTGTTTTGTAAACCTTAATTTCTTTTATTATAATACTACGCATTTATTTAAAGAAGCGTTTAGTGGTTCATACACAGATGATAAAACAATTAAGCCTATATTTCTTTTTATGTCTCTTCGATGTTGATGTCTAGGCTTTTCCCTGCATCTCCACTGGAGTGTATGGTAGGTGCAAATTACAGCATTTTTTTCTCAATCAATGTTTCCTTTTCATCTTTAATTGCTTTGTCTTACATCAGTTATTTAATTTTATATGTCCTTTCTATTCACAGTCTATAAATGACTGTGTTTAATTGATTACAGGTTGGTTGATTTAGAGTTTTCAATGGGTTCATTCATTATTAAAACCTATGATCATCCATTTATGAGCTAACATCAATGGTATTCATTCCCAGTGTTTATGATGCTCTATCTAACCCAAGCAATGATACGTTTATGAACCTCAGCTATGATGTGACCTCCGTGTTCATGCATCTGTTCTTATTTGTGGTTGTTTATGTAGCAGGAACCTCATTTTAGGAATTCTGGGAGTGGATATCACTTGCAGTAGTATGAGGGATTTTCAGATTAAGGGTGGGATTAGACGGTCAGATTAGGAGAGATTAGGTGCGAGAGCATGTCACTGTGATTATAATCCCCCTTCTTAGCTATACGTGTCAAGATTAAACTCAAAAATGAACCCAGAAAACAGCTTCAGTTCGAAAACAACTACCATCCATAATTCTTTTTAAAATCCTCAAGCAGAAAATATGGTGCCTTGCATCTGCAGAGTTGTGAGTGCTGACAAGGTGTGAACATGTTGATGTCTGATGCCTCTTGGTTAATCATACAAATTAGATCATTGCAATCAAAGTAATGTGTATATCTATAAAAACTATCAAGGCTGTTTTCATTTACTTTGTGTTGGGGATGACAGTTTAATGCATCAATGTTTTAATTTTTTTTTTATTAATTATAAAATAAATACATTTTCTGATCCGCCTCAGCAATGTCCTATTTATCTGTAGTTGGGGGCAGTTTATTTTTATTTCAATTTCAATTTTTATTTAAGGGTATGTAATTAATACATTTCAGATTAACTATTCCTTTAAGCCTTTTTTAACAATCATAATAAATGTTAATTGACGTTCTAGTATAAATCTAATGTGTGTGGTGTTCGTGGCTTTGGTTGATGTGTGGTGCAGGATATCCACCTGATCAAGCAGTCCATGTTGCCCTGAGAACAGTGAGAGAATACCTGGAGCAAAATCACGATAAGGTGAGTGTCATTTCCCTACTGGTGTTCTTTTCTTGCCATTGTTGTTATTGTTCGACGAGGAACACGCCGTGGCAAACAGATGGTGGCTGCATAGGGACTTTCTTTTCTGAGTCAGCATGCGCACACACACACACAAATATAACCTCGCGATTTTAATTGGTTCCTAACGGAGCTTGTATAGGCTTCACAGAACAGCACAAATACAAAAAAATCCACAAATGCATTGACACAATCTCTGGCCCCTGTGACTTAATGTGAGTCTAGAGTAAATTTAACAGGAAATGAGCCATCAGGATGTCTTTGACAAAACTTCTTCACGTCCCATACTGCAGCTGCTCTCTCTATCTCTCTCTCTCTCTCGCTCAATTTTCCCTGGTCACATCTGTGTATTTTTCCCCCCTCTCTCATCTCTCACTGATCTGTCTCTCCTGTCCTGTGCTTTCATCTCACTCTGTGCTGCGTGCTTATTTGCTCCTGCTTTCTTTTACGCTACAGACATACAAAGTGACAGAGACACCCTAATTATGGCACACTAATTAACCAGCGCTTTGCTGCTTGCTAACCCTTTCACTTTTCATATGCGCCCAGAGAATAATACAGAATAAGAGGAAAGCACATTTGTAGTTTTGTAATAGTTTTAATAGCTTTACATTATTACAGATTTATAAAACTGCGTATGTGTATCGATGCTTATCATCATCAGAAAATAATCAACGGTACTTTAAAAAAAAAGTTACAAAATTTCAATACATAGTGTTTTTTAGGGCTAATGAAAAAATAAGAATGAAAGGTCACATAAAAGTAGGCAGCATCACTGTGATTGGCCAATAACCCTGTCAATTTGATAACGCCCACCTATCATGATCGCAGCCGGTCTGCGAATCGACCTGAATGCGTCAGGCTGGTGAAAATGGACTGACTAATTAATTACGGAGTGAACAACTCACCCACTTGGACAAAACCACTCATATCTGGATCGAAATGAACTTGAAATGATGATTATGATACGTGAGTGAGCCATTTTTTAGTAAACACTTAGCTTAGTTAAATTAAATTTACACCTCCATGTAACCTTCATGGCACCTGCAGTGTTTACTAAGGATTTGACGGCTAATGGTTAAAAAAGAAAGCATCTATTAACCAAAACATTTCGTAGCATCAAATGAAACTGCATAAAAATGTTTTAAGCTTCTGAAACATTTTGAAAAACTGTAAATGTGTCGTACATAAACAAAAACATTACGGTATTATGTTCTTATTGATAGTGTATGGTAAATAGTTTGCCAAATGCTTTTAACCCAGCAACCATGTAAACATCAAACGGAAAATTTCATTACATATGTGCCTGTTACAAATTCTTTGGCAATGTAAAGCTTATTTTGAATCTGAATCAGACAGACAAAGCGACGCAGGGTGAGTGAGCCAGAGAGGGAGAGACATTTGGCAAAAGGCAATGAAAAAAAGACAATGCTAGAGACCAAAGAGAGAAAAATGAGAGTGAGAGAGATTTCAGTGGCAGAGTAGGAGTGCTAGCTGGATGCAATGATGTGTTACAGGAACATGATTAGAAGCAGGAACAGCCCACCTGCCCTCACCACTGTTGTCATGGAGATGGAGGTTCTAGGATGCTGGCACGGATCTCGATGTATTCTTTTTATGTTGTTGCTTGCCATGAAGCATTTGGGACTGGTGCTGGTGTTCTGTCAAGGACAGTTAGGTCACTGGCACTGCGCCTCTCCGGCTAGAAATACTCAGACATTAGAATATGCTAAGCGATTGCACCCAAGTGGTCCTTTTCAGCAGACCCTCTTTTCACACCAGACTGAGAGGCTATGAGTCAAAAATCAGCGAATAGGACAAATTAACCCTTTTCTTCATTCACAAGTCCAATTGATGCTACCGAAAAAATTATCTTCGACAAAATAAACGCTTCGATAGAAATGAACTTTCCTTCCTTTAACTTTTTTCACAAGATTTGAAGCAAATTTCTGCCATGACTTTTAAGAGTGTAGTGAGGATGAAGGAGCATATTCGTTTCATTTGGATGAAGTCTGTGATATATTATTACAGGTACATTCTCAGTTGTGTCGGTTTCTGCTGTGCAGTAGCAAAATCATAACTTGAAAGTGAGATTCTCTGTGGTCATTTATTTTTTATTTCTTGTCTCTTTTTCGGTTTTAATCTGCTCTCAGCTGGACCGGGTCATCTTCTGTGTGTTTCTGAAGTCTGACAAAGAGCTCTATGAAACAATGCTGCCTGCATACTTCCCACAAGGTCTGTCATCACAGATTTTCATGTTTTATTAAGACTTATATAGTGAATTGTATACTATACACCCTGTATATGCCTGTATACCCCTAAAACTAACCCTCACAAAAAAAACAAAAAAAAAGGTATAAGCTGTTTTCCTTGAGGGATGGATCAAAAATGTCAGGTTTTGCTATTTTTTTTTACCATCCAACATAGGTTTTACTACGTTATAGCGAGTTCTTCCAAACATTTTTCTTTTCATTTTGTATTTTTAACATTGATTTAATTTCCTTAATAGGAAATATTCCCAAATATTTCTAATTATTTAAATGTTATTTCAGAGAGTGATTATTCATAATCGCTCTTTATTTATGCTTTTCTAAACAAACTGTACCCAGTGGTTCTGTACATAAACAGCACGTACATTTCAAAAGCTAAGAACATTGATTATTTTCACGTCAAAGTCTTATTTCCATTTTATTTTTCTCGCAGTGAGAGGACAAGAAACAGTCCTGACTGACGTCAGTGTATTTGTGTTTGTTTTTTTCTGTGTTCTGGGACACGGAGTACAAACTAGTGCAATTTAAAGTTATTCTTATGCGATAGCTGAACGCTTGCAGATAGAGCTGATAACAAACCAACACTGACTACATTAGCGTTTTTAATGGAAGAGGTGTTTACCTTGATAAAATAAATTAATCAAAAAGCAGCACACTGACTAATTTAGTATTTTATATAACTAAATATCAAACATCTCCAAACATATTGACTGGTGCTGTTTTTTGGTACCTTTTTGTCAAACGTAACATGTTTCATGATTGATCCTTGCTCTAATAACCGCAGTTATGGCATGATGTTAATAAGATCTCACACTGTGGCTGAACTCCAAACATTAGTGTTCATGTAAATGTCTGTTACTGTATGTGCGTGTGCTCCATTAGACCTGTTTTTCACCTCCAGGTTCACCGCCAAAGAGCAAATTATGAGAGGATGGCATAGTTGCTGTGGAAACGCCACACAAACTGCTTTTCCGTCAAATCACTGTCTCACTTTTACCTGATGCAGCCCCTACAAACATCAACAACAACAGCTGCCTGACACCACCTGATTTATTCATATCACCAAACCACTGCTACATGGAATTTGATGATTGCTATCAGATTCACGTTGGGAGACATATTGCTGTTGGATTTGTGTTAATATTAATAACAGTGTGGGCTTACATGTGGTGGTTCACCCAAAAATGAAACATTTACTCATCCGCGTAGAATCATATACACAAAAATACTGCTTAATAAAACTTTCTTGCTTGACTTCAGAAATAATATCATACCTGTGTTTGACCGTGCGGTTCTATCTCAAATTTCAAATCTCTTTATTGCTTACTCTTGTTATATCTCCTCCCAGAAACAATTTCCAGCAATTACATGATTTGCACTGCATTAGCACTAAAATGATAGAAGATATCCTATGTGAATATTGTTTATAGAGTTGAATAAAAATTGAATTAAGGCAATCAAAGGAAGCAAAAGAGTATGTCAATGGTTGTAACACTTAACCTATAATGAAAGTGCACTATTTGTACTTCTTCAATGTACTTTCTGTCTTCCAGTATGATAAAAGACCCTCATTAAAGTCAACTCCCCTCTCTGAACTAATGGCTGGGGCCGCTCTTAATGCAACTTTCATTAATTACGCCGTAAGCCTTCAAGTTAATAGTATAATGTCAGCAAATGGATTTAGAGCAGATGAAATATTTAGAAATATTGATGCCGATCGATTTTGTCAAATACCTCGAGAAGAACTACTAATTGTTTCGGCGACAATTTATTATTTTTTTCTCCGCTCGCATCGTTCGATTCGTGCATCTCTCTCATAGTGCTTTCCAAAAAAAGATAAGTTTTCTTTCATCTCAACATGCTGCTGTATCTGTGAAAGAAAGGAGAGTGTGAGGGGGGGGCAGATGAAAAAGAGAGAGGGAAAGATGAGTTTAATAAACTCATCTGAAGCAATTTTCATTTTTTAATAAGCGACAGGCAGCTCAGATACTGTCATCAGGCGAGCTTCTCCAAATAATGAGAGCAGAGGAGAAAAAAGGGAGCGTGCGCGCGAGAGAGAGAGAGAGGGAGGAAGAGCTCAGCAGAGTAATTATCCTAAATCCAGACTTCATCACCGTCCCATCAGCACTTCTCTCTTCCTTTCCTCCCTCTTGCAATCCAGCTCTGTGTCCCTCTCTCTCTAGCCCTCTTAGTAAAGTGTTATTTAATTTGCTGTATTGGCACAGTGAAAGCAGCCAGTGCGCGGCTGCTGCTGAAATAGTAACCCTTCAGTGACGATTACACTGGAGTGCATCCTATACGCCAGCAGCAGAAGCACGGCGAGATGAGAGCTCCTCTTCTCTTTTTTGCTGCTCTCTCGCCTTATCTCTCTCTCCCATGCCCTCGTGCGCTCGTTTTCCACGATCCTATCGTGTCTCTCTCTGGTTCCCTCCAGCTGCGTTCCCTGTGTATCGTCAGACTCATAACCCCAGATTCTGCCAGTCAAACGGAGCCCGCTATCACTCGCGGCCCTGCCATTTCATCCTGGTGCTCTGTCGCAGTTTATAGTCACTTCAATCTGGTTTAATCTTGTGGGTGCAGCCAGAAGTGTCATGGGGCTTTCTGAGCCAAGTGGATTTGAATGTGACTTCCCAAATAATTATTTTTATCTTTGATTATTAAGTTCCAAGGTGAAAAAAAAAGCACATGTCTCTACATATTGGTCTAACCAAGTTGCAGTTGCTTAGCATTTTTTGAATCCCCACTCATGTCGCTCCAAATGCATGTGATTTTTTTTTTCCTTCTATTGTTGAACACAAAAGGCGATCATTAAAATGTCAGCTGTAATGCTTTCCAATCAACGAGAAGTTGCACTTTTGTTCTAGTCCTGCATAAATGTATGTGAAAATAAGCACCACCATCTATGCTTGTTTGTTTGTCCCCCATTGGCCTGCGAGGGCTGTGTAGTTCATTATTACTTCATGTTCTTAAAGGAATAGTTCACCCAAAAATGAAAATCAACCCATATTTTACTCACCCTGAAGCCATCCTAGGTGTATATGACTTTCTTCTTACAGAAAACTAACCTATATATATATATATCTTTAGTCCTTTTTGAACGTGATGCCACTGGTCTAATTGGATTCAATGACAAGCTAAAAGTGCTATCACCAGACCTAACTCTGGGGGAGTTGGAGAATGAGCCTATTTCCAAAAAAAGTGGAGTGTTCCTTTAAATGTCCTTGTTTGGCTGCTATTTTGGGCTTCGAGATACTGCGAAACTTTTACACTTGATTCAGCACCTTTGGTCTTAATGGCTTCCTGCTTAGCCAAAGTACGAAGTTCTAGTTAAATGAGCTGTTCAGTTATGACGCAATTTGTAGGTCAAACTGGAAGGCTAATTCACCATAAGCTCCCTCTGGATATTCTTAAGGGTTTTTGAGAATCATGGTTTTTGATTAATGAGTACTGTAAGGTCTGTGGTTAGCATTACTTGAAGAGATTTTTACATTTTGTTCTATGATATTATACAGACATAAAATGGTAAAGCTGCCACAAGCATAAATAGCTAGATAGAGATTAAAAATTGATTTTTAAAAAGGCCGATTTTCTTACAGTGTTTAGGACTACAAACTGTGAAATTCTACCACAAATAATGAAGAATACAGGGTTATTTTTTTATGTAAAAAAATGTTGAAATTTGGTTGAAATAATGGTGCCATTCAGTGTAACACAATATTTATGTTAAAATGCTTAGTTTATATTTAATATAATGACTTATATTAAAATACATACAAGAATAAGCTTTGTTTAAAATTATTTTAAATTAGTGAAAAAAATTAAACATGTCTTTTAATATGTCATAAATAGATGTTTTTTGAAATAAATATGCCTGGCAAGAAATTGTTACACTAAATGACATTTTAGTGGGTATTTTCTGTAAACCGGGAATATGTAGCATATTTATGTTTTGCTCAGGAAAACAGAATTGAAATGAAAATAAACAGAAGACTTTACCAACACGGCCTCACCCCAACCCGTCACATATTGTCACTAGGTCAGGACCCTTTGGCATCACTTTTGGATGCACAGGGTACCAACGTTATTTACACATTTATGAGTACGTTTCTGGTTTGAAGGACATTGTTCTATCATTTCCCTAACATTGTCCTAATGTTATTTTAACATTATTTTTACATTTAAATAGAGAGATTAAAATAATAAAAAAGTGACTTAAAATATGTTATCGGTACATTCATGTCTTACCACTGAAATGTAGTTTGTTCAGCGGGATTGTATTCTTTTGACCTGTAAACAAAAAAAAAGCTGGCTTTTCTCTATAGTTTTCCCCCCCGAAAGTTACAATTTAATAAATAGACCAATACAATAAATAGATAAACTATAAAATAAAATTTAAAAAAAGGTTTTTTTTTTTTATTTTTAAATTCAACAAGCTCATGTCTTTTCTTTTAAAGACTGGTGAAAGTGCATGCAGATCAGAGGCGTGCAGTAAATAAAAATGAAAAAAACATAAAATTATGATTTCTGTTATCACTTAACCCTGGCTTAATATAATAATTTTGAACATGTTTTGATTACTCTAATTTCTGTATTTTAATAAATGCTGCATTAAACAAATTCGAGATCTGCATAGGTCATTACACGTTTAAAAAAAAAACATCTGCTACGTTTTAATTAGGAAAGATACTTTTAGAGTGTTATAAAAATAACCTAAAAATTGTTGCAGTTTTTTTTTTAAATAACCATCCTGCAACATTCTGGGAACGTAATTTTTGGTTGCTAAAATAACCTAAATAATATTATATATATATATATATATATATATATATATATATATATATATATATATATATATATATATATATAATTTTTTTTTTACAAACACATTCAAATCTTTAAATTAGGACAAAAACTGATGCTAAAGTGTTCTGACCATGCAGCAAAATTTGAAGAGTTGGGACTGTGTTGGTATTAGAGTAGGGCCCACAATTTAAGACAGATTCTTAAACGCCTGTTGCATTTGTTGCCACATAAGTAGTTTAGTGCTGTGTACATCGAAATGTGATTGTGTTACTACATCTCCCACAAGCCTCAGGGCCTCTGTTTAGTCCGTATATACGAAGAGACGAAACTAAAAAGTTGTTTTTAAAGAAAAGTGTCGTTTGCTCTTCGACCGTGTTTATGTGACCTATAGGAAAGCAAAGCGAGTCAGGAGCACTGTGAGAATGGATACCTGATCTCATTGAGAAAGCAGGTGAGCGGGTAAATGAGTGTGAGCGAGAGTGTTGAAAGAGTCGGATGGGGTCAGCAGGGGTTGGTAGCTGATGTTTATGGATGCTGGAGGAGGCGCTGACATGGGGGGCTGCTTGTGAAATGAAAATGGATCTTTAGCAGAACCCAGGACACTCTGCTGCCCCTCAAGATCAATTCACTGATTTACTAGCTGAAAGCCTGTCAGAGCCAGAAACAGTAGAGGATAAACTCAAGTGGGGGTGATGGTGGGTTGAAGGAGGCATCAGGACTTTCGGTAGAGTCGTATGAGGAGAATGGAGCCTGGTTTGAAGTTTTAAATGCACTAGAATTTGCTCGCATCTTCTCAGAGGAGCAGACAGAAGATGGGGTTAGGAGACAGCTCTTTTGTGCATATATGATTCTTTTAATTAAATACGCCGTTTACTTTTGTTCTTCTCCAGTAAACACTGCAACTGAATAACACATTGTGAGAGAATTATTTTTAGTGAAGCGTCAGGGAAGTTAAGCTTTATCTCCTGCAGAGTGCCTACCTACAGTCTGTGTGTGTGTGTGTGTGTGTGTGTGCGCGTCTCTTTTGTTGGTGTCTACTAAAATATTAAAGATGTTTACTGTATTGTAAGAGAGAGGTGATAGCATCTCTTTCTGTCAGACAAATGTGTAGCATATATTTAATTTAATATTCCTAATATAATATTTAACAATTGCAAAAGTCCCAGAGCACACGGAGGCAGTTAAAATAACATTATAGTTTGTTTACCACATTACTCTGCAGCAATATGGTGCTGAGCATTATTATCTCCGTAATATTTACCAAAAGAAATGTTCTTAATAATTGTTTTTCACACAGAACACGTTGTTCTTTAAAAAAAAAAAAAATGTGAGAAGCAGCACAGCTGAATAGAAAAGTAGTAGGCTAGGCTTACCTAGCTTTGTTTTGTTTGTTTAAATGTTGTGAATTTGTACGATATCGTTCCTCTGTGATGTTATCATTGCAACCATGAAGTGGACTTCCCAATTCTCTTGTTTTAAACTCCTTAAAAATGTTATTTTTAAAATTGCATTAGTTCAAGGTGCTGAATTTTGTAGAGTCACTCTTATAAAACTAGTTAACCAAAATTAAGTGAGCATACTGTTTTGATTTACATCAATAAAAAACATTGTGTCACTGGCTGTGTAAAACCATAAATGCAGCATTTGTGATTAAAAACTATTAGCTGGTAGATGGAGGATGAGTGCTCAGTGTATAATGGAACAGTGGGTCATTTGTGGGCATTTCGTTTGTGGGCAATGTATGATTGCCTATTCGCTCCATTATAAAATGATCCATTGTATCCCTATCCTGTTTAGTTCTATTTTTATCATATATCTTGCATTTGTACAAAGCTCTGCCCACACTGAATGCACTACCACCAGTGATAAATCCTTTCATGCATTGGCAATTATTTTGGCTCTCTTGCCTTGTATCTGTGACATTCTTCTTTGGTTTGGAGGCCTAGCTTGTTTTGTGTAATTTAACTAAAATCCCATTTTTCATGATATGCACTTTACATAGCCAACATTGTTAAAGTTTCTGCTAAGAATTTTTTCTAAATTTCTGAAAATGCAAGCATGAAATTTACATACATAAATATATACATATACATATATACACATATATATATATACATATATACACATATACATACATATACATATACATATATATACATATACATATATATATATATATATATATATATATATATATACATATATATATATATATATATATATATATATATATATATATATATATATATATATATATATATATATATATATATATATATATATATATATATATATATATATATATATATATATATATATATATATATATACATATATATATATATATATATATATATATATATATATATATATATATATATATATATATATATATATATATATATATATATAAAAATAAAAAATGTTTTAATAAAATTATATAAAAATATATATATAACCAGTCTGAAAATGGTGGCTGAATTTTAAGTTTAAGTGTTTATCCAAATGTAATTGAAATGGAAAGCGTGTGTGCATGTGTGAGTGGACAGTGCCTGAGTGCTCTCCTCTCACCTACCTCGATTTTATTTTATTTTTATTTTGAATGTTTAATGTATTAAAAGGGCCGGGGTAATGAATTATAATCTTTAATGCAGAGAGCGATCGATACCTCCACAAAATAAATCAGCTTTTTACTGAGAGCGTCAAAGCCTTTAATACACTGGGGAAGAAACAAGTAAGGGAGGGAGAGAGAGAGGAGAGCGAGCGAGGGAGGGGAGCATGACAGGAGCCGTTGATGGAAGGAGAAAGCAGGAACGAATGGGGTTAGATGAGAGTGCTTCGGAAAGATACTATCACCGGTGACCATATTTCAGATGATCCCCACAAAGTCTTAGTATCTTTAACAAACTCCAGGGAGTCAGGAGGTCACATCTCATCTCGCAACAGCTGCATATGTGATCTGTTCAAAATAAAATCGTGGTGGCTTTGTTTTAAGTACTCTGTTGGAGAGGCAATCAGGCCATGAGATCTCATAATAATCATTCTCCTCTTAACTTAATGAAGGCTACCCTCAAGGGGTCCTCTAATTTTAGAAATTCTGACAACTTCACGCTCGCCTTTCTTTGTTCGGCTGAAAAGCACAGCGTTTTTGGCATCTTCGTGACAATAGATTGATTTAAAGTCCTTGGTCTAAACATTTCTGAATTCAGCGTCTTTGAGACATCGCTTAAAATGTGGTCTACCGGATGACAGTCTCTAAACTCTGCGTCGTGGTGCTCAGTATATCATCAATTCATCGACAAAAAGGTCTGCGGACTGACGCATTTTGATTAATGTTGCTATGACAACTGCATAATTCATGAATTGTATTAGCGTTCCATTTGTCGTTTTTGAGTTATGATTCACCCCAGCCAAGGATCGTCAAAAAAAAAAAAAAAAATTCTTTGCCCGCACCCACGTTGCTTTAAGACCCCCATCATCTTCTGCCTCCTTCTTAAATGTCAAAGTCTCCGAAGTGTCAGCTTTTTTCCCCCCAACGAGACGGCATGAATTAATCTGCTCTCATAAATATCTTGTTAGCATCAGTTTGTATAAGACACTCTCATAATTATACCGATACAAAGGCACCAGCACACCAACCAGTGGGCGTTATACTGCCACATAGCGGTAAGGATAGGAACTACATCCTCAACCACAACATATTTTAGTGTAGTAATGATTTATTATAATTATATTTCAGGAAAGTTACATTTTTTATAAAATACGGATTGTATTAATGATGGATGCATCTTGCGTTTTGTAAATTAATTTATTTGTTTTCTCACTATAAATGTACTAGTACATATATGAGTGTATATCATATGCTTTATGGATTGTTCGAAAACCAGGGATAAAAGTAGTTAAATGAACATGAACAGACTGTTATTGCTTCATGCTTGTTTGTTTTCTGTGTCCTGAGACTTGTCAAAACTGGAGTGAAAATCTACAGGAGAAAGACAAAAGATTGTTGTTAATATTTTTTGGGCATTCTCAAAAGAAATCAAGGCATATTCAGTAATTAAAGGGAAATGAACTGGTCAAGCTGATTATTAAGTGGCTGTACCTAATTTAGAGCAAACAGAAAATTAACGAACTGTTATTTATTACCCTCATAACATATTCAAATAATTTATTATGACAGGCTGAATGGAAATGGGCAGGCAGCATGTTTTTATAATGACTTAATATAGTTTTGAAAGACAGGTGGGCCCATATTTTCAGCATTTTATTATTTTCTTTTACTTTTTGAAAGAGCATGTCAGTATTTTGGCATTAACCGAATGTCTCTAGCTTCTACTAGTTAACAGATGTATTGGTGGCGAAGAAAAAAACAACGCGACATCACAAACAAAAAAAATCCAGCAGCTAAAAAGCACTGTATAGACTGACCTTCAGTTCCAGATGATACACGGCTGACATCGGAGTGTGCAGGTGAGATGTTCTCCTCACTATCTACTAAAACACACACACAGATATTATACTCGACGCGAATCAAACACGGTGCATGTTATTTTACAACCTTGTATTTTGTATTAAGCAAATGTATTTTTCTTCTCCCCTATCCGGTATAGGTCTTTACTGTTCTCACCTCTGCCCTCCTCACTGGGGCTGTCCTGGCTGGGTGTAGGGCTGCCGTCATGTTCCCAGAGGGCCTTGGCACCCGTTTGAGAAGAGCGCAGGCGCATGCGAGGTAGCGCGCGCTGGTCTCCTGGGCTGAAGGACTGGGACATTCCTCCTCTGCCCCTGCCGAGAGCCCAGCCGTGCCGGGAGCCCAGCTTGCGCCGACCAGTCTGCAGATTAGCTTTGTGCTGATCGTCTTCAGCCTGAGATGCGATTCTTCTTAGTGAACTCGGGGATACTGGAGCACTGATGGGATCCTGCTCCTGAACTGAAGGGTGAAATTAGGAAGAACATACTTTGAAAAAGACAGCATTTTTATTCTCTTTCTGGTGATGTAAAGGTCTTTATGGACAGATAGGTATATAATCATTAAATCTGTTGATAAATGTATCGAAATGTCAAAACAGAACTTTTTTTTTTCAAAGCAATAACTAAAGCAAGCATATTGGATATATTCTCAACGCGAGTGCCATGTTATATCCGTATACACAGAAAATACAGTACATATAAGTACACTGTTGCTTTTAGTATTTATATTATCATAAATCTCAATGCTGTACACACTCTGAGCAATATTCATTTGATCTGCAAATTCCATTCCATCGCTCCTTCACATAAACACAGAATTACTGTCTCTGGTTGTGATCCAAGGGAATAACATAATGTGGTGGGGTAACGGCATCATTCATTGTTATGAGCTTTTGGGGACCTTTTTTGTGTTTTACAGAGTCCAGGGACCCCTGCAGTCTTAACTTACTGGCACTCTCTTACACTCCGTGGTACAATACGTCTAATGTTATTACACCAGCCATACAGCTCTGCAGTCTCACCAGGAGCTGGAGCTGAAGAGACGGCAGCTCCGTCGATGGTCTCCGCGAGGTTCTCTATGCTTCCAGCTGCAATAAACTGAGCGCGGCCTTCTTTGCTTCCACCTTTAGGCTTTATCAGCTTCTTCATGCGGTCCGCTATCCAGTTTGACTTCCTGAAGCCACGAGAGAGTTTATACGTGATTTGAAAGGCAGCCAGCAAGATTCAGATAAGTCAGAAAAGGTGAAAGAGAAAAACGGCAGGATGTCGAGATGAAAGAGAGCATACAGTGAGTAAAGCGATGAGTCCGCGGTGAAAGGGTCTGCTAGAGACAGATGTTAAAGCCTGACTAACTTTGGTTGTTTGAGTGGAGACATGCCAGGCAGGGCCGGCTCCAAAACACGATACTGATCCATTATCTTCTCCACCAGCTTCTGCTTCTCCCTGCGCAGCTCGTTGAGCTTGTCACTGAGGTGGAGAGAGATGGACAGACGGGAGAGAAAAACATGAGTTATTTACTGATGCAGGTGGTCCTGTGTTGAACGTTGTACATGGTGCATGTGAAAAAAGTGTGTGTGTGTGTGTGTGTGTGTGTGTGTGTTCGTACAGGTACTCTCTCTGCTGGTTGTGGTGCTGGTCTCGGCTCTCCAGGCTGCTCTCCAGTAGGGCCTTGTTTTCTTTGGCCAGGTTCTGGTTCTGCTCCACCAGATGCCGGTTCTCCTCCTCCAAGTTCACCTTCAACTGGGTTAGGAGCTACAGAAAACATATAAATACTAGGGCAATAAATTATACTGTAAATTAAAATAGCTATTAGTTACAAAATCTTTGTAATTACTGTGATTTAATCTCAGACTTTAAATAGAACGAAATGCATTATAAAGACCACAACATTTAAACCTGTAAATAATTCAAAAATGTAAAAAAAGGAAACAAAAGTAATATGGAAAAAATGGTAAACATAAAATTAATAAGAATTCGGTTTTAAGAAAATGTATAAAACAAAGTTTGCAAATAAACTCTTCACACACACACACACACACACACATATATATATATAAATCTAGAGTGAGGGAGAGACTACAATTTAAATCAATTCAATCTAAAAAATAATATATTATAAAATGTAATGCATTTTCAGAAATCATTGTAATATGCATATTTGCATATTTACAGATTTGCATATTATTAAAATATTATTAACAATGCTGAAATATTTGCTCCATTTTTGTGGAAACTCTTTAGCAATGGAGTGTTAAAAATAATAGTATTTATTTGAATTAGTAACTTACAGTGACTTTACTGATACGTTTAATTAAATATAGTTTTTAATTAAAACGGTCCTTGCTGTTTAAAAGTATAAGAAAGAAAGAAAGAAATGATACATATCATAATGTGCAGTGTGCTCAGACCTGGTATTGGCTGCTGAGACGGACGCTGTTGAGATCCAGCTGTTGGTTGTGCTCTTTAAGAGCGTTGAGTTTTCCCTCCTGCCTGGTCCGTTCAAGCTGAGCTGTACTCAACTCTGCACGCAGAACCGAGCTCTGAGCCAGCAGCTCAGACTGCACCTGAACCCACTCCTTCTGCAGGTTCTGATACCTACACATCAAACAGGTGAATCACGCTAAACTACACAGCTCATCAGTCGTATTTTACTCCTGATACAAAAAAAACATTTGTGATTCATATGATCATATTACTTATATACGAGTGTAAAGTACATCTAATTTAGATTTCGTTATTTTTTCAGTTCTGATGTTAAGTCCAGACTTGTTTTCGTGAGCCGGTCTACACAACCATCAGACCATACAGTTAGACAATTGATCAAAGCACCAATCCCAACCTGCACTAACACAGTTATCTACCTACACTGAACTGAATGCACCTAATACAAGAAAACTGCCTCCTGCTGGGTTATGTAAAGATTTTTCTTTTATCTTCCTCACCAAAGCAACCAGCTTTACAAATATTTTCATGAGCTGTCACACCATAGCAACAACTGTTTACACATTTCAACTGGCTCTGAAATGACTCACGTTGTGGGGAGACTTTGGTGGGGCTTACCATCACCACAGTGGGGGCAGTTTGAGGTGGGTGGTATCATCACTTCCGCTCTCATTCCTGTGAATCTGCTCAACTGTAACTTCAACCCAGTGTTGTGGTCACTGCAATTATGACTTTCTCTCACCTTTCATTGTCCATTTTCAGTCTCTCCAGCTCCTTCTCGCTTTGCACCTGTCCTTGTGTCACTTTCTCCATTTTCTGTCTCTCCACACGTATCGATTCCTCTGCTTCCTCCAACTGTGCTTTTTGCTCCAGCATCTCCTTATATCTAGACAAGTACAGTGTAAAACATTTTACAAGATTAAAAATTATAAATCAAGAGAAAATTTTGTTTATTTCAGCTACTGTTAATCCATGTTTCATATGATGGTATAATCATATAGGAAAAACACAAATACAATTATACAATATGAATAAACAAACACAATAATAGTTTATCTATTTTTATATTAACATACTCTTCATGATGACCAAGCTCAAAGTCTTAAGGTAATATGTCTTTGTAGATTCATTACTAAATCATCCAGGTGTTAAATTATGTGGAAAAAAAATTTGTGTAACAAAAAAATCTGTGGATGAGTGTGTCTGGTGTGTTATTTTATTTTACATTTACATTTAGTCATTTAGCAGACGCTTTTATCTAAAGTGACTTACAAATAAGGATAATAGAGGCAATTTAAACTGAACAAAAGAGCAATAAGCTGTAAGTGCTATGACAAGTCTTGGTTAGCCCAATGCAGTACACATAGCAAGGTTACACACACACACACACACACACACACACACACTCACACATATACAGTAGATAGAATAGAAAACGTAGTAGATGGAACAGAAAAAGAATATAGAAAGCTAGACTTTTTTTTTTAAATAATGAATATAGTGCAAGTCACAGAGGGTTAATACTTTTTAAATAGTTTTTTAAAATCCACTTATTTTACTAAATTAAAGTACAAGTAAACAACCTTGTATATTAATTCATATTTAAATTTCTAACATATTTACTTAAAATATATGAAATAACCTAAAGCAAATCATATATTATCTAAAAATGTTGCTATTATTCTTAATTAATTTATTAAATAAATAACCATGTTTTTTTCTGCTTAGACTACTTAAGTTAAAATATTATTATTAAATAATTACAAATTAATTTATTAAATAAATAACATTTCCTCATTGACCTTTTATGTGAATAAGCTAAATCTGTTATTTATTAAGCATGCGGTTATAAATTAATTTTTAGCCTTTTAATAAATAAATGATTCATAACTTTTTTGGCAGTGTACCTGGCCTCGATGTCTTTATATTGAGCTTCTAGACTGCGACTGCTGCTTTTCACTTGACTGTGTTTGACCAACAACTCTTCTAACTCCGCCTCCTGTCTCTGCTGCAGAGCTGTCAGTCTCTCATGATCCCGCCTCGCAGCTTCCAGACGCATCACCGACTCCTCCTTCTCCTTGAGCCACACCCTTGATTCGGCCTCCAGAGCAGCGCAGCGCAGCTCGCTCTCATTGCAACGTGCCAACACCGCCGCGTGTTCGGAGCTCAGAGATGCCTGCTCCACCTAAGCGAGAGGAAAAAGGGTACAATAAAGCAGATGTAATGAGATTGTGGCCATTGGGGTGGAAATAACCTGTTTATGAAAAGCCTGTATAATTTAAAGTGGTGTAGCTTTATGCTCCATCAACGGTATGATTGAAACCTGTTAGTGCCCGCCCACTGTAAAAACTAATATAGATTTAAACAAATGTCAGTTTCTAAAATACCCCTGCCTTTATTTCAGCGTCAAGGGTCCATTTGGAGACCAGCAACCCACACTCAATCAAGCACTCACCTGTAGTTTGGTGTTGAGGGCCTGTAATTTAGCGCAGTTCTCTTGCAGCGAGATGGAGTGGCGCTGCAGGGCATCCAGCTGCTCTCTGAGCTGAGCACAGGCTGACTGAGACTGAGTCAGCTGAGACAGCAACACCTCTCGCTCTCGCTGCAGCACTGCATTCTGGGATAAAACCAGAGGCATGGAGTTCAGCATACAAGTTGATATCCATTCAGTTAGAATGTAATCAGAATCCCTGGATGGCGTTAATGAGGTTTAAATAAAGACATACGTGGAGTGGCCCCGTGGGGCCCCAAACGTAATGACATTTCAGTGTGTGTCTTGCAATTTTATCTCACCTCCCTCTCCGTATTTATCAGTTTTTGACTCAACGCCTCCTGGCTGCCAGTGCCAGTCTCTGCCGTTGTGTCTGGTTGTTTGTTCCCTGTGTTTTCAGAGTCTTCTGCTGCATAGATAGAGTCTGTAGGCCCCAAGCTCTGGTTGTGGTTAGTCTTATCTACAACACTGACAGTGGCCTCCTGGGGTCTTCTTGACAGCGGTGGAGACTGTCTGCTTGATTCACAACCCTCGATTCTCTGTGTGTGCGAGTCAGGAGGTGAAAAAGCAACCTCCGGAGATGATGGTTGCTGTTGTGTAGCTGTAATTTCAAGCTTGGTCTGCAGCTCTTCAAGCGTTCTGTTCAGCTGCGCGATTTGATTGGATAACTCTTGGGAACGGGCACTCTCGTTAGCCAGATCCTGGATGCGAGGGGGATATAAAAGTTAAGACAATTGCTGCACCTTACCAGCTTTATCCAGAACCAACCACGTGCCTCTTTAAGAAAACCTGAGCAATAACAGCTTTCATTAATCTCACAAAGATGCATTTTCAGCACAGTTGTCCAAGGAAGGGAAATCTAATTGCGCTGAGGATTTTCAGATAAAAAAGCAGCTAGAAAACAATTATCTAGTTGAAAGGAAATATTCTAAGGAGCCCATTTTGCACGATCTCAGCTCAGTGGGACCTCCGGGCGAACATAATTGCAGAAATATGGTGTACTGAAGCACTACAGTAATTGCTTTTATCATTCCGATTGTGCATACAAACACTTTGAATACTGCACAGACCTTTGTTAGGGAGTCAATCTGGACATTGCTCTCAGCGCTGAGTGTACAGAGCTGCAGATTTTCCTTCTGCAGCTCCTCGAACTGGGCACATGTCTCTTTGAGCTGAGAAATCTCCTGACACATGCGTCTGTGGGCAGATGACAGATGTACTGAGTGATATACAGAATATTCTCATGCCATGTTATTTCATAAGATAGGAAATAAGGACTGTGACAAAGGGATGAGTGTGAAATAAATGAAACAGTTCACAAGTAAAAGTTTGAAAATGAAAATATATTTACTTGTTCCATTTTTGTGAAAAAAAAAAAAATAAATAAAATCCATCATAAAAGTATTAAAAAGGTGGCCTAGACAACTTGCGCGCTATAGATTCCAAGTTTTGTGAGCAACAGACAGATAAGTACCAATGCTTTTAGAGATATGAAAGCTGTGGTGAAAGATTATCAATAGTAAAAAAAACTACTTGAACTTGGGTCAAAAGAAATATAAAGCACATTCAAGGTCTTTGGTGATTTTCAGAGCATGTTAGAAGAACAAGAAATGACATTCATCGAAAGAAGTTACATTGGTAAGATGTTTCAATTTAATATCTAATGCTAACCATTGCTGCATTGATTTATTTAAAAATACAGTAAAAATGGTAATATTGTGAATCATAATTTGTTCTTGTGATGGCAAAGCTACAATCTGCTATTTTCAGCAGCAGTGATTTATTTTTTTTTATATATTTGGAGCATAGAAAGTTTCAAAGAACAGCACGGATGATCAAATTTTTAAATTTTCTTCTAAAATTGTAAACTTTGGAGCAGTAGAGCATCTATCTATAAAGATTCATTTTGAACAACTTGAAAGTAAATAATGAAACTATTGTTTTTTTTGGTGGCATATTTCAATAAGTGCGAGGGTTCCTTTATATGTGCTTATGTCTGTACCTGTTTTGTGCCTCTAGGCTGCAGGCCCGTTGGTTGCCATGCTCTAGGGCGGATGTTGTGCTTTCCAGTTGCTGTCTAAGTCTGGCCATTTCTCGTTCTCGTTGTCGTAGCTCACGCCGTTGACTGTCCAGCTCTGCCTGACACGCCTCCTTCTCCTGTTCCAGTCGCATGACTTCGAGCTGCGCTTCGTCCCGCCCTCGAGTCAGAGACTCCACCTCCAGACCAGATTCGTGGAGTTCAGCTTGCAGGTCTTCTTCATGCCGCCTGGCAGACTCTAAGGTCCGTCCCAATCTTTCAAGGTCTGCCTTAAGGTTTTGGTTGGTCAGCTCTAACTGATCTCCCTATGAAAAAAAAACAAAACACTCACTTTTCTTCTGCTTTGAAGGAACAGTAGGCCTAAAATGAAAATTCGGTTATAATTAACTTATGGTGTTAATACCCCTTGTAATACAATATGATTTTTACATTCATCTTTACTTTAAAAGAAGTAAATGCAAAATGGAGTGTCAAAAGTCACTACAGAAAACAATTTGGATTAATTTAATACCTCCTTGATGAAAAAAAAAATTAATTTCTGTCAAAGCAAAAATCTTACTTACCAAAAATGTCTATATGAATGGTATGCATAATTGCAAGGCTTTTGAAGCTGTATTATAGCTTTGTATATGAATTTAATTTGAACATAAATTTAATTTATATTCAGTCATGAGACATTCAAGAACCGATTACTATCACTGAACATGGCATGAGGCATCCTGACTCTCCAGGTCTGACTATGCAAATGAGAATATGCAAATAAACATTTTGATCTGCTACTCACACAGTTGCATGGAATGCAACATATATGGACTAATATATTCATAGCAACTACTTTTATGGTGTGGAGACTTGACAACCTTATTTCTCTACCACTTTAAAGACCAATTATCATCTATCACTGCTGATTCTTCTTTTTTTGATATCCACTCATTGCTATAGCATAATTTTAGTGTAGGCACCATTAATCTCAATGTTTCCCCAGTCATGTAATCCATATCTTGTAGTACAGCAAAAGGCCAAACAAATAACCCGCCTCACCTTGCGCACCGCAGCCCTGAGTGAGTCCACGGTGCCCCTGAGGGTCTCTCTCTCCCTCTCCAAGGCCACCCTCTCTCCCTCTAATTGAGCAATCACTGCAGCCTGCATCTTCTGAAACTCCACCTGACTGCGCAGATGCATCAGCTCCTCCTCCTGCTGCATAGACTCACCCTGCAGCACCTGACAGATAAACATATAAAGTGGTTATTAGCAGACGCTTTTATCCAAAGCAAATCAAAGTGGAGTGCCGTGCTTAAGGGCACAATAGTGATGATTCATGGATGGTTCTTTAAGGAAATCAAGGCTGGAATCTCTTCAGTTGCAATCTCAGATCATTGTGCTGTATGATACAATGAGTAAAAGTGGAAAAATTAATCATAGTGCGAAATAGTGCTTGTTTTACACGGGTCTAGTAACCACATTGAATGCCTTTCTTAATTGCTAGTGGCAGGGAGTTGCAATTTTACTTGGTGAGTCATTGCCGTTATCGACTGGGCCGATATCTGGCTTTGAGTGGATGTTGAAGGAGTTTGTGCAATGATGTAGTAATTAGGTTTTTCCGTGTCATAACTTGATGGTTCATTACCTCTATCTGCTTCCTAGCCTCCATGAGGTTCTCCGCTGCCTTCTTCAGTCGCTGGTTCTCAGCCTCCAGGAAAACCAGCTTGTGTTCGGCCTCCAAGACCTTCTTGCTCTGTTCTGCCAGTTTGGAGCGCAAATCCTGGGCTAAAGTAGTCTGTCTGTCAGCCTCTTCCAGGGCCTGCTGAAGCTGGTTATGCAGGGCGAAGCTGTCCTGGGAGAATTTATCATCTTCTGTCTTCTGGGCTTCTGTGCTGTACGTCTGAGATGTCTCTTCTGTGATGTCTTTCTTCCTTTCAATTTCTTTCTCACCCTCGGCCTCTCCTCTCTCTTTGGTGTTCATTTCATCTATAACCTTCTTTTTTCTCTCGCTGAGGATTACGTCGCCCCCCTCTCCCCCCTCTCCATCTTCTCTCTGGGCTTTTATTACGCCTTCTTTTCCATCGTGTTTCTCTCTTCTCGTGTCATTTCCCTCGCATTCCCCTCTTGGGATTATTGGCTTTTTCCCTTCTTTTCCCTCCGAGGCTGCTCTATCTTCCGCTAGGTCTTTCCGTTTCTGTTTTGTCCTCAGCTCTTCGAGATTTATCTTCAAGCCTCTATTTTCATTCTTCAGACACTCCATCTAACAGTTGAAAGAGAAATGACAGGGCCGGATTCAAAGAGTTGAGACGAGGACAAAATGACAGTAGACAAAACGCTTAGAATAACTGTCTTTAAATCCATCTAAAGTGCCTCACCTCCTTGAGGGCGCTTTGAAGCTTTTGCGAGAGTTGGTCCGTGTGTTTCTGGAGCTCTTCGGTCATCTCAGGGGGGCTGGCCTGCTGAGCCTAAAAGAGAGAAAGAAAAATGTGAAACCTGAGAATTTACATGAATCAGTCTGAATCAATTTGTAGCTTGAGGATAAAAATGTTGAAACATCCACTGACCTCTCGTTCAGCCTGCAGGAGCTCTAGCCGTCTCCTCAGTTCAGCGTTCTCGTTTTCAGCTCCCAGAAGCCTCAGCGAGGAAGCTTCGTTTACTTCCTCACTAAGAGGCTTCAGATCTGAACAACAGAAAGTGAGACACATGTGCATTTTAACTCTATTTTACTCCTTGTTGTTCTTTTACAATGAGGCAAAAAGTCAATCTTCAAAGCCTTCACCCTCCCAATTCCTTTTATTTATATATTTATTAATTTAGAATGAGCTGCCAACCTCCACCTGAACTGCCGAGACCACTGCAACTTTCAAGAAGCGTCCTCAAGCATTTAACCGCCCCGTCCTCTTAAACCTATGCCCTTACCCACTCGCATTCATATTAAAAAAATTATATATTTATCTTCTTCTCTCGCTTGCTAAGGTTAAAAGCATCGGATAAATGCGTGAATGCAAATGTCATTAAATGGATAGGTAACCCAAAAATAAAAATTCTGTCATAATTTACCCTCACGTCGTTACAAACCAATAAGACTTGTATGTAAAATTAATTGAGGGACAAAACCATTTTGGTTTCATTACATATAACTTTAACCAAAGGTTTTATGGGTTTGGAATGACATGAGTAAATGGACGCAGAGTTTTTGTTTTTGGCTGAATTATCCCTTTAAGTATTAGTTTGCTCAAAAATTCAATTCCTGTTGTCAACTCGTGAGAAGCCAGGCAGGATGTTTCTGCTTCCCTTTTTGCTCACGATGAAAGTATGGATGAACATTGTCAAGCTATAAAAAAAGATTTAAAAGAAAAAGCTGCATGAAAGTGTTATTTGCAAAAGCTCTGCGCTGCCTATTCCCCTCTGTTTTCACTGTATGGGAAAGAGCATCCAGAACAATGCTAATCTTTTCATTTTGTGCTTTGCAGAAGAAAGAACAACATGCAGGTTTGGAAACACGAGGGTTAGTGAACATTAGCAGAATTTTAATTTCTGGGAAATTATCCCTTGACTGAGTGTCAGTGATAGGGTGAAAATGTAAATGTATGCATAAATGTCTATTCCCCAACACACGACAGCTTTATTTCCATATACATGATTGATATACATATACATGAAGTCAAGAAATCAATCGTCTACCGATGGCAGTTGAGTCATAATATCAAATATTATAATATCAAATCATGCATAAAACCTACCAATCTCAGGCATGTTTATTTCCTGAACGTCCTCGTCTGACTCTAGCTCTGATTGGAGGAAATGCTGATGAGTCACATCCTGACTGACACCCACAGAATGAACCTGACGCTTGAGATCCACCTGCAGACTCATATTCATCTCCAACAGCTCGTCTACCCTCTGTCTCTCAACATCTCGCTCCTACACAAATGCAATTAGATACCCATAAAGGATTATGAATATACATCACACATCTTTGAAGAACGCAATACTTTCATATAACTTTCATACATTTTAAAGTAGACGTTTTCTTCCAACCTAACATAATTAATCAAAATTGAGCTACACAGTCACACATGGCAGCTAAAAAATAAAACACTGTAAGTTCATAAACTCATTCATACACTCTCCATATCCACAAGCTTCTGCCTGAGAAGAAGATTTTCCTTCTCCAGTTCCCGCAGAGCGGTGCACCGTGTACGAGCGTCAGCCAGCTGCTCATCCAGAAGTGCCTTGTTCTCTTGCAGCGAGGCACAGTACTGTTGCTGCTCCTGTAGGGCCAGAGAAAATGAGTGTTACAGAAATCATTCACTCACTTTCATGTTGCTCCAAACCCAAACCTGACTTACTTTCGTCTGTGATATTTTTGCAGAATGTTCATGCTGCTAACCAGGGACTGTGCATCATGTTTTATTATTGATCGCAAGCTTTTATTTTACAAAGTTGATAGTGTCATTACTATCCCATAATTAACTTAAATTAAATGTAATATTAATTAATAAAATGTAATATTATTTCCAAATGAAAGCACTCTATTTTGTTAATCCAAATGCAAAAGATACACTACAATTAAATACATTTTATTTCTCTAGTTTTTTGTGTATATCAAAGATTCTTGAAAAAGTGTAGCAGTTTCCAAAAAATTAAGTAGCACAATCATTGATAATAATAAGAATATTAGAATGATTTCTGAAATATCCTGTGAGTAAGGACTGGAATAATGGCTGATGATAATTTAGCTTTGCAATGAAATACATATTACAATACATATTATTTTAATTCACAATGTTACTGTATAAATAATACTATATAAATAAAAGCATTCTAAAAGTTGCTCCGTTTAATGTATTTTTTATGTATATATAAATAACATCAAATTTACATGATGCAGCTTTATGCAGGGTTCCTTTTGCGTTCAACTGAAGAATGTAGCTAAAACTTGTTAGTTTGAAATGATTTTTTTTTTTTTATTCAGTGACCCATTCCTTTAAAAGTAACCCTATGATTTAATTTGGTTTACGTTTTCTTTTTTGCAATTTGCCGATCATTTGCCAGAATAAAAGCTGCACAAAATATCACTCCATTTCCAAATTATAGCACTCCACTTTGTCATTCCACATTGCATGATGATTCAGCCTGATGCATATCTCCTCCTCTACCTTCAGCTGCGTGCGGTACAGCTCCATGCTGCGGAGCCGATGTGTGCAGTTTTTCAGCTCCACCTGCAGTTGCTCTGCTCTGGCTGCACGCTCGCGCAGACAATCCAGCTCATCCTTCAGACCCCGGCTCACACGCGCTTCCACCTGCAATGCTCGGTTCTGAGCCAACCAAACATAAGCCGGTATGTCAGTGTCCATGCACATTTATTAATGATTATACAGTGAGCTTTAATCACTATAGTGTGCTCACTTCCTTTTGTAGTTTCTTTATTTCTTCCTCCATAGTTTGCATTTCTTGTTTGTAATCCAGTAGTTGATCGCCTTTATCCTCCCTTTGAAACATTTGAAAACATTATAAAATATATATATTATACTTATTAGAATGTAATGTTTTCCTGTGATGGCAAAGCTGAATTTTTAGCAGTCTTTAGATGATCCTTCAGAAATCATTCTGATGTGCTGACTTGACACTCAAAACAGTTGTTCTGCATATTTTTTTTTCTTGAAACAGATACTTTGATGAATAGAAAAGTCAAACGAACAGCATTTAAATGAAAAACAACTCTTTTGAAACATTATAAAAGTCTTTACAGTTTTCTGCATCTTCGCAAACACTGAACGATAGTGTGCGCTGTCCTTAACCCATTTAATCCCACCGGTTACAATAGTGACCATAAAAAAGTTTTTCATTTATAAAGCTCTAGAAACCTTACTGTTTTGCATTTCCAGCAAATACGGAAAACATAAAGGGTCTCAATTAAATATGTGAAGTTACACATGATTAGTGCAAATTGTCACATGACCAGAGCTTTTTATTTCCTGTTACAATTGTATAAAACACAATTTTTCATACACTTTCTTTTTTTATTTAATCATTATTTCAAAGGGATACTAATGGCACATCATTTGGATATTTTCATGCCTGGGAAAGATTTGGGATTAAATGGGTTAAAAACGCTTTGCAATGAAACTCACAGCTCCTGTTTGAGTCGGCGCAGTTTAGCTTTGCTGTCTGCCAGCTGCACAGCCAGTCCTTCAGGAGGTCCATCTCCAAACCCACTTGATGTGGTTATATGGGTTGTAGATGACTCCCGTTCCTGACAAAGCTCTGCTATCCTCTGAAGATCAAACAAAGACATCCAAAGCTGAAGAGCCCCCTTTCTGAACACAACTGTGAATAAATCACATCTAGCCTCACCTACTTGCAGTCTGAAAATGTCAGACTGCCGAAAAACAAATTCTTCTCTCACCTCCAAGTGCGTGTCTCGTTGACCGAGCAGGCTCTGGATCTGTTTGGCCATGGAGCAGAAGAGAGTCTGCAACTCGGCTCCATTCAGTCCGTACATGTCTCCAAACTCCAAAGGAAGCACTGCGTTCGGGTCCTGGGTTACCTGGGTTATCGCAGGGTTATTTGCACACTACATAAATGTGTTTTATAGTTCGACATTATGCTTGTGATATGTTGAAAATGCGCCGACCTCCTGTATGCAAAGCGCGAGCTCAGTTTGTGTATCAATGTCCAAGCACTGAATCTGCTGAATGAACGTTTCTTTCCTTTCACACTGGTGACAATGAGTCATAGGAACAGAGATAAATGAATCACACACTGTAAGCATTAATAACGTTACACTCTAATCAATGTACAGTACTGAAACTGTCCGTTAAACATATTAAAAGTGTTTAGTTACCTGCACTGCACAGCCTAGCAATAACAGTAGCAGTCGTCTGAGCTCTTCAACAGCGCCCTCTATTGACAGGGAAACCAACATAACACCAACGTACATGAAAAATCATCACGATCATTTCTGTTTATTTAATAATAATTGGGAGAGCATATTTTTTTTAAATGACAGGACCGCACCTGTCAAGGGATCTCGACCTAAAACTGCAACATTTGGTAGCGGCATCAGCACCAGCTGCTGTAGATTCTCCTGAAAGAGCAACACACGTGCAAGAAATGACAAGCATTAAAACTGTCACTGGCACTCTGCTGTCATCCCAGACAATGCGCAAGTAAGAGGTTTAAGTATGACACGCATTAGAGCAGGAAGAAAGTTATTCATATGCAGTCATGGCCAACAGAAAACAAGCTTGATTGTGGAAAACAGGCTTATTAATCTGCAGCAGCTGACATCTCGTTCGGCGTGACTAATGATCTTGTTATTACACTGCTAATTTTCTAATGCTTTTAAAAAATGAATGACTTTTAGAAGTACTATAACAATACCATTGTACAGTGATATAAAATGTGGTATGGGATTATTACCAAATTCATATACAGTGGTATGCACTATTCCAAAAATAGCAAGAATTTACATAAATCCAAAAAGAACTAACTGTGATACTTTGTGTAAGTGTAGTGAAAAGTTTGATAATTCTGTAAAGTGTTACATTATTTTATAAATAAAAACAACTAAATAATAATAATAACTAAGTTAATTAATGCAAATACATATGGGAATTTATGATTTGCCCTGTGGTTATTTTTGTTTTTTAACAATTCTATAAATAGTTTTTACAAATTTTATTAAAAAAAATTGTAATAAGCGAATGCATGGTAAAATTAAGTTTTATTTTAATTTAAATAGTAAAAAATATTACTTCTAATATTTCATAATGTTTTGAATTAGCTTTTATATAGATTTTTTTATTTTAATTATAGTTTTTGTTTTTTTCTGTTTCTATTTTCTTTTCTTTCTTCAGTTTTAGAAATTTTAGGTACAAATATGCAGTGTTTAGCTACTAATTGAACTACTTGGATTGGACTAAATGGATGTACCTTTTGAAAGGGTACTGCCCAAGTGATATATAATATTTACAATTATTCAGGAATATTTATTACATTTCATTCAGGTTTAATTTCATGAAAGTTATTTGTAATCGTTTTATTTAATACTGGCTGTTTACTAAACAACACTGGTTATTTCACGTAAGATTTCTCTGTATGTATGGATCACTTGCTTAAATTTTGTTTAATGATTAATCAAATAGGTTTCCTCAAAGATAAACCAAGTACACTTTTTATTCTAATAGAATTAATGTAAAAATTCCATTAAAGTAGAAAAAGAGCAAAGTAAAGCAAAACCGCCATTTACATTTTTTTCTACAGTTTTCTAATGACTATAAATAAGCTTTTTGTTCTCATTTTATTTTTAAAATGACAAGAACATAAATTCTTTGTCATTTCCACATGCTTTGTGTGAAAATAACAGTGTAAAAACATGCCCACAACTAGGACATTTGAAACAAGAAGTGAAACCACAGAAAACTAAAAAAAAGCAAGCATGGCTAGCTTGTTTCACAGCTACAGGGGCAGTGCAGACTGTTCAGTTACTGAATTGTCCATTCATACGACATTTACCTGATGCTATTTACCGTCAGGTCACGGCAGGCTTGTTTATTTTAATCAAGGAATCTAGCGATTTTATGCATGTGTAGAATATGATTGCAAAGATGTTTTCACATAGTAGTTTGATTGAGGCTTTCAGTCAGTACCTGATAGTATGATCTTAAGTGTCGGTTGAGTATGGAAAAGTTCTGCACCCTGAGAATCTTGTCGTCACCCACACTGCGGTAGATTTGTTCTACCTTTGGATTGGGATCACTGATTAAAGAAACCAAACAAACAACAAAAACCTTGCTGTTAGTTGGGTCACTACTGAGCTATCGTCAATGAATGTGAAGCTACATTATACAAAACAAAATCATTTTTAGGCTTTCACTTTGTAAGTGTGTCTTACATGATCCTCATGACCTCATTGAGGTAGACTCCATTGGTAAGCTTCAGGTACTGCCTCACGGCATTCTGGGAATTGAAGTTTACCTCCATGTATTCCTGAGAGAGCGATCCACTGTCCTCCTCATCGACAATACCCTCAAACAGATGAACCTGACAGACAATAAAAAACAATGCCCTGCTCACATCAAGGTTGTCTACGAAGAAAAACTGTGATCTGAATCATAGTTTATTTTTTTCTTGTGAATGCTTTATCGCTCCTGTGTCCTGTTTACATAAAGTTAGCAAAAGTTATTTTGCGGTTGTCCAGATTAAATGGTAAGTTTCATTTTGACTCTATATGCTACATAAATAACTGAGATATTTTAAGATATCCTTTGATAACTCTGTTTTAAAGTATGATGGCTGTTTGACCAGCTGCTAGTTAGTAGCTGGTTCAGGATGGTCTGTCAAACGGGACCAAAGCGGCTAACATGTTCCGAAAAACACCATAAACTATTTTTGTAATATTTTTTTATTTGTTAATGTTCAGATCTAACTGCAAGTGAGATGAATTGATTAAGAAAAATCATCTCTGAGCATCATTTATAGTTGCCGGATACTTCTGAACAAACTTTTATCGAACAAAATGAAGATGTAAATGAGCTTTAATTGTTTTTGCTTACCACCTACCCATGTAACAAGTGCACTTCCCATAAATTCTTCTAACATTTCCGTAACGTCCGCGTCCATCTTCGTGTACTGTACCTGGTCTGCTTTATTCCTCAAAATACAACGGATTACTTAAATAATGTGCTCTGAAAAGTACACTCATGGCTACCGTAATTCCCTTGACGGTAAAGTGTCAAGATAAAACTGTTTAACTGTTAACATGTTTGCTTTCTGTGCCTTTCCCTTCCTTCATTAGTCACACTTCGAAACCACACCGGAATCTAGAGTTGCATTGCATTAGTTTTGTTCCCCTCTGCGCGTCCTCATCATGTCAGCGTGACGCCCGTGACGCCCGCGAGACCGCGACAGACAGGCTGCGTCTCAAACCTCACAGCCTGCCTGCCTCGACGGAGTTTTGAGCCTCCGCAAACGCGTCTCTTACGTCCAAAAATGCATTATGCGCCTTATTAAACTGCTTTCTTGGTAGGCAGATCAATAGGATTTGAGACACAGCCCAAGTGTGTGGGCAGCACGGGAAAACAAAATCTATTCGCGTCAATGAAAGTCATCCGCAGTGCCCCTAAAAGAAGTAGGTTACATGCAAATGCATCTAAGCTTGATTTGCAAGGTGACTTGGGTGCAATATTTCTCGAACTTGTGAGTGACAGAAGAGGAAAAATGAGTTTTTGCCGCTCTCTAATGGTGAAACGGTTTAGTGCACTGCCAAGTGAAATAGTGAAATAAATAAATCACACACAGTGAGTTTTTTTTTCTCTCTTTTTTTTGTGAAAATGGTTGTAGTGTCTTGTAAGGGGTAGGTTTAGGTGTAGGGCAATAGCACATACAGTTTAACTATATAAACAGTATACAATTACACCAGTGGGATGTTCAAACACGAACACGTGTGTGTGTGTTTCTCTGAAAATACAGGGACTTTCCATAGATTACTTTTATATTGACCGAACAACATTTTCTTTCCCCTAGCCCTAAACCTACCTCCTACAGATAACTTTTTGATAACTTTACAGTTTGCATAGTTAAACTTTCAGATAAACATCATGTACTTTTTAGTAGGTTTTACTATCTTTGTGGGTACACGTGGTTCCCAAAATGTAGCATAAACAAACTCTCAAGTGTGTGTGTGTGTGTGTGTGTGTGTGTGTGTTGTGTGTGTGTGATTTCCTGGAATGACCAAGCCACTGAAACAAATTGAAATGATCCCTAGTGCAAAACTAACTGCTTTTAATAAATAACTAGGCATGACACAGTTGTATTTCTTGTTCTGGCCTAATGTTTTGAGTGCTTTGGCAGCAGTCATAGTATTAACCATCATCAAAAGGATAAAGAGATTTCAGGTGTCACAACAGGACACCCAACAATATGGCCTGCCGCATTCGGTCAGAGTAATCCTATTCATTTCTCTCTCACTCTCTCTGCGTGTCTTTTTCTCACTGCATACGCAAGAAGAGGAAATAGATTCAGCACTGCACCATTTAACAAATGAAGTTAAGATCAGGCTTGCGTGAGGTAAGAAGTGTCCAAATGAAAAACACATTTCAACACAAACATTAGCGCTTGATGTACGTTCACAATGACCACATGACTTCATAGATCAGTTAAAAACTCAAATCTTTATTTCGCATGCGTCTTTTGCAATTTCACCTCTTTATTTTTGTCTATTTAAGCAAAGCAGGAAGCAGCAAAACATCTACAGACCACATGTACTATTTCATTGCCTTCATTTCCTTGGATTTTTCTGCTTTTACTCTTCTTTATACATCTTCACTTTTATATATAATTGTCAAAGGGGTATTTTGGTATTGTTAGGTTTTGCATTAACAGTTTCCAGTGTTTTGAGAGGTTCCTGGTTTTTACCTCAAATTTTTGACTTCATTTAACAATACAATGAAGTGACAATGTTACGTTGCAATTGTGATTATGTAATCCCTTTGGATGATGAAAATCAAGGGCAGTTAGCACTCGAGTGCACATTAACATTCATTATAAACAATTACACTTGGTCTTTTAGGCTGTGGCTGGCTTTTCTGCCTCTGGCTGTGTTTCTGGGGTCACAGCGGATGCGTCGCCCACCTGAGCAAACTGGAGAAGCTTCTTCATCTTTTCTTTAGTCTCCAGCAATGTCTCCTTCACCCCCTTCTCCAGGATGTATCCCTCTGTCTCGATCTCCACATTTTCCTGTCCAATCACACCCTCCATCGCAGTCTGCAGATAGCGCAGACTCACCAGAATGGTCATCTGAAGGCAGAAGAGATACAGAAGTCAGAGTTCAAGCTCCTTTAAGACATTTAAAGTAACAGTTCAGCCTTAAAGGAAAAGTCGGTCGTTTATACACCCTCATTGTCATTGCAAACCAGTCAGAATTTATTTCTTCTGTGCAACACTAAAGATGGTACTCTGAAGAACATCTAGGTCCAAAAACGAATTCAAACCCTAACTTCCCTTGTATGGGAAACATAAAATCTAGTTTGTGTTGTTCCAAAAAAAAAAGCAAACCATAGAAGTTTATACTAGCATAAATGGTAACCACATTTTCTTTTTTAAGAGTATTTAGTTTACTTTTTTCCATTTTTGTTTCCCTGTATTATAACCACTTATGGGGCCCTACACTTGAATTTATAAAGTAACAACTGATAGTATGCCATGTTAAATATCACACTGTGTAGATGGAAAACAAACCTACTTTTCCTGGTTCTCACAACAGACGCTGATTTGTTGTCTATTGAATTAGTTTATGAGGAGCAATTAATCATGCGGTTAGTGTTACAAAATCTGTGACTGTTAAAAAAAGCTTAGAGCATGATTTGGTTTTGAGTTAAAGTTATTTTAGTCCTTAAATAATGAATACTGACGCAGCATACTGCCAGCCGTTCCGGAAACGTGTCAATATTCAGTGATGAGTGTGTGAACAGTTCGATGTGTTGAGGCCATTAGATTATACAATGTGTCATTCAAGGTTAACACTTAAAATCATGTGGTTATTTGGGGTGTCCTCTCAAAACATTAATAATCATCCTCTGACATTAGTTCGTAGGTTAATTTGCTATGGGTTCCCATTTATTAAGTTCTGTAGTCATCATGATTAACTACAAATAACTATTTTCAATATTTCAGTATACTTTAAAATGTCATTTATTCCTATAATGGCAAGCTGTTGTTACTTTTCATGTGATCATGTAATAAAATTGTTGTAAGATACTGATTTTGTGCTCAAGAAACATTTCTTATTATTGGTAATGCTGAAAGTAGTTGCTTAATATTTTTGTGGAAACATGATACTTTTTTCAGGATTGTTGGAATTAATATAAAATTCAAACAAACAGCATTTATTTGAATATAAATAAAATTAAATACAATGCAATATTATAACTGTTCCTGAATGCAAGTATTCATTAAAAAGAAAAATCTTAGAGACCAAAAAAACTTTTTAAAGGTAGTGTTTTGCTGACAACCACTGTAGTAATAATATAGCACCTTCCTAGCAAATTATGTTATTAAATTAGGGTGTTCAGGATTCACATGAATAATTTATTTTGGAGAAAAAAAAACCTGCAAAAGTCTCCTACAAATCTTATTTTACTAATAAATCACAAACTTCAATTAAATGCCCATAGGAGATTCCTAAGAGAAACCATAACTCAGAAAAGCTAATTATTTTTCTGTTTGGGCTATGAGGATCAGCGGACTGTAATTACTATTCGTTCAAGTTATTAATCAGCTCATACCTGGAGAAGGAAATCAAAAAGTACACAGGGGCCGATGGTGTTCATTAAACCCATGTAGTATTTGACAAGGGCCTGGCGGCAGCCTCGATTGTACAGGTTCAGCTCTTCACTCTGGTACTCGTAGTTGTAATGGGCAGAGTTGTCCAAGAGACTGTACTGGATACAGGGCCGGGGGGAGGCAGGGTTACAGCAGCTGAATGGGACCCCATCCAGCAGATATCGGCCATCTACGTTACTCCTCACGCGACTGTATCGGGCAAAATGAAACAGACAGAAACTTAAGATTATATATAATGCAGATAAAAGTACAGTTTTCCTATTGATTCTAAATCTCTTATTGTTGACTTGCTGATCAACGCTTAAACTCATTTAGTGACGACATTCTGTTTCAGAACAAAACAGAATTCCGATTCACCCTGGAAGCTAAAACGTAGCATTTTGACATGTTTTGTTTATTTAAATAACGTGCAGTGTATTACCTAACCAGCGCTATCTCAGATCCACCCTCACCCTTCATTCAGGAGAGAATGCAGGAGCATGTGTTTATCTGTGATTTTTGGACTTACTCTTTCACTTCTTTGGATGTGAAGTCCAGGTAGCGGTTGCTGATCCACTGCACCTCAAACCAGTCTCTGTAGTTAGTGTTACCACAGCACTGGAACTCAATCTGCAAACGGTCGATAGTCTCCTTCTGGAAACAACGGCCTGGTGTGTCTGTGTCCTGTAGAGATATGAAATATCAGTAAAGTTCATTGAGAGAAATATGTATGACTTGAACTCCTGCAGTTCAGTTCAATACCAATACCAGTAACAAATACCAATACCAATACCAATTTATTCTATTTGTTGCATTTTAGACTGCCTTTGGAAATATTTGTATGAATTAACTGCGTCTAAAATGCCACATTCATTAATTCATTACTTTTCAGTAAATATATATAGGCCTCTGCAATGGCACGGTTACTTTATTTCAATAAAGTACTCTGAAATGACACATTTATTAAAATAAATAAATATCTAACATTTAAATGTCTTGCATAAGCCCAATAGTATTATAAAAAAAATCTGTTGTAATTTCCATGTGAAATTTATTCTATAAGAGGAAATGTGCAAAATATCCTCCATGTGTAAAAAATGCTAATAAAAAAAATCTGAATTTTAAATGTGAATCACAGCTGCATCTATTTAAGTAATTAAACATTTAAATGCATTAAAATATAAAAAAAAATGTAAAATGAGACCATGCAGAGAGCATTATGTAAATAACACACACACATATATATGTATGTGTGTGTGTGTGTACAGTATCTATAAAGTATATATGTATGTGTCAGTGCTAATTACTAAATTAAATGGGGCTTTTAGGCCCCACCCTTTTTTTTTTTTTTCTCACCAACCTTGTAGAAACGGATGCCATTCTTGAGCCCAATCTTCAGAGACTCCTCCAGACTGGGCTGCAGGGCAAAGCTCAGAATCATGGCCACCAGCAGCAGAGAGGTGATGAAGACAGAGAAGCAGAAGAACGGAGGAAGAAATGTCTTCCAGCGTGGGAAGCGCGAGGGATCCAGTGAGTCCTGGCAGGCTTTACCAGCACAGATGTTGATGCCCACAGACGCTAACCCCACTGCCATCAGCAGATTTGGCACAATGTGGATGTCCATACTGTGCATCACCTGTATAGAGTGAGAAGAGAAGTGTTGAATATCTGCTCTCTGTTTTTTATTACTGTTATGTGTAGACATTTAATCAGGCCCAGACCCATGTTTACTTACACAAGGCTGATACTTCAACTGAAAACTTAACCATGAATTAATCAGTATAAGAAAAAAAGGTTCGGCTTCTATTAACATTTCATTAATGTAGTTGACAAACTTTTATCCAAGGCAACTTGTATTGAGGTAATGGTAAACATTACATTACATTATTACATTTTAACAGCTTCTTTCTTTTTTTTCCATACTAATTATTACACGTTGTCAGGTTTCATTTTGAGGTTTATTGACTTCATTGTAGATACAGGCTCAGGTAGTGGTGCACATTACAGGACATTATCTGAGTGCCAATCCTCAGATTATGTGAGATTATTCCTCTCAACAAGACAAAGCTTAGGCCTGTTACACTGGTGTTGACAGTCTAAAGGGTAAATGAAACGAGTGATTGTTGTAGTACTGTAAATATATTAGTAATTCATTTAGTAGTAATTGTCTCAAATAATATCTGCAAACTATTATGTAAATGTCACGTAGTAAAACTTTGCTTACTGTACAAAACACAGAGCGTTTCTAAAACCGTTACACAGTGCATTTCTGATTATCCTCTTTATAGATGGAATATATTGGCTGCGCACTGAAGTTCATTATGTTTCTATTTATGCTTTTGGCAATCAAGCATGTATCTAGGCAAGCATTCGCATATCACATTCTTCATTTTCAGGTTCTCTTTTTTTAATAAGAAAAGTTGGTTTACCTCCGATCTGCGATGTAGCTCAGTTTTGAGGAAGACTCCCATAGCAAAGGTGATGGCTCCGGAGAACATGGCCACCCATGAAAGCAGCCATAGACCCTGGGCCAGACGCACCCTCTTTTGGAAGGGGAACTTTATTTTTAACAACACCATGCTGCATAGGAAGAAGTGTAGAACAGAGGAGAGAGAGAAGTTTAGATTGCAGAAGAGGAATTTAATAGAGGTCAAGCAGGATCAGTATCCAGCTCAGCAAACAATCAGTCATTCTCAGGTAAATTCCCATCAGGTTCTGTTGCTTCTAATAATAAGGAACAATCTAGCATCACTTGAAAATCACCTCTTGATACTTTCAGCAACTGATACAAGGATGCGAGACAAAAACTGTTGAATTAAAATGACTTTTGTTGTCCCCAAGAGCATCTGATTTTAACAGAAGAAAAAAATTGTTCTTTACCTTTAAGAATGTTTGAGTGCCCTTTCTTTCAGACCCTGAGCCTTCAATATGCCTCCTACACTTTGGCAGCCATTTTGATTAGGTCTTAAAAATATGATATAGCGTATTATGTCTTGAGTGTCATAATCTCCTGTCATGTCTGATCCTATTAGACCAGTTCCACCAATGAGAATCCAGGCCAGTGTCCTCTAAGCAAACCTGCCCTTGGTCAACAAGTCCAGAAGAGTGCCGGAGGGAGGGGTTTGACGTAAAGTGTGCCATTTAATGGACTGAGAAACCATGAAACTGAAAAGAATGGAGAAGAAAACAGGCATGACAGAATGTGATGCATTGCTGTGAGCCTTAGAAATGAAGACTCATAAATAAGGACACGGTTTAGGGCAAAAACACACTGAGAGAGAGAAAAATTGCTAAATTGCCAAATTCTAGCATTTCATTTCAACATTTTAGGATATTATATAAAATATGTAATTCATATTCCATAATCTAAGGTAGGTTAGAGCCTTGGGTCATGGGAAATATTAACTGTAACTATGACCAGCATTTGATGTTGATTTAACGTAATTGATTGCTAATTGGATGTTGCACTGGGTTTTATATGGATATAAAGTTGCCCTTAAATTGACTAAAACAGATATAAACCACTCCCAAATGTAGAGCAAATTAGCACATTAGACTTTATTAATACAAATACAAGGATATTCTTTAATAAATATACATGGTTTTGTGGTTTACTTTTAGCTTTTCTAGCAGAAATTATAACTAATATTCTATCAGTTATATATTTAGATTTCACAAAAACAACAATTCAAACTTTCCTAAATTTCACAGTATTCAATAAACACTTTCTATAAAATACACCCTCCAGTTTAATTTTAATTTTATACAGGCAAACATTAAACAAAAGATAAAAGACAGGGTACCATACTTTCCTGAACGGCTCACCGACAGTAAATTTGGTTAGCTATAAAATAATATGAATATCTAGCTGTATTATATCATTTCTAACCAACGAATCGATAACCAATCTTTAAATATTTCACAATATCCAGGGCAAAAAGTGCAAACAGGTATAAAAACACTAATATAGAGGATACCATTTAAATATGCATTGAACTACAAATTAAAGCAGGAAACCACAAAACTAAATGTTTTAATGGATATAGCACAAAAACAGATAGTATATTGCTATACATTGTCAAATCAAATGTTTCTGCTTCCCTCCTGTTAGTTCTGCTGCATGATTCCCTTCAGCATCATGATCTGGAGGAGGAATCTGGTTCAAAAACTCATTCAGCATCCTTTGAGCCGTAAAATAGCTGACATCAGTGGGCTCCTTCCCCAAAGTGACAGTTCCCTCTCCAGCTGTCTGTCTGCTGAGCCTCATCTCATCTAGATTATATGGGTTTGGGGGAATTAAGTGAATCTCTGTGTTCATGGCTAATTGGTGCGCTTGTTGACTTGGGGTCTTTGTATCTGCCAAAGTTTTGTGGATTGGCACATCATTAGTAAAAGAAAAGGGAAGTTGTGAGTCACTTCCTTTAGTCACGAGTTGCCCTGGCCCTGCCCATGGATCGTGATCGTGTTTCCATGGCAGAAAGGCTGTGGCGGGCTGTTGTCTGGCAGATGAGTATGCGTGTCCAGTCTGTGGCCATTCAAAAACATCTCCTTTTCCACCAAATGGTTGGTTGTTTCTGAGCTCCTGCACCCTCTCTGATTGGTCGCCATCGGTTTGGCGTGGAGATGTTCGAGGACATAAGTGTTCCAGGGCTTCATGAGAGTCAAAGTGATTTTTCAACAACTCTCTAATCAGTGAGGGAACCTGAAGAAAGGCAGATGTTAACCTTTGACCTTTAGTTCAGGTAAATTTTTATGTTGAAATAATTGACTATACCATAAATAAACTTGCCATAGCTTGAGCAATGTCGCATTTTATTTATTTGAACAAATTTATATATTTCCCCCTCATTTTTCACGGCAGAAATTATGTCGTGACAATGCTGACTATCTTGAGCTCTGATGTCAAAAATCAAGCCGTATAGGTAAAACATCTACTGCACTACAATAAAACATTATCATATGTAAATTAGAATAGTACAAGTGTTATTATATGCATAATAATATAGGCGTACTTTATGTGCTGTAAGCCATTTAGTGGGGAATTAAATAGTTAGACATGGGGCATCTGTTTGCTGTATCTCTCTGCGTGTCGCACTTACATTGATGTTTTCCAGAGAGCTGATGGTCTTCTGAGCAGTATCCAGCTGTTTCGTCAGATCTGCAATTCTCTGCATGAGGAACTTCCTCTCCGACTCCAAGCTGTCTACCTGTCAGAATAAGGTTAAAAAAAATACTGTTTACATATAAAACAGGTGACAGTATATCACCACTGAAATTTCAGCAGATGTAAATTAGCATTTTTATAAAGCCCAGCGCACAGGAAGGCAGGTGCTTTAATCAGTAAGCCATGAAAAGAGTACCATCATATTTTACAGATGTTCACTTTATGTTTTGGAAAAAAACTTAAATAAGCTATTCACGACACATCTCACATCTGTTGCCCAAAATGATGATTTGGTCCCACCTCGGAGGTCTTGGCCTTTATCCAACAATAGTTCAGTTTAACTAATTTACAGATCAGTGTACTTTTAACAATTCAGGTTAAATTTGAACCTATTTAAAACAGCCAAAAAAAATTGGAGTCATTTTGTGAAAAATGCCTTCTACGATTCGTATTAAACTTACTGCAGTTTTGAGTTTCTGCTCCAAAGCACTGTTTGCCTGCTGAGAAACAGAATAGCTTTCTTGTAGCCTGCAAAGGATACATAACAGAGAATAAGAGATGAGTGCTTTCATTTTATGATTAAATCCTTTTTTGAGTATTATGTATGGAGTTTAGATGCTGACCTTCTGTATTTTTCTTTGAAGCTGACTAACTCGGTCTTGGTACATTGCAGTTCTGCCTCCATGTTTTCAATGCATGCCACCGTCTGCAACAGGTTCTCATGTAGCTCTTTGTTGTACTCCTCCAGCATCCTGCAATATATTACAGATCAGTGTGTTTATCTGTCCATGTCGGGGGGGGGGGAACTGCTGTGTTTCTGCAGAAACTCAGTATCATAAATCATTCGTAAAGAAAAATACCATGACTCTGCTCTAATTGTGTACTGGACAGATGAACAAAGACAGATGAAAATAGAAGCGATCGATATGGCACAGGCTGGATGGCAGAGTTTAGGAAACAGAGCAGAGTAAAATGGGGGGAAAGCTCTGGAATAAGGGCAAAATCAATAGTCTGAAATAACCAATCAGCAAAAGGGGGGAAACCACTTACTGAACTCTGTTGACGGAACCGGATGAATCCTAGGGGCAAGAGAGAAGAGAGGGGGGTGAATAGAGGACAGAACAGGACAGAAAATAGAAAATTGATTTTTTTTTAGCGATATGTTCCAGAGAAGACCATTGATCGATGACTCGTGTTCATCAACGGATATGGACACAATGAAGGGTATCCCTCGTGCTTCCAGCATAGAGGTTAATCCAAGGCTATCAATAATTCGATCTTTATTTCTGTGCTTGCTATTGAATAACATGTGTACTTGCCCAAGTATTTGTGAAGGGAATAATAATAAAGAATAATTCTTTAATTCACGGATTATATACACTGTTCAAATGTTATTGAGAAATCATCCTGATATGTTGATTTTGTGCTCAGGAAATATTCATTATGACAGCTAAAAATTTTTTGTATTGCTTGATATTGTTGTAGAAAAAACATAATACATTTTCCCCCAAGATGAAAAACATTGAAAAGAACAGCATTTTTTTTTAAGTAGAATATTTAGAATATTAGTAAAAAAGTGTTCACTGTCGCTTTTAGTTTAATGCATCCTCCTTGAATAAAAGCATAATATCTTACTCACTGCTAAATGTTTAATAGTTGTTTAAATCCAATCATTACAAAAGTACTTTCGCTCATTGCTGTTTAGCTTTTTTTTATATTGATTTTTAAATGTAGAAACACAGACACACACACACACACTCAAATTTAAAAAAAAAACTACTACAATAAATTTGTTACAGGGTTGCAGTAGGCCCTCGTATAATTTATTGGAATTCAAAACAATAGGCCACATTTCATATTTTATGTATTTATTTATTATAATATTTTCTAGAAACATCTAAGACGTTTTGGCCGTATTTTGCTCCAAACATTACGGTCTTTTGATGAACTCACCCTGTGTGGTTTGGATTGCCTCTTGTGTCCCGTGTGTTTGGGTCTGTCACTTTTCTCTGAACTAGCACTGGTGGATGATTTACTCGACTGGGACTCTGACTCCAGGCCTGCGGCTCGCGGAAGCGGCGGTGATCCCTTCGCATGCTTAGTATGGAAGTTCCTGGACGGGCCATGACTGCTTTGATGTCGCCCTTTGTGTTTAGAGAGGTTGGTGTGGATCGTTTCTGGGCTGGTGCTGGTACCATCAGTGAGCATCTGAGAGTATTGTCTGTGGTGTTGTTTACCTGAAGCAGCCCCCTGTCTTTCGGCTTTTGAAGGGCGGCGGGGCGGTGGCGGAGAGCTGGTCAGTGTCCGGTTGTGGTATTTGCTCTTATGGGATCGAGAGAGTGAGCTTGAATCAGTTTTTCCTGAATCTGGCCTCTCAGCTTTGACAGGCTGCTGTTTGGGTCGCGGCACGAGGCTCTCCTGCTTGCCGCTGCGGTCCTTGCGCTCTTCATTGGGAGATTTTGGTGGCGTTGGTGTATTTACGCCAAATGAGCTAAGAGCACGGGGACTGATAACCTGCCTGGTGATCTCGTCCAGAAATGCAGAGAACTGCAGCTTCCCTTTCACAAAGTTATCCCTCGCAGCTTCCATAGAGATCTGTTTGGATGCTCCCGTGGCGTGCACCCTGGTGGACAGCACCTCCATAGACTTAGATTTTCTAAAATGTCCTTCTTTTTGTCCCTCATCCTTGTTTTTCAGAATACCTTTGCTGGGCAGCTGAATAGATGAAACGGCCTTCTTGGGAACCACCCTGCCACCTAGAGTGTTGTCGTTATTGCCACCAAAGGCAAGGCTTTGTCCCAAGCTTGCGGTCTTGTAAAGTGGCCCATGATCTATGGAGTGAGATCCTGCTGAGTAACCATCTTTGTGCTTGTTTTGTTGGAGGCCCTCCTCGCTTTTGCTATGGCCCCGGGAGAGTTTTGCCATCCGCTGTCCATGCTGAGAAGCAGGCAGCAGGTCGACAGCGTTTTCTAGGCTGTGGCGGTGCCTCTGATCTCTCTGATCAAAATCAAAGTCCTCGGATTCTCTGTCATGGCTTTTCCTTCGGACCTCAGGGATGTTGGAACAGGACAGGGAATGCTGGGGCTTGTGCATGAAATACGTCTCATCATCCAGGCTGGGCTCTGAGGTCCAAGTTGCAGATGAGGAAGTGGAAGAGGATGAGGACAGACTGGAGGAAGACCTTTTAGAGAAGCTGTGATGGTCTCCAGACATTTTAGGGTTAGCGGGATGATAAAAGTGATGCTGGTTGTCGTGGTGATGATGAGTATGTTTATCGGTGTGCTTCCCATGACTGCTTGAAGAGCTGTGACTGATTTTAAAATGGTTACATAAGGAAATGACATAAATAATATTAAAACTAATGTCTAAATGTTATCTGTTCTTGTTATATATTGACTCATTTACACGATAACAGCAGGGAGATTCACAGTGTTGATATTCTCACTAAATATCTCAGAAAAAGTTAAATATACAAAATACAATAAATTTTGTTGGGAACACACACACACACACACTGTGTTTTCTTTCTGTTACAGGCCACAATGTACAATTTTCAGACTACACTGATGACATTTTCAATCATAATTGCAGAAAGTAGAAAATAAGGAGGAAATAATATATAAGGCTGTTATCTTTTTGTAAACAAATACACTAATTATATTCATATCCTATAGATGGATAGACAGATAGACAGGCATTTGCATCTGCTGCCCCTGAAAAATATTTATTTTATATTTATTATGTAAACGGTTACATTTCTATTCAATTTCTATTACCTAAAAGTAGCTATTAGAAAGTAGCTTTAGAAGTCAAAAACATTTTAAACTGAATCTCTGTATCAACGTTATCTATTTTTTGAATTACATATCCTCCAGAGAAAGTTTAAACACATACCTGTGTGATCCATGGTGGCGATATTGGTTGTGGTGGTAATGATGGTTGTGAGGATGCTGTTGAGGTATGGGATGGTAATGTTTATAAATTTTCACCTCATCCTCGGAGGAGCCCCGCACAGGTGTGAAGTATCTTTCCATTGCTTAAACTCACTACACTATCAGTATTTAGCTGTGTTACTCTGTGGATGCCTCCCCTAGAATTCCTGAAAATTATTTGTTCAGCTCTGATTTGGGCATGTGATCCTTGGTTTGTTTAAAATTTGCTGTTGAAATCCCAGGAATCTGAAGAATGGATGATCTTGTAAAGAAATATATTCAAAAGTGCATCCTTTCACGAGCAGATGTTTCTCCACCAGGGTAAAGCAGCAGGAGTAAAACAAGGTTTAGTGCTGCCAGGGCTTTCTGTCACCCAATATCCATCTGATTCTGATGTAATGACTCCACATTGCAGTCACTAAAAAAACATGTACTCATGGGGGGGAACACAGCTGGAACACAATCGATTGGATTTGGTGAAAGGACATTGCATTGCATGGTATCTGGGTTACATAGCCTACACAAAATGGTGTGAATGAAATTCACAAGACTACTCGGTTACATCACAATGGATTTATTGGAAGACATTTATATTCAAAAGCTTATACAAATTGTTCCTTTATATATGGCATTCATGTCTCATCCTATCACCTTACAGATAGCATGCTTTATAATGCCTCTCTCTAATTGACACAAACTTTTGCTAATTACTTTATTATTGTGCATTCATTTTTATGACTTCAAAAATGCAGTCATCGCTGACAAGGTGACAAATCAGTAAAAGCTTACAGAACATGCATCAAATGTGTTTTTGTTCAAAATTTATGTTAGTCTTAATAAAGACTAAATAAAAAAAAAATAAATAAACAGGAAATTAATTAAAATATCTGACTGGTTGAAGGTTTTTATTCAGGTTTATTATTGGCTGATAGGATTTATTAATTAGCATATAGACCTTATTTGTTTAGTGTGAGATCTGTGCCATCTAGTGGTTAACTTCCAACCCAGTCACAAAATATACAGCTCTTTCCACACGTTTCCACATTCGTTACATTAAGATCTTAATATATCGTAATACATTTTAGCACACCACGCTGTGCCGCAAAATGACGCCGTGAAGTACAATAAAACGAGAATATATTATATTAGCAGAAAGTGGAAAAGTATTACTTGTCCGATTGTGACGAATCTGCGAAGTCGTATTAAGCTGTCGCACAAATGACGACAGCTGCCAAGAATAATAAATAATTGCATTGCGTTAGTCTTGAAAAACAACAATGAAAAACAAGTTGTATCATTTGCACGAGTCTGGTTGATTAAATACAGCGATTTAACTTTGATGATCCCTAAAACGATCCCAAAATGACTATTTAGGGCAGCGTAAGGCAAAACCGTTTATCTGATTAATTGGTGTTTACCAAATGAGCGCTGAAAGCGTTAGGTCACTAAACAAGTTTCTACTGGCTCGTTACATGAGGAATGTTTGGACACAAACGGGCAATCTGCCGGTATTTCGTGTTTTTTGACATGGATTTGTTGCCCATCCCCCTTCCCTTCGCGCTGTCCCGATATGAACGTCAGCACAAATACCAGAGAGGATACGTGCTGGAGGTCGCGTTTGCCCCGCACCCACTCTTTTAGTCTGACAAAGAAACGATTTCCTTTAACGTACTTACTCTATTCTCACAGCGAATTCGTTTTATCGTAAGCGGTTTAAACAAGACTAAAAGTATAGCACACGTTACGCACAGAGCATAAGTTCATCGCCAGACAGCAAAAAAACATTTGACAGAATCTCTTTCATGTATCATGGTGGCCCTTTATTTAACCGTCTAAAGTGTAACCCATATGTCTTGACCTCCGAAAACAAAAGCTTGAACGTTTTCGCATAACTTTCGATCTGGATTAAACTAGAACATTCTGGCTTTTAGATCTATCATCTTTTTAAAGCCAAAAACTGTTATACGCATGCGCACTGGGGCACTGCAGTAAAAAGAAAAGAAGATCCGCGCACTAAAACCGGTTTGAGCCGGATTGAAAGAGGGGGTTTGCTTTACCCATGTTGTATTCATCCGCACTGCGCTTCTGACGTAAGTGTTGTTGTTTGAAAAGTGCATTTTGTGATGATTCACCCCGGGTTTCTGGGCTTATAGAAACTGAAAACGTATATGGCTGGGGAATTCCTTTTGATTAAAAAATCCCAATGTCATCTGCTTTTAAATTTGGTTTTGGTTTAGACTTTCTGTCTCACATGAGGCATTTACACAACGTTTAATACACAATATATTCACGAAACAATAGTATTTCACTTTTGATTTACATACACGGTTTCACACATAGCATTATTCACGAATGTTCCTAGCAACATACATTGGCTGGTCTATACGGCTCTGAAAAATCTTTTTTGTTTTAAAAATCTAATTCCTTTGAGAGGAACTATTTTTCATCACACGGCGGAAGGAGCTCAAACCGACCGCCTCACAGTGGTCTATAAATACCGTGGCCACAACAAAGCGCGTCACGACGGGGTGAGGCGCAAAGGAAGGCAGGGAGGTTTCGTTGATCTGGTGATGTGATTTCGTATCATCTTTTCGTAACTTTTTGACGATAATTTAGAGGCAGTGTTCAACCTTTTTCGTCTTTACGCTTATTCCTTTGTTGCAGTTTACTATACTAAGGTTTATTACTATTAACCATTAGCGTGAAGATTTGATATACGCTATTATAAGTGCATTAATTATAAAGAAATAACTAATTTCAAAGAAATAACGGAGTTTAACGTTAGACCATTTGTAATAGAAAAGACAAACTATAAAATGAGCAGTTTGAGTATGTAACGTTATCGTTTTTTACCAAGCTAGCTAACGTTAATGTTTAACCAGCTGATCGATAGCTAAAACAAAACGCAGCTATGATAGTTTTATCTTATTCTATTAAGCTAGTATTAAATATATTCCTTCTTCAACGAGGTTATTATGACGTAACTTGACTTCATCCTTATTTGCGTTATTTGTTTTCTCATTCTCAACGTTAGCAACGTTAACAAAATGGCGGTCGCCACGACACGCACATGATAGTGAGGGCGAAATCTATTACTGAAGTACAGTAGAATTTCTCCAAACAGTTTCTTTTGTCTTTAAACCGTAGCAATTTAAACAACAGACAAACAGAACGTGTTTTATTTTGTTTTTGAAGCCTTTAAAAATGGAGAAGCCCGTCTTGTTGTCCTTATTAGGAAGAAATGTATTATTCCGTACCTCTAAACACCAGACTAGATGAAACTTAATTTTTATTTTCTTAAGCTTTGAAAAACTGAGATACCCGTCTTGTTCACTTCTATTAGGAAGATGTTATTGAACCATGAGTTCCTACCGTTAAGATAATAGTTTTTTTGTTTTGAAGTTTTTTTTTTTTTTTTTTTTTTTAAAAAAAGCCTGTCTTAAAAGAAACTGAACATCAAGTTATTTTTTTCTATATATAGTTGAAGATATGGACGACGATTGTAGTCGCAGCTTATTTGCGTTTGGTTCTTTTTTTTTTTTTTTTTTTCAAACAAAACCAATATTTCGACCATGAATTAATAAGCCTAGGAGTGTTTTAATCTGCTACGATGACGCACTTATCAGTGCTTAAACGACCCACCTAAGTGATCGCTTTTATGGACTGAGTCATGTGTTGCGTAACGGCTGTCAAATGGGAGCATAGCTTGTTTTTCAAGATCCAAAAATATCAGCAGAAGACTGAAGTACGGAGCGAAGGAGAAATGGACTGAGTTTAATTTATCCAGTAACGACTTAGCGCTTAGATGACAACGGATGGAAGAAAAGATCTACGGCAGAGGCCAGGACCAGGGAGAATCAGGACAAGATGGTGATCCAGGCAGGACCAGAGAGGAACCAGGGGAGGATCAGAGGGCACAGATCAGGGTGAAGAGCAGCAGTTTCCAGATGGGGGAGCCAGTTCCACAAAGGCAGGGTAGCGTCAGGACAACTTTCGCCACCAGAGGGAGCTCAGCTGATCTAGATCAGAGCAAGCCAAGATGAATGTCCCGACAGCAGCAGAGAAAGAAAGATGGCTCACAAGCAGAGAGTAACAGGGGTCTTCGCCATAGCAAAGTCATGAAGAGGGCGTTTGGTTTGTATGGGTAGAGGTATCCTGTGTAATTTAAAAGTCATGTCAGTAGTCTGCATACAAGAACACTTTTGCTCGCGAAGTTCTGTTCTTTCCTTTTCAGGCGTGGTGAGTGACAATGTTTGAAATTCCGATGTGTCATCTATCCTGTTGTTGGCCAAGTCTGGTGAATGGCGTTAGTGTGCTGTGGAGATGACCGTCCTTAATCGACCACGCCTCCGCTGCGTTTTGGCTCTAGGCCCGTGGAAAAGTCGTCCCCGTATCCGCTTAAATCCATTAGGTCTGTCCTGAGAAGCAATCCACATGCGAAGGGTTTTTCGGAGTTGAAGTTCGTCTGCGTCTGTCCCTACACGACACAACTACCTCTCTACTGCCGCCACCCCCCGCCGCGTCAGTCCAACATACGATGCCAGGGCAGCTGCGTATTGCCTGCCGGTAAAATTTTGACGAGTTCATGCATGAATTTTAATATTAGATTGAAGCAACAGCTTCTTTTTATTAAAAAAAAAAACTAAATAAAGGGAAACGCAGTGCGTTTTTTGTAAGAGTAAATGCGCTATTTTAAAACTTACCATACAGATTTTGCAAATGCAGTTTCTGAATAGTGGTGTAATGTTCTTGCACAGTGTTTTGGGGGTATGGGAGGGGCAAATGCGTTTCTCGAGTTCTCTTTCCCACAGGCCCTGGTCACATTAGAGGCGATAGAACCAAAAGGGATTCCAGGATGTTGTGTGGACCCTTTTAGAGTCAAAATTGTTGACTGCTGTGTAACGATTTACAAAGCTACAAGGAAAGCCTCTACTTTGATGGGAATTAGGAAGGTACCTCATTGAATTTGTCAAGTCGTGTTTGGAATTGTGAACCATACATATATCCAGTTTTGAATGTCGGGGATTGTCATGGGCTACAGGGTGGGAGGGGTGTGGGCCGTTAACCCAAATCTTTTCCTAGACTTTGCAGCTTGAGAAAGCGGCTTTATTTAATGGTGGCAGTGGCTTGCATAGCGCTGTATGGGGGAAGGAACCACCAGTGTGTCTGCCAGTGGATGAGTGGCCCTGTTACAAGCCTTCCATGGCAGCTAGACCAGCGTTTACATCTTTGGTAACGCGGCATGGGATCAAACGCTTCCATTTATTTAACACATCATTATGGCACTCTTTTGTCTCATTATTGAATGGTGCATCGATATTGGTTGTATGTATTGATATTGTGTATGGGGTTTGTGGATCTGGGGGATTGCTGTAATTTTGACTCTTACAGATTGAAACAAACCCTCAAAGAACAAAGCTGGTGGTCCAACCAATATCCGCTCCCTTCCCCCACTTAAGGAGCAAAGCTACTTCAATAGAGGCCAAGATGCTTTTAACGTTTTCTAATGGCAAGTAATTTGGTATTCATGTAAATGGCATTCATTTGCTTTCGTCTGTCATTGTATTGTACTTGAATACAATTTGATGGCTAAGTGTCTAAGCAGTAATTGTATTAGTTGCTTATTGTTTGGTTACATATTTGTATTTTTAAGAGCGGGGATGTGTGTAGGCTTTCTTTTCCTCCCCCTTTGCATTTTTCAGTGTGCAGTGTCCCTGAATGCTTTCAACTGAAGATGTCATCCTAACATTGTATGTAAAGATTTGCTTTCGCATCAACTTCAGCCTCTTTTGGTCACGTAAGGTCACTAAGCAAGCCCATTTGTTCCTAACCTTTTTCCATTAATAGTCTGTTACAATTGTAAGATGTGTGGTTGAGCACTTATTACAAATTAGCTTTGTAATTTGTATGTAAGTGTACATTCTGTAACTGTTCCCATTTTCAGTTAATAAATGCATAGCTTGTTGTGATTGAAATATTTTGGTATGCATTTTGTTTCTTGGGGTATGTGTGGGGCTTTCTTGGGTATTTCTCTATGCTTTTTCAGGTGTGAGTGTAAAGCTTGGCGCTTTTTGTAGAGCTTGGATGCCAGGGCTTGATGTCAACTCTGTTCAAGTTGGAGAGGCAGATCAGTCCAGTCCAACAACTGCTCATGTCGAAGGAAGAAAGGCAAAATTATATAAACTTAACCTGAAGTTACATAGTCTCTTTGGCTAAAAGCCTGTTCTTTTATTATCTTATTCTTCCAGATTTTACTTTTTTGAATATTGCGCTGTATAAGGGTGGGCATAGGGGTCTTTGTTTTTGCCACTTTTGGTCTTGCAGAATTGTACAAAGCTTCGTGAAGAATGCCACCTCTCTGAAGTTAAGACCCGAAATCACCCAGTTCCACCGAATGCGTCGGCAGGCAGGACAATTTGTTGTGCTACAGTAGACTTTCAACTACTATACCTTTTTAAAATATTAATTACCCAGCCACTGCTCTGTGCAACTGTGCAGGGTTAGGAAAAGTTGCTTTGCAAATGTAATGCAATAGCTGTTGCACAAATGTGCTTCAGACTCCAAATTAAGAGTGGCTGGGAAAAGCTGCGCAACTGTGCGGCTTTATTTGGAATTGGCCGTACAACCGAATATTCTGGAAAAGATGTGTTTGGGGTGGGAAGGGCTTTGCACTTTTCTCTCTCTTCTGCAGAAATTTCATCAGCCAGCTGTGTGGTGAAAGTTACATGATGTCGTCCTGTGGAGTCTGTAGTTACCAGGTGTCTGACACTTTAAACTTGATTTGTAGAATCCTCATGCAACATTTTGTAAACCTTCAGTAACATCAATCGCCAACGCTTCAGAAGCTGCACTTTTTTTTTATGCTTCATGCATTAAGTTTCTTTTACATCTCTTAACTCCTTTAGTTGAGTCATACAGTTAGTACTGCAGTCGGTGTGGTGGAAGTGTTTGTGTGTAGAAGCTCTTTGTTTCAGATTACCCGTCTGTCCCCCTGCCTTCTCAACTGCATCTGAATGCAAGGCTGTCTGAGAGCAGTTGCCCCGGTGAATGTCTTCACTCGAATGAATGGCGATCGAATCCCCCTACCGTGCGCTTGAGAGCTTTGTCCAAACATCGGAAACCCTTCGCCGAAGTCCTTCTCTGTGTCTGCGCGTCTTTCCTTTTTTTTTTTTTTTTTCTTTTTGTTTTTCCCCCTTCCAACTCTTCATTTTCTTAGGTCAATTTCACTTAGGGAGCAAAATTGTCTTGTCATCTGGGAGAGCCTTAACCCGCCTGATGAAACATCCAGTCGCTCTGATCAACCTCACTTTCGTCATATTTTGCTGCTAATTGAGCATCGCTCTGCTGCTATCTGCTGAGTTAAGTACATGTAGTTGGTTTTAATCTTGTGTATGGGTAGAACAAGCATTCACCTTTTCATAAATATGCATGCACATAACACTTGCACTAAAATTTCAATCCAATCCAATGTCAGTATTTGGAGTTTGGTAGCTTGGGAGGGGTGGGGCAACACTTTCTCTTTTTTCAGGTATGCTGTTGTGATTCTTCTAAAATTGAGACTGGGCCGTAACATGGGAGTGGATGGATGTGCTTGCGTCGAAGCAGTTGCGTAACTAGTATTTGCAATGGTTTGTAAATTGGTTTAAACTGTATTGGGATGGGGAGGGAGGGGGGTGTGGGCTTGTAAACTTTTGCTCTTTTTTCCCATTGCAGCTGTAGACTTGCTAATTCTTTTACTCTGAAGAATTGGGTGTAAAGCGTCACTGGCTGGAGATAAGTTTTACGTGCACTTTTGCCTTTTTAAAGATTATGAAAAATGAATGGTTTGGGGAATCTGGAGGGGGGGGCGGGGAAAACTCTGCGAGCATCTATCCAGTTACAGGGACGGTGAATTTTACCAAAGGCAGGATTTTGCGTTTGCGGGATTTCGCGACCTGGATGATCTCTGTTGGTGGTAAACGACATTTGTATTGCATTGGTTATGACACTTTTGGGTTGGGCAGGGGGTGGGGGCTCTAAACTCTTCTCTTTGTGTTTCAGCTTTTAAATGGGAACAAGTCACACCTGAATACAAGTGCAGCCTTATTCAAGAGCTCGCTGGTCAGAGATTTGATCTTCCAAGTTGAAGCATATGAAAATTTGACCGTTCCTTCAGTAATGGCAATGGCCATTTTAAATGTTTTGAAGAGTATTTGGTGATTTGGGGTGGGGACCTGCAGTCTTTGTAGTTTCAGGCTAAAGAAGAGCCGTAGAAGACCAGAGTATTGTAGAGCAGCAGGCTTGAGGTTTTTCTTTTCCTGAGGGAACAGTCTTAGGATTGTTCCTTCAGGTTTTGCTTTTAACCTCATAAGAAACAAAAGCAAAAGACTCCGGTGGAGGCACTCCTGATTCTCAGGACGGGGTTCAATTCCCTGCGGTGTCTTAACTTTCTAACCTCTGCTCCAACAATACTACTTTGACTACTAGATTTATGTACCTCCATTAGTTGAGGGTCGTAACTGGAAAGTATATTTCTCTGCCAGCAGTGTCTGAAATCTTAGCTTAACAGAACTACACAATTTTATGACCTGATGAACTTTCAAATGGTCCACTGCATTGACATTTTTTTTTTTTTTTTTTGCTGTTTGATAAGTGCTACATGATTTTACAATGAAATGAAATAAAAAATACAAATGAATCCAAACAGGTTTTGGAATTGCACTCTTGTGAATTATTGTTACCCTTCCTAGAAGTAAAATGTCCAGTCACAAGAACAATTACCCAACCATGATTTTTCAGTTGGCGTATAAATATAGTAAAAACGCAAATTCCCTTATCACAACAAGGGGGGAAAAACAAATATAGTTCACAGTAAAAAGGAAGATTGACAAATTAAAGTGTAAGAAAATATCTAAAGAATATTTCCACGTGTGTGTATATATTCATAACTTGAAAACCATTTTCTTACACGCATTATATGTATGTTTGTGTGTATATATATATATATATATATATATATATATCCATAGATTTTTTTAAATCTATCCAAATCTAAATCTACTTTTCTGAAATTGTGATTAATTCCACTTTACATTAGTTTTTAACTATACTTTTATATTACAATAATTTCACATTTAATCTTCAAATCAGTGTACAAACAACATTTATTTTGTTTAACGCCATCTTTTTATGAATGCAGGCCGGTATCACTGATACTAAGTAGCCTAATACTAACTGATTTCCCTATTTAAAATTCCTCTAATATTTAACCATAGACTATAGACATTGAACATTACATTCTAATGAAGAGCTATACAACTAACATTTAAGGCTCTCAAAATACCTTCTATTTTAAGTGAACCAATAAACCAATCTTCACATTAACCCATTATAATTAGCTAGGCTACCTGTGCACCTCAGCAGAAATACGCAGAAATTTAAGTTATCAAACACCAAATTCTAAATACAGCTATATAAAAGTTACTGATTTGATCACAACAGATAGATATTAGCTAGGTTTTGGCTGCTATTTCTCTAAGAGCTGTCACTGAGTGATGAGTTGAGTCGGGTGTTTTAGATGTAGAAGACAGTGCTGGGATGCTTCAGGACACTTTTCAAGGGCGTTCTTAACGCAACTAAATAAAACATAACATGCACGCACAGTTTTAACCGCAACTCATCACGACATTGCACGCGCGTAGTTTCTTTCGCGACTTACTTTTTGACATAATATTCAATTGTTCACACGTTGTGCACGAAGGGAAACGTGGCTCGTGGCGTCTTATCCTGCAGCCCGTCCGTATCATATACATAATGAATATACACAGTACGTATAGTGCTATGCAAACAAAAACTTGGATGAGATTTAATCGATTGTCAGCATTTTGTATCTTTAATGTCGTGGGCCTATATTTCTGCCAGACTTGTTAAGACGCATGGCATCATGGATTCAATTAAACACCAACAGATCAAAAATAAATAACTGATAAATTAAGAACAGCAAAAATAACTGTCTGTTAATGCTAGAAATCTTATAATGGGCCGGATCAGTGATCCAACATTTTAATAATAGTTCATAATCTACTTACCCGAGCACTATAGAAAACTTGTGGCATGAACCGAGGAGAAGCACCAACGTGGAGCTAGGAATCAAAACGGAGAGATTTTCGATAAAGGAATATCGACTCTTGATTTCTTGTCAGGTGCTCTCCAAACGCATCGAGCATCATAGGTGAAGACTTTGTTATCTTGGCTAAAGGATTATGCAAAGGTTACCATTAACTGGGGCCAACGTGTACCAGAGAAAAACATTTATTTCTTAAAGAGATTTCCACCGGTCCTATGAATAAACTGAACTGCAAACAGGATCAAGCGAGCTCGTCGTGTCACATGGCCTGCTGGCTTGTTGGATCAGGGGCGCCCTCTGTTGGTTCGCTGTCCGTCCTGCAGCAACATCGTAGGCTGGATTGACGGGGAAGGATGTGGTCCTTTTTCGCACGGGATCCTATCAAAGACTTCAACTATGAGATTTTACCCGAAAACCAAGAAAAGTCAGGCATATGGACCCTTAGTCGGGGCAAGCGCAAGGTAAAATGACTTGACATATTAATATAAAGCATACAGTGTAGCAGCAGGCCGCTGAAGCCTCGGGCTAAAGTTCAGCTACATACCGCTTAGCATCGCGCATCGTTGCGTTTGAAGCAAATCTAAAAAGCTCAAAACACCTTGAAATTCTTTGTAGGATTATATGTTTTGATAGGCAGTGCTAAATATCCTTAAAGCCGCATTTGTTTCAATACCACTTAACACAAACTAGGTGTCTTTTGTCATTATTTCACCACAGTATATTTCGTTCCCGTGGCCACGTCAACAACAAAAAACCTGCAGGCACATTAAATTGCTTAATGATGCTCGTATGACTAAAATAGTCAGTATTCAGTTGTTTATGGGTTTTTTACTCTGAGTGTTACCCTGTCATCTCTCATTGTGTTATGTATGATTATATAAATAGCTAAGAAAGGAGCAGTGTTTGTATTTACCGTACACGTGTCCTGGCAGGCCATATTAATAACTTTATCACATCATTCATCACAATTAATAAAGTCATATCACTAATTGTATTTGGTCGTCATTTACTAAGTTGGCAGGCGCCAGTAACCATTAGATCATCTCTAACGATTTCTGAAAATAATCTGTCAGTATTATAATGGCAGCTCAAGCATCAGGGAGGCTTCTTACTGTAATGTTGTTGACTCATCAGAGGTTTTGTTCATTTGAAGACTAGTCAATATAACCAGGACGTTCAGTTTTTGTTTCCCCCCAAATCTAATTGCCTTAGTCTTCTTGAACTGTAACCTAAGTTAACTAGAAACCTGTTTATTCCAGACGACTGGCGAGCCGGTGTCAGTCTTCCTGTATGAGGTTTCCCAGGGAACAGAGGAGCAGACTCAGCTGGCAAAAGCTGCTTTCAAACGCACAAAAACTCTCAGACATCCCAATATCTTGTCTTACGTAGATGGGCTGGAGGTAAGGATCTTTTACGTTATTGTTATAATAATTTGTATTATGCTGTTTATCAGTGATAAAGCATAAGGGGGTATACATAAGGAGAGCTTTGCGGATGTAACCCATTTTACGTTAAATATAGGCTTATTTGAATCCCAGAAACAACATTTCCTTTGGTTAGTGAGGGATTTTACACAAACATTTGATGGTTCAGATTTATTGTGATTGCAACTGCAAAAAAGCCGTTTTTCTGTCTTTTCCTTTTTGGATTCAGACCGAGAAAAGCTTGTACATCGTCACAGAGCCTGTAACTCCTCTGGCTGCTCACCTGAAGCTCCAGGCAGATAAGGGTGGTGCAAGTGATTTAGAGGTGTCATGGGGCCTTCATCAGATTGTGGTAAATTGTGAAGGCATGGACTAAATTGAAATTATTGTTCAGTCATTAGTTAAATTGCTTAGTTTGCTGTCATTCCTTTCCCATCAGAAAGCACTGAGCTTCTTGGTGAATGATTGCCATCTCAACCATAACAACTTGGGCATGTGGGCTGTCTTTGTGGACCGTGCTGGTGAATGGAAACTTGGGGGGTTAGATCATGTGACCTCAGACCAGGGAGACTCCACTTCCTTACCCCCACCTAAAGTGATCAACCCCGACTTAGAGAGATATGACCCTCCAGAGAGCCCTGGCAATGGTGGAGAAAAATGGTAAAGACAGAAATCTCTTGTTTTCTAGTTCTCTTTCTTGTACATGTATTTCCTATATGTTTTTGTCAAGACCTAAAATGCGTATAAACTGTAGCTTATTGTTGTGTGTGTACAATCTCAGGACAGGGGACGTATGGCGTCTCGGTTGTCTTATTTGGGAAGTATTTAATGGAACTTTACCACGTGCCTCCTCGTTACGATCTCTCGGCAAGGTACCAGAGCATTTTTGCTTGCTGTTAACTAGCTGTGTAATAAATAACAACTTTCTTCAGTAGTTTTGACTATTACATACAAAATAAAAGCTATTTATACTCTGCCTTTTATTTCTTACAGATTCCAAAGCAGTTGGTGCCGCATTACTGTGAGTTAGTGGGAGCAAACCCAAAGATCCGTCCCAACCCTGCACGTTTCTTACTGAACTGCAGATCTCCTGGAGGCTTTATGAACAACAGCTTTGTAGAGAGCTGTCTGTTTCTGGAAGAGATACAGGTATTTTAGTTGTGTCTCCTTGAAAAGCTGGGTTTGGTCATTCTGATATGCAAATACAGGGCTAGAAAGCATTTCTTATTACCAATATTAAAAACAACTGTGCTGTGTAATAGTTTTTGGAAACTTTCATCAAGATTCTTTGATGAATTCAAAGGAACAGCATTTATTTAGACATCTTTACGGTCATTTTTCATCCATTTCATATATCCATTCCTTGAACCACTCTCAAGTATTTGAACAGCAGTGTAGATTGCTGAGTATGCTTTGATAAATGAATAAAGACATATGTTATAAGTGTTTTATGTAAATGATAAACGGTATGTAGAATGATCAGGCTATGTGTGTGTGTTGAGTTTGGGTGTGTATAGGTTTGTGTTATTATTGTGCATTTTCATTAATAAGGTAATATTATTATTATCATAAATTTAGGCTTACCGCTTTTGTTTAATATTACATGTATGTTTTTTGTATATTTGTACTTTATTTATTTGTATATGTATATAAAATGTAAATAATTTTGCCATCAACATAGCAACTGTTGCATTAAATTATAAATAATAAATCATACATTTATGTTAGATAAGTCACCTAAATGCTTGCTTGTTTGTGTGTTTATGTAGATTAAAGAAGCCGCAGAGAAGCAGCAGTTTTTCCAGGACCTAAGTGAGAATCTCGACTCTTTTCCTGAAGACTTCTGTAAACATAAAGTGCTGCCTCAGCTCCTTACAGCCTTTGAGTTCGGCAATGCTGGCGCTGTCGTCCTCACACCATTATTTAAGGTGAAAGACTTTTTTGGTATTGCATTAACGCTAAACAATATGGCACGTTATCTCCAGAGCATCTTAAAAAAAGTTTCTTTAATACAGTTCTGATATTTTCTTTGCCTTAGGTAGGGAAGTATTTGTCAGCTGAGGAGTACCAGCAGAAAATCATCCCAGTCATAGTGAAGATGTTCTCCTCTACTGACCGTGCCATGAGGATACGACTACTACAGCAGGTATAGATTACTTCATCGCTTTAAGTAGTTTTCTACATTAGAATTTAGTCACACCAAAGTTTTAGCCAAGCTATCTGACTCTACACATTTAAGCACATTTAAACTCTCAGTTCTAAACATATTCTTTCTTTTCTATTTGTCTCTCTTTTTACCAGATGGAGCAGTTTATTCAGTATTTGAATGAAGCAGCAGTTAACTCACAGATTTTTCCACACGTGGTTCATGGCTTCACGGACACAAACCCTGCCATCCGAGAGCAGACTGTAAAGGTATTTGTATGCTCCAACTACCGTCCTTTTCAGTGTTTTGACACTCAATATAACTGAGATTGGCATACATTGACAACAGTTTTAAATGTTGTTGTGTTCTTTTTCTCTCGTAGTCCATGCTACTGTTGGCCCCTAAATTAAATGAAACCAATTTAAATCAAGAGTTGATGCGTCACTTTGCACGACTCCAGGCCCGGGATGATCAGGGCCCCATCCGCTGCAACACCACCGTTTGCCTGGGCAAAATTGCCCCCTACCTCAACGCTGGGGTAACTGCATCTAAAAACATAATCTTTCACTTGTTTATGCATATTGTTTTCTCTCAGTGACCATCTATTTTTCATTGCTTTTTTTTCTCAGATGCGCCAGCGTGTATTAATCTCTGCGTTCTCACGAGCAACTAAAGACCCGTTTCCCGCCTCGCGTGCAGCAGGCGTGCTGGGATTTGCTGCCACCCATCAGTACTATAGTGTGGCAGAAAGCGCCAGTCGTATTCTGCCCACACTGTGCACACTGACTGTGGACCCAGACAAAAACGTTAGAGATCAGGTAAAGAAAATGCACAGCAGAACTCATGCAGTATCTACTTAAATGTTCTGTGGTTCGGGAGTGTAATCCATAATTTTTGAAAGAGACAACATCTTGAGCTTTTTCTGTTCCGGTAGGCATTTAAAGCCATAAAAAGTTTCCTCAGTAAGCTGGAGACAGTTTCTGAAGATCCCTCTAAACTAGCTGAAATAGGTATGTTTTGACCCTTGTCTTAAAGGGACGATTTACTCTAAAATTCCCAAATGAAGGTAATTGTATAAAAAATATGTTAATGGTTCAATCGCAGAGAAGGATGTGACTGCATCTGCGCAGACAGGGGGTTCAGCTGCTACATGGGCAGGGTGGGCGGTGACAGGTGTCTCATCTCTCACCTCCAAACTCATCCGAAATGCTCCGGCTGGTTCGGAGGCACCTCCTGCTGAAAACAGCCCTGCCCCTCAACCTGCTGCTGGAACAGTACCCACAAATACTACGAGTAAAGGTATGCAACGAGACCAATGGCTTCAACCTCTGGAGGTCACGTTTGTCATATGCATGCACCAAGAATGTCTAATTAAAAAAAAAAAAAAAAACATTATTTAAGTCTGTTATCTCTAGTGAAGAAAAAAAAAATGACACTACGTTTTTTTTTCTTACTTGTAATGTAAGGTTTTTTTTCTCAATGACACATGTAGCCAATGAAAATTACTTCCTGGGGACATAGATTTCCAAGTATAAGTAAAGGAAGTGGAATGAAAATGATCAAAGATGTAGCTCTTAAGAAAGAAGCTAAATAATAATGAGTTGCCACAAAATGTTTTTCAATTCACGTTGAAAAAAATGTCATTCAAAACCTTTTTACAAATACAAAGAGAACTTGTGATTGTGAGTTTGTGATTAGAATGATTACAGTTATTTTATAACCTAGTTTCAAACTACCAAATCTGCAGTCTTAGTTGATTGAATCATATTTTTTTCCCCCAAAAAATAAAAATGAAAACGGTTGGCACCAAGTTTATCATGTCATCAACCTCTTTTCCTCTTAGGGCCAGAAATGAAAGCACAGACGCTAGATGCTCTTGGAATCAAATCAGAGACATCAAATGAGGGGACCGTGGAGCCAGATGGGGATCGATGGGATGATGAAGATTGGGGGAGCCTTGAGGTGAAAGATGATTATTCAATTTATGTAATGCCTCTGGTATTTTTTCAGTGCTTGACGTTTTTATAATGTTAAAAAATCTTACACACAAATACTGAGAAATCTGAATAATTCCTTATCTTTGTGCACCCACAGGACCCTGAAAAAGTCCAAACAGATCCAGATGATTGGCATTCTGATTGGTCGGCAATGTCATCAACACAGAAGAAAAGCAGTGTAAGTGATTTGCATTAGTATAGTTTATGAAATAAAAGATCAGTATTATCCTACTAGATTTGTTATGTGTATATATACAGTATTCATACTTATTATTACTAAAAAACTAACAGGTTTTAATGCTATTCATTACTATTAGTGGTAGTCAGAGATGGGATTCAATGTGTTTTATAAAAATATAGAAAGTATTGTACGTGCAATGCAATACAAGGATCACAATTTAATTCAAATGTTGCATCACAAATAAATGATGCATTAATCATTAATAGTCATTAATAGCTAATCTACGTGTCATGTTTCCATAGGTGGGCCGGAAGTCCTCCGAGGCAGTCAAGAAGCAGAGTTCTGATTGGAGCTCTGGCTGGGATGCCGATGACAGCTGGTCTAACGAGAAAGACGCAGATGGTCAGGGTCAAAGTTCACCTGCTGATGAGGGCTGGGGTAATGACTGGGATGAGGATGGGAGTCTGACAGAGAGTTTCACCCCAACATCTCGAAGTAAAGCCTCAACTGGAGCTCCAAAGAGTGGCAGGCTAAGCTCTGCACAGGAAGGGGTACGATTGGCCAGCGATTACAACTGGGATGCAGCGGAAGCAAAATCGGCAACATCGGATCTGCTGTCCAGTGTGTCACAGCGAAGTACTACGGTGAGTCTTTGGTGGAGGAATTTCCTTTCATTGTAAACTGCTTAAGGTGGTGGAAATCCTTTGTGGATTATAGTTTATGCGGGTTGTGTGTTTTTGTCCACAGAAGTCTGATGGCTGGGACGCAGACAGTGCAGGAGACTGGGGGACAGAAGAAAACTGGGAGTCACTGGATGGAGAACAGGGTCAGAAACCTTTTTTTTTTTTCTAGTTTATACACTTGAAGGGATAGTTTATCCAAAAATGAAAATTACGTCATTAATTACTCCTCCTCATGTCGACCTTCATTCATTTTTAAAATGCTAATTAAGATATTTTTGATGAATTCCGAGAGCTGTGTCCCTTTTATAAACAGAAAGGATCCTTACATGATGAAACGTGGCAAGGAGATTGTTAAAATTATCCTTGTGATAAAGCTGTGTGCACTTTGATCTGAACAAAAACACATTCATGTATCGCACACATAACGTGTGTACTCTCCAAAATGACGACTTGTTGAATGAAATTATTTTTCTTTTCTTTATGCACAAAAACTTTTCTCTTAGCTTTATAAAATTACAGTTGAACCCTGATGTCACATTATTTTAACAATCTCTTGTTAAAATATGTTTCTGAGCTTTTATCATGCAAGAACACTCGCTGTCTATGGAGGGTCAGACATCTCTAAGATTTTATTATAAATATCTTAATTTGTGTTTTCCAAAGATGAACAAAGGTATCGTAGGTTTGGAACGACATGAGGGTGAGTAAGTAATGACAGATTTGTCTTTTTAAAAGAACTATTCCTTTAATTCCTTTCAGTTAGAGAAAATAGAAAGGGCATCTCGCATAGCCATGCTTTTACTCCCTCAGGTTTAAGTAAAGCAGAATTAGCAAAGAAGAAACGAGAAGAGCGGCGGAAGGAGCTGGAGGCCAAACGGGCCGAGCGCAAGGCGGCAAAGGGTCCTCTGAAACTGGGCGCACGCAAACTGGACTGAGGACTGGAGGTACAACAGATCATTGACTCCTTAAAGATGAAGGGACTGCGAGATTTTAAAGAAACATTCCGTGACGGAGCTCACAGCTGTCTGCATGTGGGGCGACTTGGAAGAACTTAATTCTGACCGAGGAACAGCTAACACACCTTAAACTATGATATTCCTTTACTCTACTCACAGTATGGTTTTTATATTACACAATATCATAGTTTACTGAGTGTGCATGAACTCACTGGTTTGATTATTAGAAGTCGAGGGAAATTTGAACAATATAATCCTAGATACCTTTGTATGGATGTACACTGATTACACATTAACTATGGACTGCTTTACCCTGAATTCGGTGTTGAGGACATAGGAGAATGGATGATCCGGAGAAACTCAAACATGTTAGCTGTTACTTAATCATGATCCTAGATGGAACAATGCCATTACTAGTGCATGTATAAACACAGATGAATATTTTCAAAACAAAGGATTCACTTGACCAAAAAACATTGTATCTCATGAAAGGCGTTTTGTTCTTTGTTTGCCATATGACCGGGTGAGGGTGGATGTGCTTGTTATTTCTGGTTTGTGCCTTCTATTGTGTTCCTAGTAGGCGGTACTGCTTATGTTGTAAAATAAACTAATCAACAGATGATTTTAGTTATTGAGACAGTCTGTGAAATCTGGTGCAATATTTTCAGAAGGGGTGATTCATGTACTGTACACACAGATGTAAAATCCAACTTCATATGTATTATAATAAAAAGGAGCTGTCTGTCTTTGGAGATTTGCTTTACAGAACAGTGTTGCTCAATAGCTGTGTTTCACAGAACAGAAAATAGTCTCAAAAGTCTCACTGAACTGCCAGAAGAGGTGTCAAGTTTTATTTTCTGCAGTCATCAAAAATCTATAAATATCAAGGAATTTTAATATATGTCCCAGGCCTCAAAAAAACACTGGTATACTGTTCAGCTCTAAGATATTTAATTAGCTGAACTGTCTATATAATAATTTCTTTACATAATCAAAAATAATTGTGTGAATGACAAGAGTTGGGAAAGGTGATGTTAAGTTATCGGTCAAAAGGATTGTTATAACCCTCCAAATTAAAATTTAAAGAGGTTTGAAATGCATCACTGGCTTATAAATATAACTTAAGAAGAAATAGGTCTTAAATTCTTATAGTACTGGACAGTAAGATTAATATATTCATTTCCATCTCATTTCCTTATTTTTGTCCAGAGCTATATTTGTAAGCGTTTATTTAAGGAGTGTTGATATAATAGATTATAATTACACAGTATGGTGATTGTTATCTTTTGTTACTTTTGTTATGTATATGACCCTAGTCTTAATGGATGGGAGTTCGGTGTCAATTTAGTTTGATCCCATTGATCCCAAAAGCCTCACCCTCACCCTGAATCTTTTTTCCTTAAGAGAATAATCAAAATTATATTTTGCGGTGATCAACATGCCACAAAATAAGTTTAACCTAAACCATTAATGAGCAATTAACTTGATTAGAGATGTTTAGCAGTGTCTCTGATGTCAGTGTCCAATTGCTATGCTTCCCACTGCTTTCCTGTGTTTAGCATTTAGTCCAGAAAATAGTAACAAAGGTCCCATTGAGCTGACGTAAGGCAGGCCAGCTATGCAGAAATCTCATTTTATTGTGTAAATGGTGATCTTGCAACATGAAACAACAGAATTAATTTAACTAGTAGCATCCACGATATGCTGGTGTAGTGTAGTGTAATCACTTTAAGAAATACACAAACGTCTAGTACATGAAGTCAAATATTTAATGGCACAAAAATGGCAACATGGCAGTTTATTTATATGGTCAAATATTCAGCTTTCTATTTTTGATTATGTTTTAAAGTGCTTAAAGTGTCAATAGGAAACCAGTAGAAAGACAAATGCGAGAAAGTTATTTAAATAATATCTTCGCACAAAGATTTGTCAGCAAAATGCACCACTTAAACAACAGAACAGACAGGATTTCGTTTGGTTGCTGGCAATCTCTTATGTTCAGTTTAGGAGTATTTCTAGTTGTGCTCGGATCTAAGCCTGCCTAATCGGTGCATTAAATTCCATTAGATGAAAAACATTTCATAGATTTTAAATATCAAAGGCCTCCACGGCTGTGCTTTCACCGCTTCACACCCGCTCTTTACTGGTTTCGTTTCTGTTTGTCTTTTGAGCCGAATACGGTTGAAGCAAAAGCGAGCACTGCAAAAGTAGCTGCTGCAACAACACCAACTCCAATACCGATCTCCACCGCTTTCCTCACCTATAACAATGGACAGACTTTTTAGAAATTGCTGAAAGCACAATTTACTACTTCACTGTTATATGAGCTGTACCTGTCGGGACTGTGGTTGTCCGTATCTCAGCTCTGTAACAAAGTGCTCACAGTTCCCTCGAAGGACACAGTACGGGAGTTCTTGTCCCAAAAACCTGTGTGCATCCCGTAGAATGTCTCGAACAGGACGTGGCTCATATTTGTCATCCAGAAGGTTGTTGACACGGTATTCATCATTACCAACCACTTCAAAAAGCTCTTCTTTCTTTACTTTGGCTTTATCACATAATACAGACATCATACTGTAGGCTCCAGCTTCAGCGTGTTCCGCTGTAGAGAAAGAAACGTGTCATTCATGAGACTTAAATGGAGCCCTTAAGAGTCAAAGCTCACTAAACATCATTTGAGGCGTGATACTGAAAAGAGATAGATGAGATACTCACAGGGAGGGGCCAAATGAATCACATAACCTTCTCCAACATAAATAGCCCAGTGCTGATATGAGCCTCGGAAGATTTCAATCAGGTCTCCAGGCTCCGGCTTTTGATCATACTAGGACACAAGATCACATGCCATATTTTGTTAAAAAAAAAAAAATCTTGTAGATTGACAGTAAAACATCATAGTGGTTGACTCAAATAATAGGTACTATTGCACTTGTGTACAGAAAAGAAAATGAAAGTGAAAATGTGCTTGCTAAAAGTTTTGCTACCTTAAACGTAAATGCGCAAAAACATATGCTCTTGACATCTACCTCTTTCTGTTGCCTATTAAAAAAAACAATCTTTTTTTCACGCACTTTTTAATACTCTCTGTAGCTTTTAATAACATATAATTACAAATTGTCATTTCTCCATATCAGGCCTTGAGCAATAAGAATACATAATTACCCAACTGTGCAATAGTATCAAACACTGCGATTTCATCAATAACAAGAGCACTCAAATGATCTATGCTCCATTCTACTGGTACATTTAATTTCGGTCTGAATCATTCAAATGAATTTACCTTTGTCGGTGACATGGCAACCTTCTTGTTTTCACTCTTTTCCTATGAGAGACACATTAACGACATTTACGATCCGGGCACAAAATGAACCTTTAACATTTTTTCCTACGCAATGACTCTTAAATGGAAACAAATACGTGGCATTATCTGAAAATAACGTTAATCGCGTTTCTATATAAGCGAATACGATATACACTTATATTGCGCATCGAGAGAAAAAAAACGAGGTCGTAGGAGCGCAGACGTCGTACAAAACAAACAAACAAACAATTCAAGATTTCGCCGTCTCGTAATCGAAATAAAAAAATCCCACTTACAAATAATGATGTTTGTCTCTGTGAGCTACGATCCGTATAATGTTCTTCGCGTCTGAAGCAAAAATAACATCACAGACCAAACCAGCTGACGTGACCGTCGGTGTCGACCAATCAGCGTGCAGGCTTTCGGCCCTGATGGACATCATTGGCGGACGCCCTTAAAGTGATCCTGCTTCTCGAACCAACCGCCGCATCTTTCGGTGGACGTCAAAAAGCACAGTGCAACAATTTACGCTTAATTAAGAGTAATGGTACAGTGTATGACGGATATTCTGAAATAAGATCGACTTATGTTTCGCTTTTATCGGTTTCCTATTCTGAAATAGATAACTCTGCTGAGCTCCGCACATGTTGATTTCCTAATAATAATTCTCATACAGTGCATAGGGCGGTAAGTGCGCTTACTGACTGTAATGCATAGGGCAGCAGGTCCTGGCCTTCTAGGTTTTGGGGGTCCTAGAAAATATTTCTTGGTGGTGTGGACAATATTGTGATATTATCAGTGGCGTTGAAATGATTAACAATGTTCTCTTCACATTTGCAGTAGGCATAGTTGTTCTTGTTGGGAAAATCTTCGTTGTTTCCCTCCCAGGTTCAGGTCTCAATGATGAGACTTACTTTTAAATGTACTATCTTAATTAGTTTAATAAAGTCAGAATAATTGAGACTGAGCTCAGGATTCAGAACAACAGCATTAAAGGCATGCAGGGCAGTCCTGTATGCTCACACTACATTTCACACAGTATTTATATTCTTGTGCTTGCGTCTTCCTCCCACTCAGGGTGTCCTTCACAGAACCAGGTGCAGTTGTTTCTTCTCGATCAGTAGATGGGCTCAGCAGTCTCCACATCCTGTTTCTGCAGATATGACATTTTGCACAGCACATACACACATAATATCAAGTAGAAAAACTCAGAGCCTTTATGAGGCCTGGGCACAGTGCTTCTATTGAGTAAAACCTGTAAAACATAAATCCTTTAAAACATAAATCCCACATTTTCTAAAACAATATTATGCATGAAATAAACACGCAAAATGATGTGGTGAGCAGTGATACAGGTTAATGAGACATTGCTTCAGTTTATGGACAAAAGTCCCTGTCTGTCTTGTTAAAGTGTTATCTGTGTAGGAAACTCTTTTATGGTGGTTTCATTCTGATTCTCTGGTTAAAGTATGTATAGGCACAATACAGTCTGCTAATGTAGGCCAAAGTTCAGTCCAAATTAATAAAGGTCTAAACATAATTTTGTCACTAGACAGTTATACAATTCATTGCTCTATTGTTAAGTTACCAAATAACTAGGCTAACTGTTTTTCCTATGGTATTACATGTTAATTGTTCATGTAAATTACTGACTCGCATGATAATCAATAATCATTACCAATTACTTCATAAAGTTCTTTTTCCGTCATTGTGGCTTTTTCGTGTATTTCTGATATTACTTTTAGCCCCAATTTGATCTGAAAGAAAAACCACATCCAGCGTATTCAATACAATGGATGTGGTCTGTAAATTACTCACAGGTGCATTACATAACCTTCTTTTCCTACATGGGGCACAATATCAGGTATCATATTTTTTAAGTGTTTTGATATGATATGCTGATCATTCTGTACAGAGACACTTCAAGTCGAACACAGCTAGTCTTTTCCTATGAATAAAGAAAATGAAAGTGAAAGTATGCTTGCGGTTTTGTTAACTTTGCCTAAACATAAATTCACTAGCTCTTTCTGTTGGCTTAGAAAACACAATTTGGTCTTTACAACGATGAATGGTTTATAAAATTGCTGCACTTAAAGTAGCAATGGATGCTTGGTTGTATAATGCAAATGTTTAGTCAAATGATGTCAATGCATCAGCATAAAATCAGCATACACTAAAAGAAGGATCCTGAAATGCAAGAATTCATATCGGTAAAGATTAACACAGCTTATATGTTTATCGGTGAAATAAACAGTGAAGAGAAAATCTTTTGATGATTAAACAGTACATACGCTGTAAAAAAAAAAATCTGTAGTTTTTACAAAACAAACATTTTTGGCAGCTGTGGTTGGCAAAAAAACTGTAAACACATTTATGGTAAAAAAAAAAACTATTCATTTTACAGAATAAAACTGTAATTTAAAAACAAGAACGTTTGAACGTAAACCAGTAAATACAACAACACACGCTGCTATTAAAACCACCGTAATAATGCATGCGGTAAAAGAGAAAGCAACATGAAGAATCAAATCTCATTACAAGTATCCAGTACACGCAAAAGTATCTACTAATATATAAAAGGTGCACATTCATGCAAACACGAAACACTATCATGGTAACACATGGACACTAAATAATGCAATAAAAGAGTACCATGTCCTTTGTGTCAAAAAATGAGATTTATGGCCATTTATAAAAATCTATGTTGCAGTTTTAAAAAAAGTCGTTTTTCACATCGTGAAACTAAAAAATATATTTGGTTATTGTTAAAACAGCAGCATAAGCCATTATTTAAAATCGTATACCATTACAATTTAGGAAAAGCTAACGTTTGTCACAATTTAGAAAAGTTAAAGAGAAATCCTGCAGAGAGAATAGTCAGATAGATCGTCACAGTGGGTTGTTAAAACACAGCGAAGCATCAAACCCCACCCACTAACTCCAGCCCCACTAACACATAACCCTGTTAGGAGAGACCCCAGCACAAATTTTAAACAAACATGTTTTAACATTAGCTTATATTTAATAAATCTTTAACATTTCTTAACTGATTAAGGCATAATGTTGTTTTAGCATGAAGAAAGTTAGAGCTTTTCATTTTAAAGATAATACCATTGTATTTTTACACAAAACACTTCCACAATAAAATGTTATTTTATTTTACTTAGTTATTCACATCTTAAAACTTGTTTGGTTTGGTAGCTAAAACATATATCTAACAAATATCCAACACGAATCCTCACAAAACACTGCAGTGCATTTAAAGAGATAAGTTAAAGACAGCACATGCTAGGATAGTTAAGGAGGATCTTGTGGATAATCTCATTAAACAAAGTCCCTTGCTTTCTAATTTTGATGTTTCCATGTAATATGTGGATACCTTGGTTTAAAGTCTCATCCCGCAGTAAGCATGAACAGTGGACAAGGGCTTGGTGAATAGGGGGCAAATTTTTTTCCCCCACTATAATAGAAACCTGGACTAAAGTAACATAAAAGTCCTCATATTTTAGTTATGTCCATATATCCTGTCTAAATACCCACACTTCCGGTCTTTGCACTTGACCACTTATACAACAAAGCGTTCAAGTGATCATGAAGTCAACTATTGTATTACTGTACAACGTTGTATTACCGGATGCTGGGACGCACGTATAGTCTTGTAAGAGCGTTTACAAAGCTTTTATTTTATTTTCAATACATTTCCTTGTACAATAAACTAAAACAGCTGACACAATTGAATTCGTGGTGCCCAGCTGAGTGACGAAAAGCTATTGTAAATGTTGTACAAAATAACCATTCTCATCTTTGCAACAGTAAACCATTTTACCACCATGCTATATTTTTAATTGTTATTAATATTTAACTTAACTTTAAATAACCCTGTATTTCTAGTTCTTTATCTCTCACAGTTCACTGTGTCTGCTTCTCTTTGTCTTTTGATCTCAAAAAGTTTGAAATGGCATAAGCGATGATTCCAAGGCCAATCCCGGCCCCAGCAGCTGCAGCAAAAGTCTGCACAGCGTCTCGTACCTATTAGAAGAAAAAACAGATATCTATATTCATTTTGTGAGAGTAAATTATTTACAATATTTGAGCATGAAAAATACCAATCCAGTGATTCATTTATGAGTAATTCGGTTACAGTACTTGAGACTAATATCCCAGGTCGTGCAAAAAGCTGTACCTGTCGGGACTGTGGTTTTCCGTATCTCAGCTCTGTCACAAAGTGCTCACAGTTCCCTGTGAGCACGCTGTATGGAAGTTGCTCTCCCAAAAACCTGTGTGCATCCCGTAGAATCTCTCGAACAGGACGTGGCTCATATTTCTCATCCAGACGGTTGTTGACACGGTACTCATTATCGCCAACTACTTCGTGAAGCTCTTCTTTCTTCACTGTGGCTCTATCATGTAGCACCGACATAAAACTGTTGGCTCCAGCTTCTGGCTGTTCAGCTGTGGAGAAAGAAAGGGTGAAGTAAAAGCAATCATCTTAGAAGGAATGTTTCGACTGAATGCAAGTTAAGCTCAATAGACATCATCCGAGGAATGTAAAATACTCACAGGGAGGGGCCAGGTGAATCACATAACCTTCTCCAACATAAATAGCCCAGTGCTGATATAAACCTCGAAAGATTTCAATCAGGTCTCCGGGTTCGGGCTTTTTCTCGTACTATGAGACAATATCGGTCGATATGTTTTGAAACGAGTGTAAATACATAGTCATAATCTGTCAGAAATGGAGGCTAATATTACATTGTTTAACTGATATAATGCAATGCCATTGCACTTGTGAAACTGCAAGATCGCAAGATCTCTGTCACCGTAATAAAACTGAGCAATAAGAGCATATAACAATAAGAGTTGTATATAACAACAGCACAAAAACTACATTTGCAACGTGAGCTTTCCTTTACGAGAATTAACCAGTAGTAAAAGTAAAAAGTAATCTTGTTTTTGGTTCATGTTTTTGTATATAAAAACATGGTTAATATTCGTAAGGGAATCTATTCATCCCATTAATTAAAAGATTTACCTCAGCCATGGCGATTTTCACTTTCACTTAATTCCTGTTAGAAACACACAATAAAGCATTTTTAGCGGACAATTCAAAACTCTGCGTCAAGGAACACATCTAAATCACATTTTATGTACCTCAATGTAAAGGCGTAAATAAATTCACGTGAAGCATCGGAAACAAACTCGATGAACTCGACACTTTCGGTCTTCCTAAAACAAACTAACTAAAAGTTTGCGCTCCGCGATCATTGCTTTGAACGAGGTGTTCATAATCTAGTTGGAAAGTTACACTACTAATTAGGAGCTTATACTTACAAAAAGTAGGTATAGCCTGTGTCGCAGTGATGCTGCTTTCCTGAAGCACGACCGGAGACAGTATGTCGCGCTACCCGACCAATCACCCGTTCAGGGCGGAAAGAGACGCCCTTAAAAGATGTCGGTGTTCTTCTGAAACAACTGAACATCATTGAGCTTTTTTTTTTATTATATTCCTCCAGATAACTGCTTTTAGTACGTTTAAGACAACCAGAGTGGACTTAGGTGGCAACTTTTTTCAAACGCTGGACAAGCAGTTCTTGTGAAAAGTTCACGCACCTGCTGGAAACTGTATAAATAGGCCCTGAATGTTATTAACCTGGTTTTATTCCTGAGTTAATAATAGGACAAGCACAATAGGAGAACGTGTTTGCTTTCGTCAGTACATCATCAAACATTCAGCCGGTTTGTCACGGGTTTTTTTTTTCAAGGAAGGTGTTGAGAGCATAGACACGGTTGAGGGTGCTTTGACAATAATCACTCCTAAACTCCAGAGGGCGACAAGCGTAGCGGCCTCGTACTTCCCCCTCCGCCGAAAGAACACGCGAGAGCTTCCGCTGTCCAGTGCGCCGTTCGTTGAAACGGTGCTGAAAATCGGCAAAAGTTGCAAATACTGCACCTTTCCCCCTCACATTTCGCCATTGCAGTAGTTGTCTTTTGTAGATAAAATACTGTGCATGGAGTACTTCGCATAAGCACATAAACGATGTCTGCGATGTTCGAGGGGAATGCCTTGTCAGCCATGCAGACGTCTCACTGCCACACTCCTCTAAACAATTACAGGTGAGCAGTAATAGAATAATCATATATGTTACTAACATTTTATAAAACATTTCTTAAGTTTATAGAGGTTTCCATTAAACTGCGTTATCGGTATGAACGAACAAAACATTGTTCGCTTTACTGACATGAACAAAGGTGGTTTGTTTTAGTCTGATTTATACGAATAATACAGAGAGCAGGTGTTTGCCAAGTTCAGTCCAGTATTTTAGTAAAGGTAAAAACAAAAAAACGAATGGAAGGATAAATCACTATTGTTACTGAATGTTTATTTTGCATACAATATCATGTGTTGCCTTCTCTGGCAATGCATTTCTGTGTTATTTCAGGTTCAGTGAAATTTCCACACATAGTTAACGGCTTTGAATTGCCAAAGCATTAAGAAATATGCAGTTTTTTGTATCTATTCAAAAATACACCTTTTTACAGTTATGACCCAAATACAGTGTGTAAACCACATTGACACTTTATGACAGCATTCCTAAAATGTGGGATGTTGTCACACTCTATATGGGTTAGTTGGAATGGAAACTAATAAGAAATAGCCTATTAAAGGATTTTTTAGCACAACTTAAAACCTAAAATTAATATGGGACATTTCTTTAATCAGCACAGTTGGAAAAGATTGAAAAGCCATTGTTTTGGCTGCAATATCATAAAACGTTTCTTTCATAGATTATATGAAATTGTATAGAATATGTGACAGCTTATTTTGAAATTATAAATAGTGTATGTTGTTTCTTAATTAATACACAGTCATAAAACAGAATATCTAGTGTTAGATAAAGGACAGTTACATTTGTGTAACTGCTAGACATGTTATTTGTAGAAATTTATAGAAAATATAGAAAAATCTTATTTTACTGCTAAATGTATGCAACATTTAATTTCTATGTATTCCGACTGTCCTCTCTCTTTTTCTTCAGTCCTCAAGAGCTGGCTTTAGAAATCAAGGCCTTTATCAGTGGCGTTGACCAGACGCAGGGACGTAAACTCAGCGTTCGTGATCATGCCCGCTGCGCAGTGCGCCTCCTTCGAACTGTCCCAGCCTGCCGTGGAGCCGTCTTGGAGCACTTAAGGGGAGTGTATGATGAATATGTTGCAGCCTTTCTGCAAGACCTGGAGGCAGAGGGTGAAAACGGTGGTAACAGTACATGTGGAGGAGGCAGCACCAGTGTATCCAATTTGGAGGACGTTATTAAAGAAGTCCATGCAGTCCTTTCTGAATTTATCAAGCTTAGTCCTAAAGCTTGGGCTCCTCTTGTGTCCACGTGGGCCGTTGACCTTCTTGGTCAGCTTAGCAGCAAACATGCAGGACGAAGAGCGGCTCCTCACTCATCCAGCCTAAATGAGCTACTGCAGCTTTGGATGTCGTGTGCAGCCACTCGCTCACTTATGGAGTGCTACTCTCAGTGTTTAGCGGCCATGTTGGCCTGGTGCCCCGATGCCTGTGTGGATGCCTTGCTGGACACCTCTGTCCAGCACTCCCCTCATTTTGACTGGGTTGTCGCCCACATTGGTTCAGCTTTTCCTGGCACTATCATCAGCAGGGTGCTGGCTTGTGGTCTCAAAGACTTTTATGCGCACGGATATTCCTCTGCTGAGAAGATCAGCCAACAGCAGCCAATAGACAAGAGCAGCAGAGTCCCCAAAATAGGCTCAGTGGTTGGTATCCTCGGGCACTTGGCCTCCAGACATTCTGATAGCATCAAGAAAGAGCTGCTCAGGATGTTTCAGGATAGTCTGTCTCTGCCCCCTCAAAATGTACCACCTCATTCATCAGGGGCAGGCGGGTGGGAGAGCTCCCCTCATCTCCGTCGGGCCACTGTACCTTTTTTGCTTCAACTGGCTGCTCTTTCCCCCACTCTCCTGGGTGCTGTTTCTGCAGAACTGGTGGAGTTCCTCAGACCGCCTGTGCTAATTCAACTCCAGGCTCAGTTCCAGGCCTTGCCCCGGGAGGAACTTGAGAATATGTTGGGTCTAGCGGTGCATCTCATAAGCCAAAGCCCTTCAGGTGGAGCAAGGGTGCTGAAGTTCCTTGCGGACACTGCTACACCATCTTCAGTGATTATATCAGGCCCTACACCCTCACCGCATGATAGTATCCGAGAAGCCTGTGACCGCTTACTGCAAATGCTTCTGCTACATCTTCACAAACTGGTTCACAATAGACCAGAGGGTGATGAACCCTTCCCACAGTCCTCTGCTGCCCCAGCAATGCCGCAAGTGATCCCATTTTTAGAGGAGCTTCAGGGACACATAGGTAATTTGTGTGCTGAAACCCTCCGACTTGAGCGCAAAAGGCACCTCTGGTTGCATCAGCTCCTATGTCTGCTATCGGTGTATGGTGGCCCGAGTGTGGCCACTGAAGCTTTGTGTCAGCTCTTCACCCAAGCCCGAAACCCAGAGGAGCTTGCTCTGGCCTCGCAGTTGTACACCCCACTTTCCACTTCACTTTCCAGGTTGCTTCCATCAACAATAGCCCGCTGTGTTGCCCAGATCCACACTCAAACCCTTGACAACAAACAGCTGGCTCAGCTCCTCAACAACCTGGCAACTGCGGTACAGAGTCAAGAGGAGGATCGTAAAAATGGAGGGGCTGCAACAGGGAGTTCAGCATATTCATCAATGGCCGCTCAACTTAGAGTTGCCATCTCAAACAACCTTCAGGATTTCTGCCCATTGCTTCTTCATGGCGACACCATGGTATCCAAGGCAGCTGTCCGTCTGCTTTCGTGTAGCCAGCTTCCCAGAGCTTGCTCTCCTGCTCATCTGTTGCTGATATGTAGAGCAGCGGTGTCACACTTTTTTGTGTGTTTACGACAGCAAGGAGATAGTCTTTGGGTAGGGGAAGAGGAAGTAGGCTACTCCATGCGACTGTTGTCACGTCTTGCAGCCTACTCTCCCTTGACTCTCAAAGCTGTGTTGCAACAACTGGTGGAGGGGGCCCTTCACAGAGGCAACCGAGATTTATTTAGAGGCCTGCAGGAGAACCCAGCTGATGACGCCACACAGTCATCCAACCTCGTTCCAGACTTGGGTGTCTCCCTGATGGATATCAACTGCAAATTTGGCACCTCTGTTAACTTCTCGGGTAATGTGTGGTCTGTGTTTCATGCTGGAGTGATCGGAAAGGGTTTGAAACCCCCATACACCCCTTCACAGCCTGACCCAGATAGAGTCAATCAGAATATGCAGACCTTGTTTGCGGTCATGGTTCAGTGCTGTAGTTCAGGTGGAGGAAGCCCTACTGGCATTGCTAGGAATGGTTCTTCTGGAGGTACCGCTAACGGCCGTGGCCTCTCTGGCAATGAACCTCTTGTTTCTGATGAACTTCCCCCAATTAATGCTGAGGCTGCAAAGGTAATTGCTGTGACTCTGGTGGAAAACATTTGTCCAGATGTAGCAAATGGAGAACTGTCCTGGCCTCCAGAAGAACATGCAAAAACCACAGTTGAGCGAGACATACACATTCGTCGTTGCTTCGAAGGAAATCCTGTGCTGTTCTATCTTCTCCGTGTAGTCGCTGCCGGACGTCCAGCTCTGTGCTACTGCTCCGTCATTTTAAGAGGTCTGCTTTCCACCTTACTAGCTCACTGGGAAGCATCAAGGGAACCATCGGTGTTGGACTCCCCCTGGCACCTTCAGACCTCCTGTTTGCTTGTGTCATGTATGGGTGAAGGTCAGCTACTACCACCGGTGTTGAGTAACATCCATGAAGTCTTTCCTCACCTCACACCCTTTGAAGTTAGGCTACTGCTGCTGGGTGTATGGGAGTACATGCGGGGGAACAGCCCAATGCCACAGAAGTTCACATTCTGTGCTGACCAAGGACTTTTCTTTCGGGACTTTTCACGAGATGGTGATGTTGCACGCTATATTGCACCCATCCACAGTGTTCTACATAAGAACATTGACAGCCTGGGACACCTTTGCTGGAGGTTTCAAATTTGACAACTGTCAAAATTATGAGATGTGGTGTTCTAAGGTCACAGGGTTCTTGCATTCATATATTTTTCTACTTATTGTTATATTAGGTCTGAAGTTGATATTTCTAGATTTTAAGAGTTGTCAATGTCAACAGTAGTAACAGCAAACCACTTTAAAGCCCAGTTGTGACAGTATCAGGAACTGTTTTTTTGTTAACCATCACATCTGTTTTTGTATCTAACATTTATATTGGCTAGCTTTAATGTAGATTTTTTAAACACTGAAAAATAGGCAGTTTGATGCCTACAGCGTAATGTATGATATTTCAAATATTCTGTTTTTGCAATTCAGCACATTGTCTCTGTTGTTGTTGGGAGGGGAACTAAAAAATAAAATGTGCATTAAAATGCCTGTTATTCTGTTGTTTATTTTGCACAAGACTTATAAAATAAAAAATTAAAAGTTGCACAAAACTACATGGGATTAACCATTGGCATTTATGCTCTTAGTGTGTCAAATGTAGTTTTCATCATCCAATCAACATGAAACGAACCACAGCTGTACCGAATGATCCCTGCCTATCTATAATATAATATAGTTTCATTGCACTATTATCTCGTGTACACAAACATACATGTCAGATGGGGAGGTTTCCATGGTAAGTGCGGTCTATAGGGATTCGGTTGTTACCCAATAGTGCTCGCGCAAACACGCTAACCAACCAACCTCCGGGAGGCTGGGCTTAATGCTGTGTGTCCAAGATGGCGGTTATCTCCATTGAAAGGTAAAACAAAGACTAAGCTATTATACAAGTTCGTCGTTAATGTTTTTAAAAAAATGTCCTCTTGTATTGATTTCAAGTTAACCGACGGGCTGCCCGCGAGAGAGTTGGGCTGTAAATCTGCGGCAGGTGTTGAACGAGGAAACGAATAGTAGATGTGAGCCATTGCCGGCCTTATGACGAGTCATCTTTAAATTTAAGACCCCGACGTCTTTATACAGCTTTATGGTTGATGTAAATCAGTAAACACGAGTATCTTTTATCTCGCGTTGATTATTTGCGCATGCATTGCAGCCTTTTCCATGTCATCCTGCGGGTGAAAAAAGCAATTCTGCGGTCGAGATTGCAATTAGTTGATTGATCGGCGTGCAATGCTAGATAAAATCTGAAGAGTTTACAGATGGTTTCGTAAAGCATGCAGTTGATACCAAAATGAACCGCTATTTTTAATTAAGGAGGAAATAAGCTTTATGGGGCGAATGAGGTTATACAAATATACGTTTACTGAGAAAATGCAGCTTTTTGAATTATGCCGTTGTTGTTTTTTACGCATTAATGCATCCCAGCTGCTTTTTTAAATGAATGGCACCAGATTGTGTCACGTGCAAGGTGTAACTTCTTTTTTTCCCCTCCCAAATATAAAAAATAACTCGCTGTGTAAGTATAAAAAGCTGTTAAATCATGGATCGTGGATGCTCGTGATTTCTTTTTCCTCCTAATTTAATTTTCTCTTTAAAACCGCAAAAATGAGCATAGTAAGAAAGTTTACTTCGCATACAAATTCTGCCAGGTCTTGTGAATGGACTTTGATCTGTTTTGGATTGTTAGCAATAGTTTTATTGTCCTATCTGTTTGTTTGTTTTTTGGCTGTGGGTGTAATTACAGAGAAGAAGAAAATGATATGCAAGCATGAGAAATAAAGAAGTGAACACAGCAGTGACTCTTATTGTTACTCCACCCAGCCTATTTTAATGCAAACCTTTTCCTCTTGTATTTTTTTCAGGATGGGGCTGCTGTCTGTAGTCTGTGTGTCTCTGTTTTTCAGCAGCGCCTTTGCTGTGGATCGGGGCAACTTTAAAACCTGTGATCAGAGTGCTTTCTGCAAGTATGTCAGAGTTTTGCTGTTAATCGCTACAGTGTGCAACTAGGATTGCATGTTAAGGATCCTGTGAAGGATAAAGTTGTATTAGTAAATGAAAAAAATTTAATTATCCACAGTATACTATTGTTTTGTTAGTTAAGACACTTCTTGACTCACATCTGTAAAGGCTCCAGAGATGCAATAGTTTTTGTGTCTGTTTGTCTGTAGACGTCAGCGGGCGCTCAAGCCGGGTCAGTCCCCATACAGGGCTCTTCTGGAAACTTTGGAGCTTAGTGACTCTCGACTGACCCTCCAGCTCATCAATGACAACAACAAGGTCCGTTTCATGCTCTCCTTTGATACCTCTTTAAAAAAAAAAAAAAAAAATATATTTCAGTGTTTTATCTGGTCCCATTTATATGAAATCTAAATGCGGTAGTTAGTCTGCATATCTTGTTACATGTCTTGGGGTGTTTTCTCTTCTCAAAGGCCAGGAAATTTGGCTGATTTTAGTGATTTCTCTACTGCTGTTTGCAGGTGCACTTGCTGTTGGAGCTGTACAGACTGCAGGGGAATATGACGCGGGTGAAAATAAATGAGTTGAAACCTCTGAAGCCGCGCTTTGAGGTGCCAGACGTGCTCATAGCAGAGCCTCCTACTGAGCCGTGAGTGTGTCTCTGATCTGAGAGTGCACGATGGTATTCAGAGAACAGTCGAACACATGCATGATTTATTGTGTTCCTCTGAGTAACCTCGGTTTGTTTCTGCTGATTTATTTTTTGCACCTGATTCCCCTGTCTGTCTTTGTTTCTCTCTATCTCTGTCAGTCTCTCAGTGTTGTCCAAGGATGATAATGGTGTTGTGTTGTCTCTGGGAGCAGAGAGCCAAAGGTTGATTGTTAGCGCCCGTCCATTTAGGCTGGACATCATGGAGGGGCCAGAGGTGCTGCTATCCCTCAACTCTCGTGGCCTGCTGGCCTTTGAGCACCTGCGTCTTCGCAAGGACACGTGAGTATTGACCTTTTCTCTACTAAAATGAGCTTTATTTGAAAGCTGAGAAAAATACCATGCATTCCTTTCAAAAGTTTGGGTCAGGGTGAAATCAGTAATATTGTAAAATATTATTACATTAACTGTTTTCTAATTTAATGATTTAAAATGCTGTTTATTCTTGTGATGGTAACCATTCCTCCAGTCTTCAGTGTCACGTGACAAAACAAGTATTAAAAGGATTCATTTTTGTATTGACTCAACTTTTGAACGGTATTTTAGTTGATAAAAATGCTTTTACTACAAGGATTTAAAAGGATAGTTCACCCCAAAAGTGGTCAAAAACATGTGCTTAGGTTGAAATAATTCCCTGTCCTCTCTCGTAAGCAGGACAAAGTGTAAGATAGCTTGCTACGGAGTGGAGGAGATTTGGTAAATGTCAGCGACGAAAGCAAACCAATTACTATCTAAGCCTAACTATTGTTATTCTCTCTTTTGTGTTTATGTTGGGTGACTTATCAAAGGCAAGCACAACCAGATGGTGCTGAGGTTAAAGAGAGTGTAGATGGAGATCAGCAGCAAGACGAAGGCGAGAAGGTCAGTGGCCGTTTTTGTGCATTTGTGGGTGTGTTCAGGTAAATAATACTACAACTTGATTCAGTGTCATCTTGCCACGTCTTCAGTTAAAACCAATATGTCCGGTTGCTGTACCTGATCTGGTTTAGCAACTTTACGTAGCGGTTATGTAACACTGATATGTATGAAAGTAATATAGTAACTAAAGAAGTGTGACCTGACAATCATCACATTGAGAACCGTTTCAAGGAATATAAGATTTTTTTTTTCCCTCCACACAAAGGAAGAGGATGGAGAGAGTGATAAAGAGGAAGACGGTCTGTGGGAAGAGACGTTTAAATCTCATACAGATACCAAACCCGATGGTACGTTTCTGCATCAGTTTCATTTCCATGAGATCATTTTACAAGTGTAGTTTTCAAATTGCTGTTCACGTGTTTCACTTCTTGAAGGTTTTTTTTTTTTTTTTTTTTTTTTTTTTTTTTTGGTTACACAATATCCCACAATAATGAAATGTTAATATTTTTCATTATTTTCTTTAGGCCCCACATCGATAAGTTTAGACTTCTCCTTGCCTGGTGTAGAACATGTATACGGTATTCCAGAGCATGCTGATAACCTTAAACTGAAAACTACAGAGTGAGTGTATATATCTTGATACACAGAAATCTAAATACACCTCCTTTAAACTCAGTAAGCAAGCTTTTTTTCTTTTTTCTAGTGGTGGTGATCCATACAGGCTGTATAACCTAGATGTGTTTCAATATGAGCTCTATAACCCTATGGCCTTATATGGATCCATACCTGTCATGTTGGCTCATAACACTCAGAGGACCATGGGTATTTTTTGGCTTAATGCAGCTGAGACCTGGGTAGACATCAGTTCTAATACAGCGGGAAAGGTAAGGGACCACTAGGCTTCTCTATATTATAATTTCTTGTGCAATTCAAGTCAAACTCATAACTTCATTGTTACCGTTGTCTTTCTTTCAGACTGTCTTTGGTAAGATGCTAGACTTCGTTCAAGGTTCAAGTGAGAAGCCACAGACAGACGTCCGTTGGGTCTCTGAGAGTGGTATCATTGATGTCTTCATCATGCTCGGGCCCAAACCATCAGATGTCTTCTCACAATATGCATCTCTCACAGGTAAATGCCAACTATGACCTCAAAACTACACTAAATCATATTCAGACTTGAATCCTAAATATTGTGGGGGTTTTTTTAGGCACCCAGTCTTTCCCTTCCCTCGCCAGTCTGGGCTATCACCAGTGCCGCTGGAATTATAATGACCAGGATGATGTCAAATCAGTGGACCAAGGCTTTGATCAACATGATATCCCTTATGATTTCATATGGCTTGATATTGAGCATGCAGATGGCAAGCGCTACTTCACCTGGGATCCCCACAAGTTCCCTCAGCCTAAAGAGATGCTTCAGGGCCTAATGGACAAGAGACGCAAGGTCAGCCACAGTAATTGTAGACCTACAGTATGGTATTATTTTCTTCCAAACATTCCATAAGGATTCTTTTGTGCTGATAATCTTGTTTTTAATAGATGGTGGCTATAGTAGATCCCCACATCAAGGTTGATAGTGGCTACAAGATCCACAATGAGATAACTTCTAAAGACTTCTATGTTAAGAATAAAGATGGAAGGAACTATGAAGGCTGGTGCTGGCCAGGTGGGAAATCTGTTGTAGTTGTGCTGCTTAATATTAATGCATCCATGTTGAGTAAAAGTAATCATTTCTTTAAAAAGATTGACCCAAAACTTTGACAAACACCTTGTTTGTGTAAAGATGCTTAATGTTGCTTGAATTGCAGTTTAACTGCATCTCTGTTCTTATTACAGGAAACTCTGGTTACCCAGATTTTACAAAACCAGAAATGCGGGCCTGGTGGGCTAGCATGTTTGCCTATGACCAGTATGAGGTAAAACTCTCAATCTCGGCATAGTGAAAGCTCTAAACTAGGAGAAGGATCTGAAACTGTTATGTCATAATGCTCTTAACCAAAAAGAGTGTTAACTAATGTTAACCTGATTTCCTTCAATAATTCTAGTAATTTGCAAACTTATTGCAGCAGATGTTGTAGCTGTGAAGGCAGGATGTGGTGATGCTTTTATGTTTCGTGCTGCATTTCCTTTCTACATATGACCGTTTCAAAAGGGTGTACAGTGCTTATATTTTTTAAAAAGTTACTCATCTGTACACCAGATTGCAGAAGGATATTGTCAATCATTGGTTTCGACTGTAAAATTGAGGTTCACAAAACTTGCATTTAGGAACTGTGAAACATCACATGTGGGGACACAGTGTTAAAATCAGAAAATGGCCAAACAAATCCCATTGTCATAACTTTGTTTCTTCATGTTTCAGGGTTCAATGGAGAATCTTTTTACTTGGAATGACATGAACGAGCCGTCTGTGTTCAATGGGCCTGAGGTCACTATGCACAAAGATGCACTGCATGGAAAGTGGGAGCACAGAGACATTCACAATATCTATGGACTTTATGTGGTGAGGAGCTGATGCATGGAAAAATGGGGGGCACACATAAATAACATTGGTTACAGTTATTTTGTATTAAATATTCTTTATGCATTAAATATTCTTCCACATTAAATGTTATTCTGTTTGATTTTTCTCTTTTGTATTATTTTGCAGCAAATGGCCACTGCTGAAGGTCAGACTCAGCGATCTGGTGGAGCTGAAAGGCCTTTTGTGCTCACCAGAGCCTTTTTTGCTGGTTCTCAGAGATATGGTGAGCACATGTGGTTGTTTTTGCACACAGAAATCAAAGACTTTTTGATCATTTTATCATACATATTATGTGAAACAAACATTTTATGTTTTGTATGTTTTCATCAGGTGCTATTTGGACTGGTGATAATGCAGCTGAGTGGGACCATCTCAAGATTTCTATTCCCATGTGTCTCAGTCTTGGGCTTGTGGGCGTCTCGTTTTGTGGAGGTCAGTAATTATCTGTGCACTATTTCACATATAATCACAATTTCATAGTTTAAACTGTATGAATGGTGTAGTGCATTATCTGACTATATTTTGCAATCATTATCATTTCTTTCCTTGCATACAGCTGATGTTGGTGGCTTTTTTAAGAATCCCAGCACTGAACTTCTGGTTCGTTGGTATCAGACGGGTGCGTATCAACCTTTCTTCCGTGCTCATGCTCACCTAGACACCACACGCAGGGAACCCTGGCTCTTTGGCCCGGAGAACACGGCGCTCATCCGGGAGGTAATCCGACAGCGTTATGCTCTTCTGCCATACTGGTACCAGCTGTTCTACCAAGCACATAAGACTGGAATGCCTGTCATGAGGTAAGTGAAGTCCCTTTGAATCTCTGTTTAAGATATTGTTCATAATTTCACGCAGAGCAGCTTGTTTGTTTGTATAGTCATAAGCACTGCTTCATTTTACATGCATGCACTTTTTCTTTTCTGCCGTGTCTTAGGCCTCTTTGGGTTGATTATCCCAAGGACACTGCAACTTTCACCATTGATGATGAATTTCTGATTGGTGAGGGCAGAAAAAATTGAACATCAAGTCTAATGTCAGTGAGTCTGTAATTTTATAATGCATTTTGCATGTGTGGTGTTTTTTTTTTTGTTTTTTTTTAGGCAGTGATTTGTTGGTTCACCCAGTCACCGAAGAAGGATCTCGTGGAGTCACAGCCTATCTGCCTGGAGCTGGAGAGGTGATTTACCACCAGCTTTATTGTTCTATGACAAAAGTTTAAAGCTTAAAAATATTTTATTTTTGTCCACGTCACAAAATTACTTGATGTGAAAATGAACGCAAATGTATGTCACATGTTGCATATTATATAAGATTAACTCACACTGTTGTCTCTTCCTATTTCCAGGTTTGGTATGATGTCCACACCTTTCAAAAACACAATGGTGCACAGAATCTCTACATCCCAGTCACTCTAAGCTCTGTAAGAGTCCCTACTTATTCAAGAAAATCTGTTTTATATTTTGGTTTTATTTATTTATTCATTCATTCATTTTTTTAAGATCCCAGTGTTCCAGCGTGGTGGCTCTATCATCCCTCGGAAGGACAGAGTTCGGCGGTCTTCTGCCTGTATGGAAAATGACCCATACACCTTGTATGCGGCTCTTAGCCCTAAGGTGAAGAACTAGTTCTTTCTGTTTATTAAAACAAATGATTTTATGTATGTATGTATGTATGAGTAATTTAACTTTTTTTTTTTTTTTTTTTTTTTTTTTTTCTCTCTCTTTCACACTTTTTAGAAATTTGCTGAGGGCGAGCTCTACATTGATGATGGCCATACTTTTAACTATGGTACAAAGAAAGAATTTATTCACCGTAGCCTCACCTTTGCCAACAATGCTCTCTCCTCCAGGTAAAGCTATTAATCTGCCCTTCACTTATGTTTCATTGTCCAGACATTTTTTTTGATTCAATTCTGTATAAGTAGTTTTGACTCACTTTGTACTTTGCTTCATCTCAGCAACCTGTGTCCAGACTGTAATTTCTTAACCTCGTCATGGATTGAAAAAGTTCTCATTTTGGGCGCTAGCAAGCCAAGCAAGGTTCTTCTAAAAATGGATGGTAAGAAATTTAATCGGTTCCGCTGAACATTGTAATTTTTGTAATGTCTTGTATTTTAACAAAAGTGACATCAATGTCTGAGACTGTGTGGTATGCTGATCTTCTCGTGATCTCTCAAACAGGCAAAGAAACCCCTGTGGACTTTGAGTTTGACACGTCCATGTCAGTGCTAACCCTCCGTAAACCTGGGATGAATGCTGGGGCTGACTGGACCCTGCAGCTGCAGTAACTCATTGGATTTCTATAGCGCCCAGGACCAGATGACATGAGATCTTAAAAAAAAAAAAAAAAAAATCACTTGGAAAAATTCATCAGTTAAACATTTCACTATTAATTCATAAACACATTGAGCACTTACAAATTCAGAAGCGAACAAGTGGTAAAGTGGGTCAGGTATTTCTCAGTGCTAAAAGTAAACAGATCCAACTGGCAGGGTCAGACAGTAAACGCTTTCCATTTTAAATGTAGTAATGTCATTCAAAAGTCAAAAGCTTTGTTTTTAATTTTGTGTCGTGAAAAGTAGTATTAAAGTCAGAATTACTGAATCATGCAGTGGATTTAAATAATTTCAGGGCAGATAAAAGTGTTAGTTGTATTTAAACCCTAAGAGCACAGTGAAAACCCGGTCATTACTGAAGTGAATTGGTCTTTAACAAATAGATTGGCTCTTTTTACATAAAAGAAAACGGCAGGTTCACAAATCAATTGTTGGTCTTCTATGTTAAAAGCTGTAAAATTGGTTTAACCATGAGCACACTGAAGGGTTTTAGAGTTCAGTTTTAAAGGTCTTCACTGGAAACTACTAAGCTCTATTTGCTTATGGCCTAGTTAGTTAATTTAATGTGGGATCATGGGATTGGATTGTTTTACAGGGGCATAACCTACTAAATATTTGAGTTTATTTTGTCTTTTTGCTTACATTTTTGTTTTCTAGAGCACTTAAATATACTATTTTTGGGATAGGTAGGGGGATTTATTTTTTGAGCCAGAATGAAACAGTCAGGCACTTATAATTATTCCAGTCTAATCTACTGTGATGGGGAAGATGATGAATTGTGAAATTATTTTTGTCATCCACTATAAATTTATGGCTATCGTGTGAAAACGACTGAACTAAATGTCTCGTGAAGGAGAGCTTTGTGTATATTCCAGTTTGACCATCTTGCACTACTGCTCTGATTTTCCACTTTGTTTCATTCCATTTTTTTGAGGGTGACCCTGAAAGCTCTGAAAATTTGAGGCGAAACGTAATGTCTACTGTGATTGAGAGTTCAATTGAGATGGTAATAAAAATTACTGTACATTCCCAACTGCATTTGTTTGTTTTGCCTTATCTGTATGGCAGCGCATTCGTTCAAAATATTAAAATAACATTTTGATTTAAGTCGTAGCTACACAATTGTATGGTAGTTGCTTATTCCATTTAAAAGTACCAATGTAAATTAAATGGTTTTAAGCAATAATACCGAAAAATAGCTTTTGAATTGTTTTACGCCGAAAGTAGCTCCAGACTGTTTTTCTTAAATATTTAAAATGTCATTTCCGATCACTATTTAATTTTCTCTTTGAGATTTTATGGATCGTACAGCAGCGGATCACTTTATATACCTTGTTCTCGACAATTTACTGCGACGGTGGAGCAAGGGTCGCACATTAAGTGCGTCATTTGTTGTGTGGTCGATAATGGCGGCGGAAGGCGAAGAGGACCTGGGTAAAAGGGAACACACAAACCCTTCAGGTTTCCCTTTAAAAGTTACATAATAAAATACGAGTTTTTAAGCATGCGTGAATAGTTTGGCGAATTCATTTCTTAAACGCTTTATGCATCAGTTATTACAAGAGCGCGTCTTTATAATACAGCTAGCGATCTAAATAACCATTGCTTTATTGATTTAAACGAGCATTTATATATATGTAATTTGTTAAATTTATTACGAAGATAGATTAAATTGCAGACTAAGCCTTCATATTTAAAATAAGTAATGAAATCAAATTGACTAGGGTGAACTATTCTCACAGCTATATTGTACATCATTGCTTAATTAAGGAAAATGAATTAAACTGCTGTCTGTTTAATCAAATGCATCGCTTCAGTGACAGAGCTTTATGAGCCTGAGGTTGCAGACCTTCCCAGGTCAGATGATCAGGCGTCAGCGGATGGAGGAGACACTGGCATCCCGACAGCATCCTACACAGCAGAAGGAGAAGAGGAGGAAGAGGGAGACATGCCCGCCGACTTCCAGAGACTTTGGAAACTTACCAGCGATAATCCTCAAGATTTCAACAGCTGGACTGACCTCCTGCAGTATTGTGAACAAGAGGTGAATGTGTTGTAAACGGATAGCAGTGTTTCGTTACTGGGGCGAAACCAAAATGTTAGTTGGTTTTACATTTTTCACTATGTATTGCAGGGGCACATGAGAGCTTGCCGTCAAGCCCTAAATGCTTTTCTGCTGAGGTATCCTCTGTGTTACGGTTACTGGAAAAAGTTTGCGGATCTTGAGAGACGGGCCGGTCACGTCGATAAGGCGGAAGAGGTGAGAACATGCAGAGATCAACATTTCAGTCAATTACAAAAGAACAGGAACAATGCCAAAACACAAAATTATCTGGCTTAGTATTGTATTCACTTTTCTGTAATTTTGTAATATTTAAAAATGATTTGTACATAATATGGCGGCGAATATGTGACGCTGTATTTGGTTCCTTTGACAGGTGTGTGAACAAGGTTTAAAGGCAATACCTCTCAGTGTTGATCTCTGGATCCACTACATCAACCTGCTGCTGGGAACGCTCAACATGAACCTGCCTGAGTCAACACAGCGCATCCGCAGGTACCACTCACTAACTTGCAGCCCTTTTTTTTCCAGGATGCAGTTTCACCTTCCATTTTTGTTCTATGATATTGCTAGAGCCAATGTGTTACTAGTATTCTTCCTCTCCTGAAAAGTAGCAGATTTTGTCTGAAAGTGAGTTGGCTCTGATGCGAGTGAAGAGCAAGAGGTAGGAAATACGTCATGAGTATATAGGCAGAATTTATTGAGGAACATTAGTTGTGTCTTTTTCAAAGCTCTATCTGACCAGAAACAAATTGAGCTGGTTGTTTTTACAACAAGCAAAGAGAAAAGGAAAGTTTAATGCTATTTAGCATTTTAAAGGGATAGTTTACCTGAACATTTAAATTCTGTTATTAATTATTCACCTTCATGTTGTTCCAACCCTGCAATTGATCTTTGTAACACTAATTAAGAGATTTCGGATGAAGCCCAAGAGCTCTCTGACCCTTCAAAGATAGCAAGTGTCATGTCACGATCAAGGTCCAGAAAGGCAGAATTGTTGAATGAAGTTGTAATTTTAGTTTTCTTTGTGCACAAAAAGTATTTTTGTAGCTTTATAAAATGACAGTTGAACCACTGATGTCACATGAATTGGATTGGATCTGAGGGATGAGAACCAGAAGAGTGTAAGTGATATTTTGGGTGAAATGGGAGTATATATCAAAGCTCTGAATGAGCTATTTTAACTAGCAAAGGTATATAAGTATAACGTCAGCCATGAGTGGTCAATTCTTTTGTCATAGTTAAAATCAGTGTAGGAAGTTATATCAAAGTATGGTCAATTTTAGTTTTGGCCCTCCTGTAAATTTGCTGAAATGTCACTTACAACTTCTGGTTCTCACCCCTCAGATTATTTTAACAACGTTCTTACTACCTTTCTGGACTTTGACTGTGGTAGGAAATACCTTAAATATCAAAAATATCTTACTTTGTGTTGCAAATATGAATTGATGAATGAAGGTTTTGTGGGTTAAGAACAACATGAGGGTGAATACTGACATGAAAATCTTCGGGTCAGCTCCCCTCCGTTTTAATACCTTTTCCAATACAGTTATTCTCTTTAACAAAATTAAGACATCATAATTTTTACTCCGATTATTTCTCTCATTTACAGACTGTACAAGTTGACACTAGTTGTCACACAGGCTATGAATTTGTGCTGTCTGAGGATATCAAACATGACTGATATTTTAAATACATTTTACAATGCACTTTGTTTTCATCATGCATCTCCTGGCAATGAGGTACATGTGTCTGCATTAGTTTGTCGTGTTTAGAAAGTGTGGTAGTCTGTTATCCTCAGTCATTTAGTGTAGGATGTTCTGTTTTGCTTTACAAGTCGGCAAGTATATAAAGCCATATGTTTTAAATTCCTGTTCAGATGTGTTGATTTTTGAGTGTATTCCAGACTTTCGTTAAAACTTATCTAAAGGAAGCTGGTTGTCTTTTGTATCCCTGTTATGATGTATATCCAAGTCGTATGGCATGTCAAACCAGAAAAAATGTGGGGCGGGACTTTTGTCTACCTAGAAGTTATTGGACAGTTGTTGTTTGCTAATTGCTGCGTTTTTATGTAACTGACGGGTAACATTCCATAAAACAACATTTCAATGACCTATGTAACATTAAAAGAAATGTCCTGTCCTCTCCTCAGTGTGTTTGAGGAGGCCGTTGCAGCCGCTGGATGGGACTTCCATTCAGACAGGCTGTGGGATCTGTACGCTGAGTGGGAGAAAGAGCAGGGCAACCTGAATTTCATGACCGGCGTCTACGACCAAGTACTGAGGGTCCCTACTCAGCTCTACAACACACATTACGAAAAGTATGCTATTCTCATAGATCACATGTTATAAGCGTTAACATTATTTTTTCCTCGCACAACTCCTCAGATTTGAGGCACATAATCCACATACCACTCACACGCGCATGGATTTGTGAGAATTTGTTACCATTTCTTCTCACGCTCATATTCTGTGATCTCTTTCCCCCTTTATATTTAGATGCAGCTGAATGCATCAACAAAAGCCTAATTGGTAAACTGTCAAACACCTGCAGTTAAACACATCAAATCCAGATCACCAAAATATCACAAAAATTCTTTTGCTTTCAGAGTCCATAAAAATCATGATGACCCTTACACTGAACAAGGCTGATGTTCTCTGAATTTCTGTCTCTTTTGTCAGACTGAAAACTCATCTAACCTCCCACCCACCTCAGGACGTCCTGTCCCCTGAGGAGTACGGTAAGGTGAGGAATGAGTACAAACAGAGCCAGATTCAAGCCAAAAAAGAGAGCTCTGATATCAGCGCTGAAGAAGAAGAGAGGCCGCCTGGGGAGGAAGAGTCTGCAGACAATGGAAAGGACTCGGTAACTTACTTTTTCAGCTGTAATAGAAGGTTTTCTGCAGTTGATGTAATACAGCACTCTAGATATCATCATTTGAATCTTTTAACATGTTTTTATGCAGGAAGAAGCAGTGCAGAAGATGCAGGAGCTCCTGATGATCAGCAGAGAGGAATTGTACCAACACAATGAAACAGAAGTCAGGAAGAGATGGAACTTTGAAGATGCTGTAAGAGTCAGAAAGATGCTTCACAGACGTTAAGGAAACACAGATGTTATATATATATAAAAATAAATCATATATACATTCTTTGGGAGAGAAATCAATACTTGTATTTAGCAAAGATGTTAAATCAATCTAAAATGATAGAATACATGAATAAACCCCTGTAAAAAACATTTTACACTAAAATATTACTTACTCAAAATAAAATGTTATTTTAAATCTTAATATTTTTAAGCGAATAAAGAGACTTATCAAAAAAAAAAATTCTGACCCAAACTTGAGCTATTTATGGTTTACGTATGAAGTCTTTCTGTCAGTTTACCTTCCTCTTTCTTTCTTGATTCCTTCTCTGCTTTTTTCCCCCCAGATTAAAAGGCCTTATTTCCATGTGAAGCCTCTGGACAGAGCCCAGCTGAAAGCGTGGCAGAGCTATCTGGACTGGGAGATCGCAGAAGCTGAAACAGCAGCACTGAATGCTGAAGGGGCGGCTGTGGAGGGCCATGAAGGCTCAGTACAAGAGTGTGTAGCTGGGCACAAGAGGGTACTGATTCTGTTTGAACGCTGTCTCATTGCTTGTGCGCTCTATGAGGAATTCTGGAATAAAGTAAGTATAGAAGGGGGATCCAACAACCTGATATTTAAGATCATGATGATTTCTTTTATAATATTGCTGCCATTTTATTGCAGTTTATAAGCTGTTTATGTGTGTTACAGTATGTGCTTTACCTGGCACCACACGGGCTGGGGGAGGTGCGTGAAGTGTACCGCAGAGCTTGTGAAATCCATCTTCCGTACAAACACAGCATCCACCTTCACTGGGCATCGTTTGAGGAAAAACATGGTAAGACAGTAAATTAAGCATGGAAAGAATAGACTTAGCATAAAATCTTAAACATGTTTAATTGAAATGTGGACTTGTCTCAGCTACTGCAGAACAGATTACATTCTCTCATGATTTCTTTTCCCTCTCATAGGTAATATAACAGAGGCACAGCGCATTCTAGGATCGCTTGAGATGACAGTGCCTGGTTTGGCCGCGGTGCGTCTGAGAAGAGTGGGTCTGGAGCGGAGAACAGGACATTTGGTTGCAGCGGAGGCACTGCTGAAGGAGACTGTGGAGAAGAGTAAAGACAATCCACAACTTCATGCCTTCTTCTCCATAAAGCTGGCTCGCTTTCTTCACAAGCTGTGCAAGAGTCCTTCCAGGGCCCGCACTGTTCTACAGGAAGCCATAGAGCTGAGTCCGGTAAAACATTTGACATATTATACACATTACCGTAATTCTGGCTTGGTTTAATCAGTAAGATAAAGGAAATGTGTTGCTTCAGCAAAGATACATTAAATTGAGCATAATTAAGAGTAAAAACATTTATAATGTAATTTTTTTCCTGTTTTAAATAAGTAGTTCTTTTGGACTTTCTGTTTATTAAAGAATCACTGTTTCCACAAAAATACTGGTTATTGCTCATGAATTCCCTTTTTTCTGTCAATTATTTATTAGGCTTATAAAAATATAATAAACATATTTTAAATAAATATTTCCAAGCAAAATGAACAAGTGAATTCTTTTAAGATACCTTAACATCCCCGTGAGTTTGCACATTAATATAACTCATTTTTGCCTCCTCTGTCCTGTGTGCTGCATTTTACTTCACACCTTAGAGGGAACATTGAACATAACTATTTTCAGCATTAATAATAAAGAGAAGAAATTATCTCTAAAGGATGGTGTGACACTGGAGTAATGGCTGTTGAAAATCTGAATATTAAAATATAAAGAAAATATTATTACTGTATTTTTATCGAACGTTTGAGTGGTATTACAGAAAATGATCACAATATGATGCACCACAATACCAATATTTGATTATTCTTGGATTCGGATCATTAGGATAACGGTAGGTTGTATCAGAACCTTCTGGAGCTGGAGATGTCAGGTGACCTGCGGGCTAACGGAGGTGCTGTTCTACAGTGTGTGGCCAAAGCCCTTGCTGCTCCTCTCTCCCCAAAGACCAAAATCCTTTTCTCCCAACGTGGCTTACAGTTCGCTGAGGACTTTGGGACCACAGTACAGAGGTCAGAATTAATTCAAACCATTCTGGGTAGCTTCAGCACAAGTTCTAAAACTTGTTTAACCATGTTAAATTACAATTGTGTTATTATTACTAAGTTGTTAGCTTTTTCTTGTATATTATCAGTGTGTTGAGCATGTATGAGGAGCACCAGAAGCTGCTGAAGGAACATGATGCAAAGAGGCAAGCAGAGAATGGGTGAGCTCAAAAAACACACACGAAGATCTACTTTCATTTTGTGAAAGCTTTTTTACGCTTTGTGCGTTTGTTTTTCCTGTAGCGATAATGATGATCCAGAAAAGATGAGCAAAATGGATGATTCGTCTGCATTGACGGTGCAACAGACGGCTCCACCCACAATGCCTCACGTTCCCATGACAACACCACCTCCCTCTATGATGGGTGGAGACACGAGTGGGTCGTATGGAAGTTATGGCAGCTGGTACCAGGTAATGGATTGAATGGCACATTTACGTTGTATTGCCAAAGCACTTCATTTCCCCAACAGAGGGCATTTAAAGCTTTAAAAGATTAAATGCAAAGAATTTTCGTTTATTATTAAACCTGTATTGTATGCAAATATTGTCCCTGTGTCTCATCAGCAACAGTATGGAGGTTATGGCAGCTACCAGAACCCATGGAACCAGTACAATCAATACTACCCTCCCAGCTAAGTCCCTTTAAAGACAGAGGTCTGGAGAGCTACTTTATGTGATCCACTCACACATCCTCAATCCTTCAAAAGCCACAGCAGTGTGTAACCTGAGCCAGTGTCAGAAATGAGGGATAAAATGTGCAAACCTATTATTTATAAAGCATATTACCCTCTCATTCCCTGAATTTTTTGTACTAAGTGCCACCTTACATCCTAAAATGCATTTGTAGATATATATATATATATACTTGTTCATGCTTTTTATGTAATTTATCTGTGAATTGTCAATTTATGAACAAAAATGTATCTCCTGAAATGTATTGTGAACATTTTTCTGTTGATAATTTTGTACGAAGTTATTTTTAAAAGTTTAGTTTATTGTCTAATCACCATCTTATAATTGTAATAAAATATATACACGAAACATTTTTTCAAATTCAAGATATGCTGTACAGGTTTTACTTAATTGACTTTGTACAGATGTTACATAGACACTTTCTCTTATATAAAAGTGTTTTTAATGCATCAGCAAAAGGGCCTTTTTTTAATGATATATCATTAAGTGTATAATATGTGCACTTGTCAGGTTAGGAACCACTGCTTCACAAAGTAAAGGTAATTTGCAATGATTGTGCAATTCTGATACAAGGTATTATAATCACTGTCATTTTAAAAGTTTTTTAAACCCATTTTAAAACTATTTGGTATAGCTGAATATGCGCACTGTATATGCAATGTTCAGAATCTTGTGCTTGTTTAAAGCTTTTGCCTTTACTTTAAAATTCCAATATTACATTCAAGTCATAAAACTAAAATGAGTAAGATGAGTAAAATTTTATTGGTGAAAATGTCTTGTTTTCATGTGGCAAAACAGAACAGCCAACACCTCTTTCTCAAAGTTATCATTGTAAAAACTCACCTGACCCTTCATTAAGCAGTATCAACAGGTTTATGTTTAATGAAATTATTGATCAATTCATTGCATGTTTGGCATTTTAAGTGAAATCATTGCAGTAGCAGTCCACTGATTCAGTCTCCATTAGAGAATCCATTTGATCTTGCACTGACGTCTGGAAGAACAGCTTGTTGCTATAATTATTATACTTCATTTCTTGGTAACCACAAGGACGGCAGAAGGCACCAAACCTGTCAAGTAAAACAAAAGATTCATAAATGCTGGATGTTATGCTCAAATTCTGAAAATAAAACAGCTATCGTTAATTCCTGAGAGACAAAGGACTGTGATCATTTTAGCACTGTATCGCCAGTCAACACCTACATAACCCTTATATAAATTCTTACCCAGCTCACTAAGGGGTTTTTCCATGTCTAGATCTGTGTACACACGTCTGGGATACGGGGTGATGAGGTTGAAATCCTGTCCGTTTTCCCCGTTCATCTGAATATAGACTCTAACAGCAGCCAGAGGTTCCTGAGCCTTGAAGACAGTGCTCAAGGTGGATCCATCTAGAAGACGCACCTTACAAACAAAGGGTAAGAGATGAGTTTAACTTTAAATTAATTGTGAAATTAAAAACATTTTAAAATGTCCATCCATTCATCCATCTTCCGCTTATCCGGGGCCGGGTCGCGGGGCAGAAGTATAAATAGGGATGCCCAGACTTCCCTCTCTCCAGACATTTCCTCCATCTCTTCCGGCGGAAGACCAAGGCCTTCCCAGGACAGCTGAGAGACATACTTCCTCCAGAGTGTACTAGGTCTTTCCCGGGGCCTCCTTCCGGTGGGACATAAGGGAGGCATCTGAAACAGATGCCTGAGCCACCTCACATCTCTCAATGTGGAGGAGCAGCGGGTCTACTCCGAGCTCCTCACCCTATCTCTAAGGGAGCGCCCAGCCACCCTACGGAGGAAACTCATTTCGGCCCCCTGTATGACCATAGGTGAGAGTATGAATGCAGATTGACTGGTAAATCGAGAGCTTTGCCTTGCAGCTCAGCTCCTTTGTCCCCACGACAGATGGGTACATCGACCGCATTACTGCAGAAGCTGCACCGATCCGTCTGGCGATCTCTTGTTCCATCCTCCCCTCGCTCGTGAACAAGACCCCAAGATATTTAAACTCCTCCACCTTAGGCAGGAATTCCCAATCAACCTGAAGGGGACAAGCCACCCTTGTCCGACTGGGAGGTGGTGATTCTCATCCCGCTTCACACTTGGCTGCAAACTGCCCCAGTGCAAGCTGTAGGTCCTGGCTAGATGCAGTCAACAGGACAACATCAACAGCAAAAAGCAGAGACAAGATCCTGTGGTCACCAAACTGGACCCCCGTCTAGAAATGGTGTCCATAGAAATATTGAACAGGACTGCTGACAAAGGGCAGCCCTGCCAGAGTCCAACATTCACCAGGAACAAGTCTGACTTACTGCCGGCAATGTGAACCAAGCTCCTGCTCCAATCATAAAGGGACCAGATAGCCCCTAGCAAACGGCCCTGGACCCCGTACTCCCAGAGCACCCCCCACAGGACACCGTGAGGGACACGGTCGAATGCCTTCTCCAAATCCACAAAGCACATATGGACTGGTGGAGCCCAGTCCATGAACCCTCCAGTACCCTCCGGAGGGTATAGAGCTGATCCAGTGTTCCACGACCAGGACGAAAGCCACATTGTTCCTCCTGGATCCGAGGTTTGACAATTTAAATCTTTTCTATTTAGCATCTGCCTGGATTCTCAGGACTACATGGGCACTGAGTAATGTGTTATGAGTGAAATGTATCTTAATTTTGTGGCAGTACCTGTATCCGACAGTCATCGTAGTCTTTCTTAGCAGGAGGAGCTCCTTGGTTATCAGGTGGAGACAGCAGAGGGGCTTCAGACGGGGGAGATGACAAACCTGTGCTTGATGAACCACCTCCAAACTGCAGAGGTTTTTGTTATTTATTATTTATATACTTGATATACTAGTAGGCACACAAGTTAATAGTAGTAATGTGAAGTGGGCAAAATGAAAGCATAAATTAATACCTTTCGTGCCCTCTCCTCTCTGTCTCGTGCAATCTTCTCTTTAACTCGCTGCCTAAGAAAAGATCATAAGATATCACTAGTGGTTCTCAACAAGGATGACCTAAAAGGAGCATTTGAATAAGAAAAATGTCAAGATTTCTTGTTTTCATGTTCTTCTATAAAGAACCAATTATTTATAAAAATCATAACTTTTTAATTTCTAAAAGTCTAACTTCTAGACATGGAAAAGTAAGGAAAATGTATTAAAATCTTCTAACTGCATTGGCATTTTTATAGTTACGGCAAGCTCTAAATAGCTTGAAATTAAAACAAATAAGAACCACTGATTTCAAGTGAGGGAACTGTATCCGTGTTCATCTTACTTGGCCAGCTTGTCCTCCATCTTCTCTCTCCTGCGCTGGTCCGCTAGCTTCTTCATTTCATCATCTTGGAGCTTCTGTTTAACCTGCAGCAGCTCTTGGCCCTGTTTCCTCCTCTGCTTTTCTCTTTCTATTTCCTCCTTTCGCTCTCTCTCTCTCCTCTCCTCCTGTCTCATCTTCATCAACTCCTCCAGTCTGTGGGGGGAAAGCGATATTTTCATCAGCTTTTAAATGTGTGCTTAATACATTTTAATACATTTTAAGGTCAGCTCTACGAAGCACAAACCGTTTTACTTGTTCCATCCTTTCTTCTTCTGTCATAGGTTGTTTGGAATCATCCATTTGCTCAGCATCTTCAATGGCTGTTTTTTGTTTTGGTTACAGATGCAAATGAAAGAGAAAGTGACATTTTGTTTTGGGGGATGAAATAATAGCAGTGTTTCCGTGAAATCGAGAGCAAGGAGCATTAGAAGAACATACATTCTGAAGTGTCTGTAGGAGACTGGGTCTGTTCTTCTGTGGTGCCAAGAGTATTTCCAGCAGGCGGGACATAAGGCTCATCTATATCTGGATCATTCTCATGCTCCATTAACCTGTACATTTTTATTTGATTGAAAATTAATATTATATATTCGATTGCCACAATTATTACTCTTTTCCATACAATAAAAATGCATAATAGTCATCAGTTATCAGAATGAGTTGCAATTTATATATATATATATATATATAAAAATAATGATGACTCACCAGTCCATTGCTCTCTCAATGCCCTGGTTTCCAGTATGTGCTACTGCCTTCTCCCTACAAAGCAAACACTGGGTGAGTGAAAGTACTGGATCAGTGTCTAAACATGAGCGTCAATGTAGAAAAACCATCACTTACGCTCTGTTTCTGTCAAAGCCCATTTCCAGCAGACTGTCTAACGTAGTGCACTCAGCCATTGTGCTAAAAAAATGAGTTTATTATAGCATTGTAACAATAGTTGCATCAAGATCGCACATAAACAGAAAGTAAACGCGAAACAGAAAGCTTACTCGGAGTTAAAGAGTTTAAGACATTTCTGAGACAGTTTTTTTTACATCCAGCACACAAAAAAAGTCATACATTTGTGTAGATACTCTAATAGCACTTCACTCGAAACAGTAAGATTAACTAGCTCTACTGTTCTGGCTGACATGATCGTATCATCACTACATAATCAAATCCGACTGATAAAATAATTAAAATAAGTATGGCAGCAGCCTAAATTTATACTGATGGATACCTGATCAAATTCACTTAGCTGGCAGGCTAACACTGAACAGCCTCCAGCAACAGCTAATTATTCTTTTGCCTAACTAGCATCTTCTAGAGAGCGTTTAAGAATCGTCCATATAAAGTAATAGCGCTTTTTCATATCAGAAACGATCTTTTAGCTTAATTTCATCCTTAATTAGCCCTGCACGTCGTTCTACAGCTACTTACATTTGTTGTCAGCACTGGGTTGCCTCCACACACGTCTACGGAATGCCGCGAGGACCAATTCGCTTTCTCCGCTCCTGAGCGACCGGAGCTGTGCCGCGCGGTCCACACACACGCAGAGCTACTATAAAACGGCGAAAGCACACAGTAAAGATATGATGAAACGTAAACAACAGCAAATACTACATGTGTCGTAGTTGTTTATAACCGTGCTTTTGAAATGGCTGAGGCAAAATGTCCCAATCGACACGAATCCGCTATATTTACATATTTGCAATTAATCATGTCTTTTACACATGGCATGTCATGCAATTGCAGAACTTTATGCAACGGGTTTCATTTTAAGGACAATGCATGAAAAATTAAATAAACCAATAAATCAGAAGTGTCCAGTGCCAGAAGTCCGTTTTAAGTTTTTAAGATGAAGACATGATGTTAGGTGGATGTGCAAACACTGCAATATGGGACGGGCTTCGTAGCTTGTTACTTATTGGGTAAATGTATAATAATTAATCTGGCAACATTCTTACTCTGGTGCATTCTTCATTTGAATGGCAAGAGCTTACGCGTGCTACTCTTTGCTCTTTCTCTCTCTCTCTCTCTCTCTCTCTCTCTCTTCTCTTTAATAGATCATCATGTTCCTTCAACCCGAGTTTCTCGCGTTTTGATACAAAGAACACGGGTGAGTTATTAATTATTATCTCTGGTAGGCTGCTTTATTTAGCGTTTATGCAACTTTACATAAAGTTTGCATAGTATATGCATGTACGCTTTAATTTTTTGGGAAGGATTTGTAACGAATGACTCTCTAGATACTTCAGAATAATAGTAAGCTAGTCAACCAATAATACGTTTTAATGTTTATTGTATTAAGCAAAGTACAAAATGTGCGCAGGGAAGATCCGACTTTATAACGTTCACTAGTCAAGGTGTAAAGTGGGTAAAGTTCAATACGCCAAAGTCCTTAACTTTTTATAACAAAGAGGTCAGCAAATGAAAGGGTGAACAGTTTATACGAATAACAATACTAAGATCACATTCAGTGTTTTCATATACTGCATGTTTTCTCTGTCCTTCAAATCTCGTGACTAGGTCTATTCGTAGATGAGCAGGGTGTTTTCTTGGTAATGTCTTTTTTTATTTTCTAACCGCGGTTCTCTTATCTTTAACAGAATAAAATAGTTGGACGTTGGACAAGGATAGGAAGTGTTGAGAGCTGTTCCTAGTGCTCGCTGCGTGTAACAGCCACTCCATGTGGAAATGTATTGCAGTGCCAGTGGAGGAGCTGTTACCTGCAGAGAGTCACACGTGACGGAAGCCGGAAGTGCTGCGCCCATGGGTGCCTCTCCCGCACGCGGAACTGTGCGCTGTGTATAATGCATCTGTATACATTTAAAATGAGGCCTCATCATCACTAACTATACAAAACATGCTTTTAATGAAACATTTGTGCAATTAGAAATAGTTCACGTTTTATTTAACTAACAATAAACAAATGAAATGTTTAATGTGAGTGCTGTCGCAGCAAATCTTTCGTTTAATTAAGGTAAAGCAACGACTCCATTGCATCTGTGTCTGTTGTCAAATGTCTGTTTATCATGCACTAATACTGCTGTCCACTAGGGTACACTCTTGACTAATGTTCTGTGTCAATTCATATTAAAATACAATCTGCCCTACACGTTTAGCTTTTTACACTTTATTTTATATGTCTATATATATATATATATATATATATATATATATATATATATATATATATATATATATATATATATATATATATATATATATATGTATGTATGTATATATATATATATATATATATATGTATATATATATATATATATATATATATATATATATATATATATATATATATATATATATATATATATATATATATATATATATATATATATATATATATATATATATATATATATGTATATATGTATATATATATATATATATATATATATATATATATATATATATATATATATATATATATATATATATATGTATATATGTATATATATATATGTGTATATATATATATATGTGTGTATATATATATATATATATATATATATATATATATATATATATATATATATATATATATATATATATATATATATATATATATATATGTATATATATATATATGTGTATGTGTGTATATATATATATATATATATATATATATATATATATATATATATATAAATGGTAAAATGCTAAAATGTAACAGTTTTTAATCAAATCTTAATTTAAGTTTTTAATTTAATCAAATGGTATATCGGTTACTCTAAAAATACATTAAAATTATATTATAAATGTATATTTATCTTATGTTTAATATATATCTTCTAGAAAATAAAAAAATAGGTTGTACGCTGTTAGCTGTACGTTTTATTTCAAATGTATTTGCTTTGTCATGTTTTACAGAATAGTATTAAAAAAACTAGAAACGTAGAAAACATGCGTATGAACTACATTCAGAAATAATATCGTAAAGAGCCACGTAGCGCTTTGTTTTATGTTCAGTATCTGTCGATTTTACTTCAAGCACGTATTTATTATGCCTGCTCCAATGCTACCTCTCTCACATGAGCACTTTCTGTAATCCGAATAAATAAATTGCTGTGTGTTTGTGGGCGCAAAACCTAGGCTTTTATTATGAAGTACGCGAGTTTCCGCATGCAAACCGCAGTCGGTTTAGATGCAAGTAGAAAGTTGAGATCCGATTAGATAAGATTTACTGCAACTTTAAACAACGCGGGTTCATAGCAGAGTGTTGCGACAATCTCCGCCGTCCCCGTTGCGTTACAGTTCAGGATCTGTCGGAGAGGGAAGTGCCGCATCAAGTCTTAGGGCAGGCTGCGTGGAGGTGACTGTACAGGGGTGGGACACGCAAACTTTAGACAGAGCGGTGCCTGCGTCTGCGGCCAACATTTGACAGCAGAAGTCGTTTCCTGTCGGGTTAGCATCGACGTATAACGACCATCATGTTCAGCTGGTCCAAACGAGAAGGAAAGAAAGACCCGGAACTTTTCCAAAACGTGTCGGAGGGACTGAAGCGCCTCTACCGCACCAAACTCTTCCCTTTGGAGGACAGCTATCATTTCCACGACTTCCACTCGCCGGCTCTGGAAGATGCTGACTTCGACAACAAGCCCATGGTGCTGCTGGTGGGACAGTACTCGACCGGGAAGACCACCTTCATTAGGCACCTGATGGAGCAGGATTTCCCGGGGATGAGGATAGGCCCCGAGCCGACGACGGACTCCTTCATAGCGGTTATGCACGGCGAGCAGGAAGGCGTGATACCTGGCAACGCGCTGGTCGTGGACCCAAAAAAGCCTTTCCGAAAACTCAACGCCTTCGGAAACGCTTTCCTCAATAGGTAACGCACCAATTGATCGTGTAACGCGTAAAAGCTCGATTGTGAGTGTATGTAGAGTCAGGTGTGGTGCGGGTTAGATTAAGGCTCGCCTTGTGTTTGTGAATCAGGAAATTGTCCCCTCGGTGACTTCGAGTGAAGGTATTTTCACTTCTCTCTGGCAAATCTTTGACACGTGAACCAATGATGCATTGGGGTGATTTACTTTAAAACGCGTTTTTGACATTTTTGTATGTTGATCAGAAAAACAAAAGCATTTTCTACTGGTGTCTTGACTCTGAAAAGTCAAATAGTGTAAGCATTAAATATAAATTTATATTTATTACAAATATAATTAATTTCTTAGTGCTGCTCTATTTAAACAAAACATCCCCTTTCAATTACATTTTGCATTTAAATTGCTCTTTTACATTTCCAGAAACATATAATTAATTTACAATACTGTATTATATATGTTGTTTTAATTTACCTTAAAACTGGCACGAGGGTCTAAATGGTCCTCTCTGTTTTATTGTCACAATGCACTTACTTTTGTAAACAGAATGGTTGCGAATAAAGCAACAATAATAACATAGATTATTCTAAAACGTAATTGCTTCCCTTTTTAAAAATAAATATGTAATAATACACAGTGCATCGTACATTGGTGTAAATCCTTTTGATATGAATCGCCTTTTAATGTATTTTTTTTAGTAACTTAGACAAAAGGATCCATTTGTTTTTAATTATGACCTCATAGCAACTCATTATTTAGTTTCTAGAAAGTTGTGTGTCACAGTTTCCATGTGTGTTGGATCTGAGTCATGGTAAATGCTGTCACACAGGCCATGTTCTTCAGCTTGAGTTTGTCTTGAGCTGTTGGTCTTAAGTCACTTGCCTGCTATCACAGTTAGAGTCGACGGGGCGACACCTAGCCGGGACGTTTAGCCCAGGTTCAACACACGTGTGACGTTATGCGATGCCAGTCTGAACAACTTCCCCCTGTAACAGATTTCTGGGTGGTGTCAGATGTTGAGTCTACTCAAGCGGATTGAGGCGTGCTGGGATTACCAGCGCTCTGCCATATGCTTGTTTAAAAAAAGTTCAAGGCTGATGCAGCAGAATTAAATATTTGGTCCCAAACAGAGAACTGTAAAAAAAAAACACGCTGTTTCATTCGGAAGACCTTCCCTTTTTTCCGCTCTTACTGTCGGTCACGTGATTTGCGGTCATTGTGAAATTACGGATTTATAAAAGCAGCGTGAGCTGGCTCCAGTTTTCAGACCTCGGAATATTTTAAAACGTGAAACGCGTGCATGTGAGAAATTCCTCTCTTTTGCATAACCGGGGCATTTGTCTGAGTGGCGCAGACTGTTCAGCACATTTTGTCCTTGGTTCACGAATACTTCGTGAACCAATTGTTCAATACTTTGTGAAACCTTACTCTGCAGTTAGCTTCTTCCAGGAACTTTTGTCCCGGTGGAAAAGGGTGGGTGAGCTGTTTCAGTGTCGCACGCTCGGTGTTCTCTGTCCCTCATCCACATTTCTATGAGTTTGTTATTAGATGACACAGAAAAGCATTGTCAAACAATACAATGTTCAACGAAATATAATCATAAAGCCTCCTTGGGTTTTTGTCAGTCGCCTATGTTAAAGTCTTGCCCTTAAATGAGCTTAAAAAAATTACGCAACCACTGGAGAGAGATTTCTATTGGAATTATTTTAAGTAAATGGTGTTTTTAATGTCTCTGGGAAACGGCTTCGCTCCAGCGGATCTGTGCTGCTTTAAGAAAGTTCCAGCTGTGATCTTCAGTCTTGTGACAGAGATTCGTGTATTAGCAGGCGCTTGTGTAGAGTGCTTCAGGCTGACGGGGAGAAAGACCGTTAATCACTATAAACAAATCCACATCTTTGTATAAGCAAAGTTCATTTCATGGTGCTACAACATGAGACTGACTTCAACTTCAGATTTCAGCATTGAGCAGTTATTCTACAAATGTCATTTAATATTAGTACGTCACTAAAATATGCTTGTCGAACTTTTTTACTTTGTATTACTGTTGTGTATTTTAATATAAGAGACAGAGGAGGTGTAAAAGAGTGGTGTTGTATTTTGGCCTCGAATGTCACCCAACCTGTTCCGGTCTCTACATGACGTTCTCTCTTTCCCCTTGCAGGTTTATGTGCGCTCAGTTAAACAACCCTGTCTTGGAGAGCATCAGTATCATCGATACACCAGGCATCCTGTCAGGGGAAAAACAAAGGATCAGCAGAGGTCAGCAGCCCTGGGCGCTTTCTGGCTTATTTAGATTTTTACATAATAATAAATTAACAACAAAACTAATATTACAATTGCATCACTTAGAAATGTTACTTAAAACAATTAATTTGAATATGTAAAATACATTCAATTGTATAATTATTTAATTATACTATTTATAATTGATCATATTTGTATTTTATGTTATTATTTTTGCTTTGATTTGATTTCGGTTTTGTTCAGTTTTGCATCTATAGTTTTGAGATTTACTTTCTTTTTAGCCTTATATTTTTTTGATTGATCTTTTCTTTCTTAAAGGAGTACTTTGCCTTTAATCAACTGATATATTTTAGCACTCTTCCTTTTTCTTTCACATACTTTACATATTAAATGCACTCTCCTTTAGTTTATTTCGTGTCGTGCCTATAGCATGTTTGTAACTATTAGCCCGTGCGTTTTAGCGTAGTATAACTTCTTTCTAAAAATCGTTGGAGTCTGGCTTTTCGTTGTGAACTTATGCAGATTTAAGTTTGTTTCTTCTTCTATGAAAAGCAAGTAAAACAAGTCTGCCTTCCTTTCCTGCTCACTATTTTGTTTAAAATCTTAAGTGGATTTTCTGTAATGCGGGAAATATCTAAATACCTTTTTCTCTACTAATAATAGTCATTTATGCTACGTTATTAAATGAAGATGTAACGCAAACAGGATGCCAGAGCTGCTCAGGCAAGTTTGTTCTTTGTGCATAAATCCCCAATCTAAAAGCAAGCTCTGCCCTAATGTTAATGTTGGTAGGGAAAAAACCTACTTTGTCAAAATAATCCTGACCGCATTGTTCCCAGTTCCCACTTTAATACCACTGAAAAGATTTTGTGGGTGGGGTTGCGTCATCGTATGACTGGTAGCTTGTGCTCGTACTTGTGATGAGCTGTCCGATATTTACTACGGTCACAACCTGATAGTGTGCTTAAACTCCATTCTCATTCATCTGTGAACAGGAAGAATCCGAAGGAAATGCTGAGTTGGCCTTGTATGTCAACTCACTGCACTTCTAGATGGAGATAGCAACATCACAAAGAGGCAGCTGTTAAGAAACAGAAATGTGTCATTGTTACAGGATATGTCTCAAGGAGTCACGTGACTCTCTTGTCCCTTCTGGGGCCCGTTGAGCCAGTAACCAGATACTGAGATCAAGGTGCCGTGAACGCACAGCAGTCAGACCCCGAGGCTTCCTCACCGCGAGTCCCAGCAGAGACGAAGCAGACTGTGCCGCAGTTGTGTCTGTGTGGGATTAAGCATGAAAGCCCGTTTGAGCGTTTCTGTCTGACTGCAGCTCGAACGGCCTTTGTGCTCCATGTGTTCCTGTGAGTTGCCATTATGATGTCATTGGGCCGCTTGCAACTGGAGTTTATCCCTGAGGGAAGGTGTGTTTACGGAAAATGGCTGGAAATAGGGCCATCCTGACCATTAGCTGGCGTACAGTTTAAAATGTGTAACTAAAACTTATGTGTGGTACAGGGTCATGTGAGATTTTGCTCAGAAAATGTTTTCCCAGAAGCACATACCACTGTCCACTGCAGTTTTTATATATATATGTATTTAAATTTTATAAATGATTTCCTGGGTCAGTACTATCATGCCTTTTCAAAAAGATGGGGTGCATAGATTTTTATCCAGCATTCAAAAACTAATTATTTTGTATATTTTGTATTCATTTTTGTGTTTTTATTTAATTATAATGTTTTTAAAAATGGATAACAATTTAAAATGCAAAACAATATTTTGTTAAAGAAATATTTTGTACTGGATTATTTTATTTTTCTTTCCTAACCTCATATCCATTGCATATTTTCTTTCTTTATAGTTCTTACAGCCTTGTAACAGGTTACATTTTACGTTAACCTGCCATGTCTTTTCTGTCTTTCTGTATGTAGTTTTCCCATAAAAACGCTGATTTTAAAAACAAAAGTTTATATTACAGTCATTGTAGGTTAAAATAGAATTTGTATTTTTCTGTTACATTTATTACTTTTAAGTGTTATAACTAAATATAACTGTTATAATGTAATAATTGAATAGATTTAAGTATTTTAAAATACAATATTTTATATCAACCTCATATACATTTGAGGTTAATATAAAATATATAAAAAAAAATTTACAACCCATGTGTATTTTTTTATGTTTCTAAACAGTCTTATTGCTGATTTTGGTTAATTGTTCCTTTGATGCACATCCACAATACACTACAAGTTGTTGTTTTCACGTTTTCCTTCAGCTTGTAGATCTCATTAATCCAAAAACCACAATTTCTATCATGATTTGTGTGGGTTAAAGAATCACCTTATGGTTAGCTAGCCAGTACTCCCATAAGATCTCTACTGGAAATAAATAGGTGCACAATGATGACAGATTCCTTTCAATTCCTCTTCATCGGGGATTTCACAGACAGCAGATCTCTTTCTCTCTGAATACACAGCTTTATAGTTGCTGTTTACAGTTTTCTGAATTCACTGAGATCAGATGACGCCGTCTCTAATCGAATCCATTATCCCTGACCTCCTTTTCTAAAATAAAGCATGTTGCATGCAGCCCTGCTGACTTCCTCTTTCCAGAGCTTTGATTTAGGGCACAATCTAATGCACTTATTTCTAACTTCTCTCAATTGCAGGCTATGACTTTGCAGCAGTTCTCGAGTGGTTTGCAGAACGAGTGGACAGAATCATCTTGCTCTTCGACGCCCACAAGCTGGACATTTCCGATGAGTTCTCAGAGGTGATAAAGGCCCTGAAAAACCACGAGGACAAGATGCGTGTGGTTCTGAACAAAGCTGACCAGATCAGCACCCAGCAGCTGATGAGGGTGTATGGTGCCCTCATGTGGTCACTGGGAAAGATCATCAACACCCCTGAGGTGGTCCGAGTGTATATCGGCTCATTTTGGGCTCAGCCTCTTCTGATCGCAGATAACAGGAAGCTGTTTGAAGCAGAGGAGCAGGACCTCTTCCGGGATATTCAAAGTCTTCCCAGGAATGCAGCTCTGCGGAAACTTAATGATCTGATCAAAAGAGCACGTCTCGCTAAGGTGAAACTATGACGTTTTTGCAAATTTACTCTAGCATTCAAAATCTTATGTAAGGAAATGAATGCAAGGATGCATTCAGCGGATCAAAAAGGACAGAAAAGGCATTTATAATTTATTTAAAATTAAGAACCCACCAAAAAAACATACTAGAATGATTTCTGAAGGATCCTATTTAAAATTCAATTATGTTTTAAAGTGCAAGTTATTTAATTTCTTCCGCCTCTTAATAATGAGGATTGAAGTTCAATCTGTTATATGAAATCCATCTGGATATTTTTATGAACTTTAAACCCCAATGTGTGTGTTTCACTTCTTATTTTCCCCTTTGTGAAATAACTTAATACTTGTGAGAAGTGTATTTCTGACACGCTAAACTGCACAAATGCTATTTGTATTTAATTAGAGTCCATTTTTATTCTTTACCTTTAGGTACACGCTTACATTATCAGTTCTCTGAAGAAAGAGATGCCAAGTGTATTTGGCAAAGACTCAAAGAAGAAAGAGCTCATTAACAACTTGGGTGCCATATATGAAAAGATTCAGAAAGAGCACAACATTTCACCAGGAGACTTTCCTAATCTAAAGAAAATGCAGGTAGGTTGATATGAATTTTTATCTAATGAATTAAAGTTTTATAACGATATGTTCTTTAACTGATTAAAAAAAAAAAAACTACACAATATTTTTGTTTTTTGCAGGAGTTGCTAGCTGTTCAGGACTTCACCAAATTTCCCGCCATGAAACCAAAATTGCTGGAGTCGGTGGAAGACATGTTAGGTAACGACATCGCTAAGCTCATGACGCTGGTCCGTAAGGAGGAGGCCGCCATGCCCAGCCAGACAGTGAAGGGTGGTGCATTTGAGGGAACCATGAATGGGCCATTTGGTCACGGATATGGAGAAGGAGCAGGTGAAGGCATCGATGAGCTGGAATGGATCGTGGGCCGAGATAAGCCATCCTATGATGAAATATTCTACACGCTCTCGCCAATTAACGGGAAGATATCTGGTGCCACGGCTAAGAAGGAGATGGTGAAGTCCAAGCTTCCAAACACAGTACTTGGAAAGATCTGGACTCTGGCCGATGTCGATAAAGACGGCTATCTGGATGACGAAGAGTTTGCACTTGCGAATCACCTGATCAAGGTGAAGCTTGAGGGGCACGAGCTTCCGGCCAAACTGCCTGCTCACCTTGTGCCTCCTTCCAAACGGCAGGAGCAGAATTGAAGAGTTGGTTTGAGGTCTCCGTGGCTGTCAGCTACATTCCAAAGTGCCCAAGCCATCTTCTAGCTTGTTTTGACCATTCGACTAATCAGTCTTCAGGAACTCAATTTCTGTCTTAATCGAAAATGCTTGGCTAAGAATGAAAGGACTGAGAAGACAAACCAAGAACTTATTTGCCAGAGAGAGACTTTTTCTTTCTTCTTAATTTTAATATTACTTTGAAATGGAGAAACCACTATGAGCACAGAAGGAATTGAAATTGATCGCAAAGTTCTATGGTACTGTTTAATGGGCATTTGATTGAGGTTGTGAAGCAGCAAGCAAAAATAACGTTGAATTTATACAAAAAATGTGAAAATATTCAATATACGGTATGTAACTCCAAAATTTTGATTGCTGTTTTTCTTCTTTAACTTATTCTTTTACAGCAATTTTTTTTAAATACTGTTTTTTTAATATCTGTAAACTATATCAATATCTCCACATGTATTCTGTTATTTGGGAGTGTATCTTTACTTTCCTTTGGGATGTTGTGATCTAAAATGCTCACCTTCGTTTGAATGCAGCAATTGCAATGACCAATAAAAGAGTTTATTTGTAAGCTGTGCTTCAAAGACTGCTTGTTTTCTGCAATCGGAAACATTTCCAAATTGGAGTGTGTAGTGAAACAAACCCATTGACTCATCCAACACTGACACCTGTCAAAAATGCATACATTTATCTGTCATCTGTTTTCATGAGCACTGACAGAAAACTATGTACTTGCATAAACAGAGATGTTGAGTTTGAGTGGAAAATGGGAGGCTTCTTTGGAATGGTAGCAATGCAATGACAGCATCATATTTCTCTCTGCTTATCAAGTTATGTTTAGACATGTCAAGGTACTCTACTGTACAGAGTCTTGTTTTTTTTTTTTTTTTTTTTTTTTTTTTTACCAGCTATTAGGAATTTATCACAGTTTTTTTTTTTTTTTTTTTTTTGCTTATGCAGCTGGCTTAGTTACTATCTTAGTTTGGTGTAATGTGGACCCTCTTGCAACACTTTTGGCTGAAAAGAAAAAGGGTTTCTTTGTCCTCTCCACTTTAGCTCTGATGCCTTTGGATCTTTTAGTAGACCGTTGCTACCAAAAGAGTTTACAAACGGCTAAGACGAGAAATGCTATGCCATCAAACATACCCACGCTTTTGGGTATCGATATTGATTTCTTTGGGCATTTAGACTTCTTGTACGGAAAAAAATGCTTTACGCCTATGCTTCTATCGCGTCCTGTAAGTTCTTTGATTTGCTGTGGTCATCATATCAGTATTTTATTTTCCGAGTTGTATATTCTGTATTTTATTTTTGGAGTTGTCCAGCTCTTCCGAGTGCAACCATTTTACCTCATCAGAATAATGGCGCCCTCCACAGTCCAAAAAATATATAAAACAATGTGATTTTTTCTAAATAACATAAATCATAATTCCTAGGTTTTCCTCTAGGTATTTCAGTAAGGGACATACTTTAGGTTATATCAAGCCATGCAAGTCTTAATACCCAGGGTACTAAAGTTTACAGAGATTTTTTTTTTTTTTTTTGAGGAAATTATTTTATTTTTGATCAAAAGTGATGGTAAATACTTGGATTGTCAATTAAGTGTATTTTTGGAGTAATAGCTGCTGAATACTCAGATTTGCCATCATTGGAAAAAAATCATGACAATTTAGTTTTACAAACTTTTGAACAGATACTAAACGACTTATTAATATACGCTTTCCTTGCGCTGTTATGTGCCTTCCAGTTATCATGTTATACTATCAGCATGCATTCTGTTTCGATCAAGATCTCTGTTTACCTCTATTTGAACTTTCTCATTGCCATTTCTTAGTTAATGCATTCTGCTTTCACAACACACTTTGCAGGGAGGTGCTAAAGTTCCCAGTAACATCCTAAGTAACAGTAAGAATGCAGATGTGAAAGGTTTAAAATGAACCCCCCATCAACCCACCCGAGATTTGTGCTTAATCTTGAATTAAAACAGCCTGGTTAGATAAGGATGAAGTATGAAGGTCTACAGTTATGTTGTGAGGGACACTAACATGCAATTAACAGCCTGTTTATATCCATATCATTTGTTAGACCTGACCCATTTAACACCTCCTGCTTACTGACACAGTAACCTAAACCCTTTTATTAGAGATGCTGGTTAATAACAGCCATGTGTAAAAGGGTGATGCATCTTTAGAAGAGGTGTGAGACTAAAAAGCAATGACTCAGATTTCTAGCAGAGAATTACTTCACTGCTCTGTGCATGTTTATGAGCATGTAAACGATGCCTTACTGGCCGTATTGTTTATTTTAAGATGCCCATTAGAAATAACCAAATGGAAAATAAGCAAATTATGTCCCTACCCTGCGGTGTATGTCACCATGTTAATCTTAGTTCCCTTGCTGAACAGAGTAAACCACATAAACAGAACAGATCGAATCAAATAAAGCCAGACATGCAGTTAAAATAACTAAACTGATTTATTGAGTATTTTCCAACTGCATTTGAAGCTGAGTACATAATGACTGTGTTGTTTGCACTCGTTTTCATTCCAATAGATGCTTAAATAGTTTTTTGTTTGTCAGTTTCCTCTGTGTTTGTTTTAGAGACAGATGCACAGTCACAGAAAGAACAAGGAAAGGAAACCAGCATCGAACAAACCCCGTCTCATTGTGACAGGACTTCCCCGGTCCTATGAGGAACAGGACGTCCTTTTTTGTGTTGGAGCCTCATGACCGGGCAGCTTGAGGAGCAATGCCAGTGGCATCCCTTTTCTGTTCTTCGTTAGACGTCTCAGATGTAACCTCTTTCAAATCTACTGATTACGCTTCAACATTAGCCTCAAAAAAACCTAAACTATTAAGAAACGAGATCAGAAGAGACCTCTTGGCCAAGTGTAGCCGGTAGTCTGTGTGGTTTTGGGTTTGATGTACAGTGAGAATCTTCTTTTAGCAGCAATACGTGATCTCAGAGAGGCATCAGTCTGGAGGTATGTGAGGTGATCAATGTGTCATGCTCAGTGTGAAGGTCTTTTCATCCGAACATGTCCTGGGATGCATAGGTTATGTAGAGGAAGCCATCGGGGTCTCTGAACTGAGAGTAAACTTCTCCCATGCTGGCTGACAAACAGGACATGTTCTTTCCTGAGATCAGCAGGTACAGAGCTTGAGATGCCTCTAGCGCGATCTTACCTCTGAAAGAGAAAGAGCAAGATGGGAAAATGGTATTAGTGAAAATAATTGCTTGAAAGAGTCTGAAACTTCAGGCAGTGCTTCATACAGAGATTAATGCAACGTGGCACAGCAGCGCTGACCTGATTCAATGTTCATATAACACACATTCACAGTGACTCCAGAAAACAGGCCATGACTCATTTTGAGCTTCAAAATCTGACACATACAGAGAGAGAGAGAGAGAGAGAGTACTTACCTGAGCAAACTGAGGAACTGCCCTAATGTCAGCTCATGTGGCACAAGAAACTTGGTTTTGTCCAGTAGAGGAAGCTTTTTCTCCCGGAGATATCGCTCCACAATTACCTAAAATACAAAATTATAGGCATTTATACTTTAAATTATACTTTTATAATACTCCTATAATATTAAAAAGGTATCTTACTGGTAATTTGTTGGGGAACTTAGATCGAATTGTGCAGACTTCATCTTTTCTTGTTGCTGCATTAGAGGAACAAATATTATTCACTTGCTAAAAATGGAACGCTGTTTTACATAAAACAGTGCAGACACAACTTTTTATCACATTGTCACGTCATTGTTTTGAGAACTGAAACCATTATAAAAGATGAGTTAAAAAGAAGTAGCCTGCATAAGAGGCTAAATAGTAACATCAGATACTACATAAAACCTGTATCTTTGAAAAATGAGCATGCATTTTTAAAACATAAAATAATTTTTTAATCAGCCTCTATTTAATGGATTTATTATTTTCCCAGACAAAACGTATGTAAAATGCAAGAGTTGAGTTTTAATGTCATGACCTACCGAGGCACTTCCTTTGCTTGAAAGGCGTTATTTCCATGGATTTCTCGTAGGGAGGCATTCTGTCTGGAGTTTGGCGAGGGTGAGGTAGGAGGAGGCCTGTCCCGCGGGTGGAGGTCGTCTCAAATGCCTGTCTTCAGCTCGCTGGGCTCGGCCCTTATAGGACTCTGTGTGTGTGTGTGTGTGTGTGTGTGTGTGTGTGTGTGTGTGTGTGTGTGTGTGTGTGTGTGTGTGTGTGTGTGTGTGCGTGTGTGTTTAGGGGGAGGACAGTCTGAGGTGTGAAAAGCCGAGAAGTGCTTGCGCGTAATTAAAGGCCTTGCGGTGATATTAGGATACGAACCGTTACATAAGCTCTTCGAAACCTCTTCAGAGCCTCTCTCGTCCTCGCGCTCCATCAATAATGAAGCGTCGTAGTAAATGAGCAAAACATTCACAGTCACCGGCGATTTGAAGTTCAGCTCTGTGTTTTTTTTTTTCTAAAGTGAGTGCCATGACAGCTTAATTGCGAATCGTGACATGCGTTTGCGTAACACCTAAACAACAGACGTGATAGACGTGAGAAACCGAGCTCCCTAAAACAAGCGAGGGACTATATATTCAAGCGGTTTGTTTCAGGCTATGCCACAGGCGTGAAGCGTTTTAAATGCATTCTTTGCATTGAAAATCAGATGAAATCACAGAAACGTAATTAGTCGTGTATGTACAGGCATCCATACCTAACTAAAGGGCTATCTTAGTAGCAGCTATGGAGTTTTGTCCTCTATAGAGGACTTTATATGTGATTTCCTTGAGATGTTTTTAAGTGTGGATGGCTTGTACAGCGTCAGGGCTTTTCAGAGACATCAAGTGATTGGATGTTTCACCTTGACCACACCCTCTCCTTGGTCTTTAAATGGCTGACATTAATTTGATTTAGTCATTTTATTATTATTATTATTATTTTTGTGAAACATGGAAATATAACAACAGTTAGACATTAGACTTTAATTAATATTAATGAATTAATTGGACTATTTTTCAAATTGTTTATAATAAATTAACATCTCAGGAAAATGTTTTGGGTTATCTGTACACACCTGTTATGAAACAGGACATCGATTTCATATCCACTGTAGAGGACAACAGCATGTGTATTACACTTTTGGGAGACACAACAAATTAACAGAAAAAAATACATCAGTTTTTCTATTAAATATTAGATATTATTATGAAAATCCTGCAAATTATTACTCCTATTATTGCACATCGTTCAATCTATGTTGACCCAAAAACACATTCATATAAAAATTAGACACCGTTTATAGATACATAATAAAAAATGTTATAGATACATAATCAAAAATATTTAAAATATCTTTTATAACAGAAAGAATTATCTTTATATAAAGTTTGGTTTAAACAATGAAAATTGATTTGTGATTAAAACAAAAATCCCACAATTTTTGCCTTTTCATGTTTATTCAAAAACAGGACTTTTTTCCAGGGCCCATGTTCACAAAACATCTTAATCTAAAAGTAGCTTCTAACTTGCTGATTTAGGTCAAAATCGTAAACATTTTGGGCGAGCCAGTTCTGAATTTAGGACTCCTGGTTTTTTGCTCTAATAGTATTTATCTAATAGTAAGTGTTTTAGCGCTAAAACTAGCTTCTAAATCTGTAAAATGTTAGGAGTAGTGACGAGGACTAAGACTAACTCACAACTATCCTAAAACGGCTGATGCAATCTGCCATGGAATATAAACATTTATGAAACATTTGATGATATTGAGCTTTTAAAAATGTATCACCTTTAGGGTTTGGAGGTTATTCCAACTCCAAATTTTCAGTTGAAAATTAGAAAAAAAAAATCCCAGGTAAAAAACAAGCACACTTCCATGATGTAATTAAAGTGCTCTATTTTTGCACAATAATATTGTACTTAATATACTAAAAAAATTATTTTGTACTTCTTAAGATAAACTTTTTAAGATAATCATTTAAGTGTACTCAACTTTTGAGAGCCTGTGAATATGAATGCACTTTTAACATACTACCATTGTTTTTAAAAATTGTATTTAGTTACCACTTGTAACACGCTTGAAACAATCTTTCAGGCAATAGTACACTCTGGTGTAACATAAGGGGTAACTAAATACATTTTTAAATACAGGTAGTATATTAAATGTCATACTAAAAATGTTTTTTTTTTTACTTTAATATAGTTAAAGTACAAAGTTAAAGCACTTACATTATTTATATATATATATATATATATATATATATATATATATATATATATATATATTATATAAAAACTTTTTTTTATTATTATTTTTTTTTAGGAGAAGCATATATTCTTTCATACTATAGGCTATACTATATACATATTTTCTTAGTTTTGTGAATCGCTTTTAAATGACCTTAGCAAAAAACTATTTTGTACTATTTTATGCTATTTAGGAGAACTCTAAATAGTAAGGTAAAAAAATTGTCTACTACATACACACACACACACACACACACACATATATATATAGGTTACAAAAACACACATTTGGTTCTCGTAATTTTCTAAAAATATTTTATTTTCCTAAGAATATCATACGGTTAGTTTTAAAAACGAAACATGGGCGAGTAAATGTTGGCATAATTTAAATTTTTGAGTGAACTGTCCTTCGTGTTTTTGCGATAGATGACCCCAAACACAATGAGGTTAGTATGTTGCAGACTGCATAACCATAGTGAAACAGAGCCCAAGCGCCTCTGAGTTTGGAACAAAAGCCAGTTTTCACTTACCCTAGGGCCCATCCTCACCGTGCTCCCATTCTCAATGAGGTCAAGCAGATACCAAATAAACTGTGTATATGCCTGATGGGTATTAGGCTTTATCAAACAATAACAAGGCCAAGATAGCAATAGGTTTTGGCATTTATTCTTTTAAACAAAACGTTTTAAACATACATTTACACATACATTTTACTCACCGACTCAACAACATGAAACTCTTTAAAGCGCTTAAATTTAAATATACCATGACATTTTGAAAGCATATTGAAAAGTTACATGTGAATTTCGATCTGACTTGAATGTGCTCAATCAGGGTAATGCAAAATAGATTATGTAAGTGATCAAACAAACTATGTTTGTGGGAAAAGAGGATTTAAAAAATGAAGTGAGAGAAAACGTCTAGATTTTGAGGTTTCACATTTAGTTGGATGGTTTCAGCAGGAAGTTTGCCTATGAATAGTCAAGTTAGTTTTATTTTAGAGAGTGATAAAAGAATTAAGAAAGAGCTGATATGCAGAAAATATTGTGCTATAGGCTTGCTTCATATAGGCCTATTTCTGTTTTATAAACAAATTCAATTAAATTTATGACAAATTAATTTTACATACACGCTGAAACTAGATGATGCATTTATTTTCATCTGATGGTTTATTTATAATTTGGTTTCATTATAAACTATATCCAACATGGATATGGAGTATCCAACCTATATTTGTCTGCTCTTCCTATATGATGGTGATTAAAGGATTACTGGAGAGCTCGTTTGGTGTAGGTTAGACAGGCAGATGCTGTCACCTGCTGGTTAGACGCAGTCTTGGTCGTTTGTGTCAACAGTGGACTTTCTCGTCGCCTAGCAGCCGATACGGGAACCTGCTATTTGACACCAACAAAACCAAGCGGATATTTGATCATTTGGAAAAGTACACAAAGTAGGGTAATGCAAGCCATAACAGCATATTCCATTCAATCACGACGTGGGTCATCTTTTTACTTAATGTGCTCATCGTTGAACGCGATATTTCTCTGGTAGCGGTTGCCGAAGGATTTAAGTGAACGAGTCCTTCCGTGAACTGATTCATTTTTGCCTCTTGAAAATATGCGCAAAAGAATCTTCCTAGTGAACGAATTCAAGGCTTGCCGTTAGATAGATGGGGTGAAAGCAAAACACAAAAATCTGCTCCACTGATTTTAAGTCTTTAAATTTGCTAAAAGAACACAATTCGAGTTTGTATTAAATATTAGATAACCTACCGCGCCACGCTACAGCCTCAATACAATACACAGCATTCCTCGTCTTAAAAAAACCTATTCAATTCTGTTCGAAAACTTCCCCGGCCAATCAGCAGCGAGCGTTCGCGTCTAGCTCCTCCCCATTCATACTCTTTTTCTTCACAGCGGTGAGCTGTGTGCAAGACTGTCGCATATGATTCAATCCACATCTTCTTCATCATCATCATCATGAACCGAGTGATAGCTGACGTGACGGCTGTGGCGTCTCAAAATGGTTAGGTGGGAAAGGATTTTTCGGGGGTGCAGATTAGGACCTTAAAAGTATGCCTTTGTTGCGCGCGCCTCGGTGCGAAAGTTGAGTTGCGACCGCACTGCATTTTCGTGATACATTGTTACGGACTCTGAATTTTAAGCGTCGGCTCCGGTGTTTGCTCATGTCGCACGGCGCTCGTGCTGCATTGACAGTCGGTGCTCTGGCTAGAGGCGAACAGTGAGCCCTCCCGTTCACCGGCGACCACCGCGTCTGCCCCCGAACCGATTTTGCGCGCACAATGGCCGGTCGACGCGGTTGCGTGAATTCGCTATGGTCAGGGAGCGATCGGGTTCGTATCGGAGAGCGGCTGAAAGCCACCCTGGCCGGCATATTGGAGCTGGACCTTCTCAGAGGACGGCAGCTGGAGATGGTGGACGCGGTGCTGGACGTGAACGGAGCGCCCGCTCACCAGGGGGAAGGACTGGAGAGCGCCGCCGAGGATTGCGCCGCAACCTCCCGCAGGCAACAGGTCAGTGGGGACGTGGGAAATTCCGAAGGAACATAATGTTCCTCGTAATTGTAACTTTGATCTCCCCGCGCGAGGTGGAACCCCGCTGGTGGCACCTGCTAAACGTTTCGGCGACAGTGGTATCCAGCGGAGCTCGGGTTGCGTGACCTATACAGGACGCCGCTGTGTTTACATTTCAGAATTGTACACACCTTTTTCTTCAACGTGTCAAGGTTGAGTTGGAGTGCACAGCTATTTTGGGCCCCTGCGTACGATGCATTTTGATTGCGCCGATACAAAACGCATACTAGTGGAAATTATGTGGCGGGAGTGGAGCCGTGTCGTTTTTAAGTTTGCCTCTGGGAAAAAGAAGAATTAGATCTAATTTGTTCAATTACATATCAAAACGCCTGCTATCAAAAGCAGCTATTAGAAATTTGACTTATCAGAAAAAGATTCTTGCTTCGTGTTGGGGGGGTAAGCTGAATCCTTGCAACGTGACCATGTTACATGAAAAATGTACATAACCAGTTTACTAATATGTTATTCCAATGTGGCAATTTTGTAGATACCTGCCATTTTTAATATTCAAAATATTTGATTGGACCAAAAAAAAAAAAGTGTTAATGTAATAGTAATAGTTCCATGTTTTTCCCTAATTCAACATTATGGGGAAAATTAGCACACATTTTACGTGGTTTTGTACTCAGTTCATAGACTGGATATATTTGCTTTGATGAGGAATTAATTTCACCTGCTATTTATAAAAAAAATGCAAAAGAGAAAACGTAAAGAAAGACCTTTTCAAAACATTTTTTTCGTGTGCATTGCTCAGAAACAATGCTCTGTTTTGTAGACTTTGGCACAATCTACGCACTGGTACATCTTACCTATAGCAATACCTTTTTAATCTACACGTACTGTCTGTACGCTGCAGAGACTGTTCAGTAACAAAATGTCGATTCTTGTCACGGTGATTTGGCAGGGCTCTTGACCAGGTATGGAGGACTGATAACAGGTGCAGTTCAGGTGTGTGCTGGTGTAATGAGAGAAGGAGAGAAGTGTATGTGAGAGTTGACAATAGAAGCACCATTGTGTGTTTTTAGATAATGGACAGCGTACAAGTGAAGCCACAAATGTGAAATGCATTTAATAGTGGCAAGCAGCTCATCAATTATTTCTCATGTCCTTCATTTATTATAGGGCATTTATATAATTATCCGGGATCGCCTAGATCAAAGTGATGCGATCAAGAAAATGTTCTTTCATGGCTTTTTAAAATCAATTTTGCAATTTCAAAAGGCTTTTAAAGGACACTTACAAGTAGCCATTCAGTCCAGCAAAATGTGCGCATGAGAAACAGCAATATGTATCATGAGACAAAAGTATTAGTCATCATCGGGGCAATGTTGTTGCCTCTCCACCTACGCGACTTCCATTTGCATAAACACCACATGGAGAAATGTTTCTGTTGTCGGCGTCACAGATATCACCTCTCCTCTGCTACCCGCTGAGGGAGAGAGAGAGAGGATAGAGGGAAATGAAGAGAAAGATGGAGAACGGGGGTGTGCCATGCAGAGCAACTGATATGTTAACCCCTCGCTAGGATGGACTTCTGCGCAGTGGCTGAATGCAGCATCGGATTTCATAGCTAATATGCATATTTCATTTTACTGACATTGATTTATTAGACGGTTCCAATGTATGATATGTTTTTCAGTCAAAGAGTAGATTGCTCTGATTCAGTGGCTGGAAAGCTGTCTTCCTGCTGCCTCCCACAAGACTCACCTTGTTATTAAAATATGACGTTAAGCCGTTTCCAGTGTCAGTGAGGGAATTGAATGAGTAATTCCTCTGTCAATGGAACTGATGGCCAGACTGGATGTTCATCCCATTATTTGCATTATTTTATGTCAGTTTGCATCATTAGCCTCATATAATGCAGTTTCCATGTGCCAGAGCACTCCTTCAGGAATTGATCGGGAGCTGGAAAATGGCCAATGCACCCTGCATGAGACCTGTATCAGGTTTCCCCACTGAGCAAATGCTTCTTCCAATTCACCTCCTGGTGAAATGAAACAAATTGCAACTGTATACTAGGATAATGCAGTATAATGCAATAAAATGCATTCTGTCTAGATGTGTGCATCGGCGTATTTCAACAAATTCGGACTTTGGAGGCAAATTATACATCTTGACGCATTTCATTCAGTGGTGGCCAGGAAAAATTAAACTGAAGTAACTCAAGGGGCGGATATATGTCGTCTTTTTCCTCAGTATGTCCTGGAATTGTACAAAATGTCTAAGTGTTGACTTTATTTTCCTATTCTTTGTATATTCGCTGAGGCTATTGACTGAAAAGTAGTTTAATCGGTAGCATGCTGGCATTGCACATAATCGAACCGATTGTGGTGTGCGAGAAGATGGGGTTTACAGGGAACGATAAAACCGATGCAAATGTGCCAATTTAGAAATCCTAAGCCAGACATTGTTCGCTAAATAGAAGTAAATGCGTTTTTCCTCTAATGCAAGTGGAAGTGTCAATGCACGTGTTAGTTCATGTTCAACCAGAAAAGAGAGAGTTAAAGTATTGCTGCTAAATCGGATGTGTGGGCGAGAAGAGGAGAAGGAGAGCGAGAAAGAGAAGGAGAGAGAGGGCAGGAAGAGAGGAGAGGCCTGACAGCTCTCTGAAGTGAAGTGGGGGAGGCAGTTATATCCAGGAGTGGTGGTGGTTGGGAGGGGGTCTCACATAAGAGATGCCTCCTTCATGCTGTTCCTCTCACTTGGCAACCCATCCCCCGTGCTCTCTACTTTTCTTCAAAACTCTTTTTTTGCTATCTAGTCTCTTTATGCCCCCCTCCATGTGTTTTTTTTTACCTTCATCTTTTTCATCCCTGAATGTCCTGCTCACTCTTTATTCTGTACGTTTTCCTTCCACATATATTTTTAGCGTCCAAGACAGGAATTGTGGGTAAACTGCTGGAGCAGAGATAAGCCTGGCCAAAGTCTGTCTTTCAATACCCATTATCCCCCGTCTTTTCTCCCTCTCTCCTTTGTTTCATCATCTGTCTTTCTCCGCTCTCTGCTTATTAACAGCCCTCCCCCGACTTTTTTCATTTCGCCAATGCATCACCTGCATTGTCTGCGTAAAAGTCTGACAGAAGGTTGATCGGACTTAATAGGATATGCACAATAGTCACTTGGTTTGATGTTGTTCCTCAGAAGTGTTGCAAAGGAAGATTCCTTGCAGCTGGTGGAGGTTGTGGATCACAAACAACTAACCCCATAAACACTTCATGTGGATAAGTGATTCAAAACTTCTGAACTTTAACCAAAGCATTCCCCTGATGGATCTCAGTTTATCAGTCTTTTAAAATCTTCTCTGAAAGCAGGCTTAGACATCAAAAAGTCACCAGCTATTGATGTGGTTTCTCTTTACAGGTGTACAGGCTTGTAAATATATACATCACAGATACTTGATTCTATCCTAGGAATTAACGTCTGTGTCTGGTGATCCGATCACAAGTGGTCAGCTGAGACAAATTGCTGTTTGCATTAGGTATATTGACATGCGTCTCAAATGCACCTCCAGTGACCAGCTGTAATCTTATATAGTGGAGGAGGATCTCTGATAAGAGGGCTAAGTACATCGCTCATTTTGCAAATGTGTTATTGCAAAATGAAAATGAAATACTAACCCTAATGTCGCTTTATACTCATAAGACACCAAGTAAAAAACAAGTACACTTCCATAATGTAATTAAAGTGCTCTATTTTCTTGCATTAATTTTGTACTTAATATACTAAAATGATTCTTTAATACTTCTTGAGATAAGCTTAAGTTCATCTAAGTGTACTCAACTGTGCTATTTTGAGACACCATGAATATGAACTAAAATGCACTTTTAACATACTATCTTTGTATATCTATGTATTTAGGTACCACTTGTAGCATACTTTGAGTGTACTATTGTTTGAAAGATGGTTTCAAGTGTGTTACAAGTGGTAACTAAATACACTTTTAAAAACAAAGGTAGTGTGCTAAAATTGCATTTTAGTTCATGGTCTCAAAGTAGCACGATTGAGTATACTAAGCACTGAAGAATAACAAAGTGTGTGAAAATAGAGCACTTTATTACATTATGGTGTCATTTTATTACGTGTACTTGCTCTTTACCTGGGAACTTCGATCTTCAGGAACACATATTGAGATATTTTTGATAAAATCCGAGAGCTCTCTGACCTTATTTAGACAGTACATATTCAAGTATAAGAAAGATAGCAAGAACATTAGTTCTCAAAAACTAGTTTATGTCAACAAGCTACCCTTTTTATGTGCAAGGGAAAAAATTACCTTATTCAACTACTTCTTCTCTTCTGTGTTAGACTATACTGTGCATCCCATTTCATATTAGAATAAACATTTTTGTTGTGAAAATGAAAGGTCTTATGGGTTTGGAAAGACATGAGGGTGAGTGATTAATAATGGATTTTTGGTCGAACTGTCCCAACAATAAAAAAATCGCCAAACTTACTCATCTTTCATGCCGCCCCAAAAGTGTATGATAAGCTCAAACAAAGCTGTTCATAAAAAAAAATATTTCTTTGAGTTCATAATAAAGCAAGTGGCCCTTAAAAGTTAATACTTCAGAAACCATCCAAAGTGTGTTGTTTCATTGATTCATCAGTGTGAACCCAACTGATAAATCAGTGTGCTGATAAAACAGTTGTTTGTGTGGTACATTATTTGTTTGTCACTGGCAATAATGTTTATAAATGTGTGCGTGTTCTTGTGCCTCATTTATTAAGCGTGCATAAATGAGGCATGACTGGTGATACTTTATATATTAATGACATTAATTAGGACATTCATTTATAAGGCCTAGAGCTAAAAACAATAATTTGCGCTAGATCATGATCATTTGCGATGTATAGATATTACACCTGAAAGAGAGGCATACGCATATCAGAGAAATGATTGTAAGATCAAATTTGGGATGGCTTCTGCGCAAGATTTTATAAACAAGGCCCCAGATCTTTCAATCGGATGGTTATTTTTAAAAAGTTTTGTTTCAGTGAAATAATCGATTGACAGCTGTCAGGGACGTTTTGTGATGGATTAGCGTTTAGCTACAAATGCAATGTGATCACATGAATCATGATCTTATGTTAATACCAGGTGTAACCGGGTCTTTGTGTCATCACCTTATCTTGTAGTAACATGACTCCTCCATCTGTTTCAGAGTCTGTCGCCTGCAAACACTGATCTGTCTTGCCTCGGCACGACAGGAGAGGGGATAAGCTCACGCTGGTCCACGCTGTCCTGGGACATCCCGTCTGATCTGCTGTCCTCTCCCACTCCAGACTTCCCTGGCACAACACCGCTTGACTGCGACTCTAGACCCAGCTCAGGTGCTTGTACTTCAAATTCTGCAATAATAAAGAGCAGCTAAGAATGTCTTAGTGTGGATACTTGAACCTGTTGCAATGACCTCTTTGAAGCATCTCTCGTCGACATGCTTCTCTAAAGCTCCTTTTTTCACGAAGAAGAATTGTGTGATTATTCATTGTTCCACAGTATTGTTTCCCTTTTTAGTATTTGGCATTTGGAGCATTATATAATTATTTAGTCACAGTTGGTTATTCTTGGTATTGTATTTTATTCAGCAGTGTTAGTCAAAACCCGGTATGAAAAGATGACTAATACGAAACCTTAAAAAAAACAAAAGGTTTATGAACACTGACTGGTAACTAGGGGAAGGAAAGACACCCAAAGAAGAAAATCTTATATGAAGTGTTTGCCTAGATTTGTCGTGTGGAATATCCAGAGAGGCAATAAATAATATATTCAGAAATAATACATCCCAGATCAAAATATCAAATGTTTTAACAGTGCCACAAAAACACAAATGGATCTCTTACGCTAGAATAGGAGAACATCGAAAGCATAAAACACTTTGTGATTAGATTAACCATACACAACAAAATGAAACCATTTTGGATGAACTATGTAGAGATTCCTGAATCAGTCGAACTATTTGAAATACCTAAATAAAAAGCGGTTATCCTTTAAGCCCTTCCTGAGGAATGAGCACTGCATGAAATAGTAATGCATTTCACACAAGTGTATGACTCACAGCTTGGATAGCCTGGGGCTCTGTTTGAAACAAATGATTCAGTGTTGACCTTTCAACTTCAACATGACACATAGTTTCTGTGTTTTTGGCAGTTCTCTTTTTACTTTGGCAAACATTAACCCTAGCTTTTTATGGCAAACCCATCATTTATATCATGTGTCACCCCTGAAGCACTTCTCCCCCTTACGCTCTTAACTTCATCTATCATTCTCTTGTCCGCAGGTTTTTACTCGGTCAGTGGGAGTTCTCTGTCAGACTCTTGTTACTCTGTATCCAGCGAAGCGGCTCCTGGAGGGTCAGTGAAAGTTAACTGTAGGCCTCGTTCACTGGATCATAGTGCCACTCATTGGAGGGAGGCTGAATCTCATAGCACAGATTGTCCTGAGGGCACAGTGGAAAAACAAGAAAGAAGGCCCTTTTCTACTGGTATGACTACATTAACTGAAAAACATGTTTGAGTAATATTTCATTCAAAACCCAAATTAAGAACTTAAACCTATTCACATAAGCATTTATAGAAAAAGTTTGAAATACTTATACATTATGGTAGGATTTGTTGTTTATTTGCATTTTTTTTTACCAAAAAAAGCTTGTAAAATAGTGAGCATTTAATGAGAATCAATACTTGCTAGTAATAGGAAGTCAAAAATAAATTTACAGATCTTTTTTCTGTATGCATAATTATTATATACAGTAATAATAATTTTGTTGAGAATGTAAAAGATAAATAAAACAAATGCTCATTTTTATGCAATATTTAAAAATATATATTTTTTTAATCAATTGCTGTTCTTAATTTGATGCTGTTTCCTAATTCAAATCTTTAAATAAATTATTGTGTATTAGAGAAAAATGTAAATAATAACTTTTTTTTTATTTATGAACAGGGGATCTTGAGCTCAATAGCCTTATGTTCCTGACAGACCTTTGTTCCAGTTTGGGAGGAATTCACCCTGGCTCTCTAGTACCCTCGTCCAACTCCAGTCCACAGCTTCAGCTGGACCCTAAATTTTGCTCTGACCTAGTTTCTCGGAAGACAAAAGAGGTGTACCCTTACCCTAGTCCACTTCATGCTGTGGCCCTCCAGAGCCCCCTGTTCACCACCTGCCAGGAACCTTCCCCCACCCGCCTCTCCCCCAGTCCAGAGAGCGAGCAGCCTGTGGAGCCAGGGCTTGAGCAACCTCCTGACAAGGGCCAACCCCCAGCCTCTCCTTCCTTTACTCAGCTGGAGCAATACATCAACAGATTAGTCCATCAGCATCACTGCAGGGTGGCCGCTGAAACTTCCAGTCGTGGACCCCTAATAAACATCGCAGGTATTGGTTATGAGGGGATTCACCCAAGAAGTGCTTCCTCCTCCAGCCTGACTGGAGGTAATGTTACTCCTTGCAAGTCCCTCCTGGGCAATTCAGCGAGGGTCAGCCTCAGCAGTATTGGGAAACGCGCAAGTCGCAATTCCATCAACCTTGGAAACTTGCCCTCCGTGACAGGGGAAGATTTCAACATCAGCTTCCACTTAAATCTGAATTTGAACCTGAATCCAAACCTGAACAAGACTTTGGGTGTTGATGCTAAAAATTTAAAGGAAGAGGTCTCAGGATCATGTGGGCATCTCTCCGCCAGTATAGTGACTCCAACTGCTTCTCCTTCCTCTTCAACGTCCACCATCACCAGCACCCCAAACTGGAGCAGGAGACCAAGGATCTCCACCTGCCCTTCCTCTGTGAACAACCGGGGGTCTCTGGAGATAACCGGAAAGAGCTTTGGGCAAATGGGATTCTCCAAGTCATTAGACTGGAGTGGAGCCTCAAGGGAAGAGGCAGAGGGTTGTCCTCCAACCAAAGCTTCAGACAGCCCTCCCAAACTTAATGAGGACTCTGCAGTTGTATGTGAAATCTCTCGCGTATCTGGCCTGCCGAGATCTGTAGTTCTTGGCTTGATGGAAGAGGGGATGGAGTTGGATGCCGAATGTTTTAGGAGCGAACGAGAAAGAGGCGTGGGGTCTGCCTCCCCGAGTAACGTTCCTACCCTGCACTCCTCCCGCTCATCATTTCAGCACCCATTTGGATTAGATCGAACTAATCTGACACCAGCATCAAACCCCTGGGCAAGTGCAGGCACTGGACAGGATTACATATCTCAACAGCATCGCCTACAAGTTTCACACTCGGATTGCCATTCAGCATTGACGTCACAGTCAGGTAGCCCTCATTCGGACCATTCTGGTCCCACTCCTACTCGTTCTTCTCCCATTCTGCCTTTCCCACATAATCAGTCAGACTCTGCCTCCTCTCCGGGTTCTTCCCACACCAGAGTCCACTCTCCTCCTCGGCTACTCTCAAATTCACCCTTCACTCCAGCCCAGCTTTCAGTATTTCGTCGTGACTCCCCATCTCAATGCTCTCTTCCACGCTTTCATCCATGCAGTTCCCCACTGGAGGGTCCCATTCGGCCTCGTGGAGGTTCCCTAAGGCAGAATGCGGGAGCTGGGTGGAGGCCTCAAGAAAGAGGGTGGAGGAGGAGTGGGGATGGAGAGCGGCTCTATCAGGGCAAACATGCCTCAAGAGAACTTATTCGAGCATCCACTGTTAGTAGCTATTCGGGTAGGGACTATGGCACCGGATGGGAGGATGAAATGAGCACTGAAACGCCTAAAAAGGCTGGAAAGTTTTGGAAGGGGTTCGAAACACGTTTTTGGGGACGAGAGGAGGAGGAGGAGGAGCGAGATGAGAGAGCCGGAGGTTTTGGTTGGAGGCACACCTCGTTGAAAGAAACATCTTCCAGTAGGCAAGATCATAGGGGGAACAATTCGAAAAAGAAAGGTACAAGTTGGGACAGTCGCAGTTCCAGCCTCCGGTTGTCCAGGCGAGCGTTATTTCGAAGCGAGTCTCAGGGAATTCTTGAGCCACATTCTCAGAAACGGGAAAGCAATCAGTGGCGTTCCTCGTTCGAGATCAGCCGTGCAGGACGGGGCTCTGAACGTGCTCGCAATCTTGTGAGGAAGGAGAAACATCACTCTTCAACTGCCAGTCTTTTCCATCTCTCTCGCTCCCAGAGCCTGGAGGGAAGCAGTCACTCGCTTTCTCCTCTTTCATCTCCATCGCTCTCGCCCTCGCCTCCCCCATCGGCTCCTCTCACCCGTTCCAGATCATTCCGCGACCTTGGAAGGAAAGTGTTTGGCTCTATGAGGTCCCTCAGTTTCAATAAAAACCACAAGTCGAAAAAGAAAGATTAGTATAAACATTTCAAAATGGTAGAAGCCAACTTTTTTGAACGTACGATTTTCTCGCTTTCTGCTTGTTTAGGTGCTTCTGCATGCCATGCTGTGCTGTGTCTATGTGCACTCTTATGGTCATAGTGGTGCTGGTGTTGTTTTTACTATGAACACATGCTTAAAAAAGCACTCTAAGGTATATGCTGACCAAATACAAAAATAAAATGTTGTTTGAACTTATGCTCAGGACTTTGAAAAAAAAAAAGAAGTTGAAATGATTGTGAAGTGCTGAAACTGATGAAAAGTCAATAAAAGAATTTCCCATTTAAAAAGTCCTTACTGACTTGCTTGGCACTGACTGCATATGTTGTGACTGCTGAGTGAAGTGTTTTATAGTACAATAGGATTACATGAGAGCTCACGTGTAAAAATCTGCTGTCATAGACCTACAATAAATGTCTTATCGCAGCATTTCCATAATCATATTAGCATAATCCATTAACAATCAGCACAACAGCTTTTGAGCATTCTGTTTCAAATGGCAAATAAATCATACATTGAGTACTTTCAAAAATATTTATTAGGACGAGTAAACAAAAAGGCGAGATTCATCTGATTCTGAAACAAAAATACAGATACATAAAGAAACTGAATGCAAAACAGAATCAGGCAGTGTAGACAGCGCATTAGCCATACAAGACCAGAGTACAATGCATTTTAAGTGCATTATAATTCTCGTTCAAGCTGCCACATTACACCAGATTTCAGCGATACATTCAGTCCTTTTACTGGACCTTCAACACCAGTAAATGCCATGTGCAGCGAATTATCCATGCCCTGAAGCAAAACATCCCACTTTCTTCCTGGTGACGTCAGCTCAAGCTTCATTTAACTTGATGTATGTTCCTGCTGAGACATGTATTTGTCCATTTAGACCAATTTCTGGGTCTTCTCCTCTGCTAACTGCTCCTCACTCTGTTTCTGCTTGCTGAACATGCCTTTGTACAGCGCCTTCTCTTTCTGATAGTCTTGGCTGACCCTCTCCTCCACTCGCTGCAGCTGTTTCTTTACATCAGGATCTGAGAAATAGAGAACGGGATGATATGAATGCCTCATTATTTCTAATCTGACATGAACTTTGAATGCAGACGTGAAACAGCAGTTCAGTTGAAAAGCTGCAGAGGCGTTTGATCCTGCTAACTTTTAAGAAAAATGGATCAATCCACAAAATGTAATAAAACTGCATTATGTAACAGGCCCCTGTACACTGTATTCTCTTATGAAAATTGTAAATAAAAATCTCTGGCAGCATATTAAATTAGACCAGTAGTTCCCAACCTTTATCTCTGGGGATTTTTTTTAATGTCATGTTTCTGACACCTTTTTTATACACACATTTTTTATTTAACAGGACAAGCAAACTTGTGAAAATACATCAAAATCAACAGATACACCAAAATAAATAAGCCTGTAGAATACTGTGTAAAATTAGTTCATTAACCTGTCAAATGACCAGCCCAGTAATATTTATTGGGAACCCTGTGTCTGGCTTTTTTCAGCAAGCAGTGTAAAATCAAATCATATGACTATCATTACACACTTTCAATCTGAAATGTTTCTCTTTTTCTGTGTGTGCGTTTACCACAGGACACACAGAACACATTCTTGCATTTAAATATAGCTGAAGGAATGGAAGAGAATGCAGGGGTCTTGTGACATGTTTTTAAACTATTTTTAACTTGACTTTGCTCATGGCATGCCACACTGAAAAATAGCTAGACAAAAGCAAATATCTGCCACACACTGAACAAGATAATTAAAATACTATGTACGCAGAACACAGTAAGTGAACGACCGACTGCTCTTTAGATTTTTTTTTTTTCTCAGCATGTTTATATCATAAAGGTAATTTAACAAACCGAATCTAGTAAATCAATTAGTGGCCCTAACTCAGGTTGGTAACCTCTAGCGACCATGGAAAGGTGGGATGTGGTTGGTTTTTACCGTTGGGTTTCCCCCTGCTGGCCTGTGTGAGGTAATGTCGAGCAGTCTGAGCATCACCCAGTTCTAATGAGGCCACTCCAGCTCTGTAGAGGGCCTTAATGTCACCTGACCTCCACTGGAGCACTTTCAGACTGTATTCTAACACACGGCCATAGTCCACCATCTCTCGCTGCAACAGACACGCTGTGAAACACACAAACAGGTAAAGAAGAGAATGCTTCCCGAGATTAGATTTACAATTATACTAATGAAAAATTTTATCATCTGTAAGATTTTTGAAAGAAGTCTCATCACTAAAAAACTAAGCAAAAACAGTGATTTTGTGAAATACTATTAAAACATCAAATAAAAATGTAGAGTGTAATTTATTCCTGTGAAGGCAAGCTGCATGCTTACGTATTTTTTTTCTTGAAGAATAGAAAGCTAAAAGGAATATATTTTAAATTAGTCAAAAAACTAAATTTTGTAAGATTATAAATCCATTTCCTGTTCCTTTTTGAGTTTAGTGTGTCCTTGCTGAATACCAGTATTAAGTTCTTTCAAAAGACCACGAACTTTTGCATGGCAGTGTTCAATAAAGCAAGACCTACATCAAGGACAAAGTTCACAAGATTGTATTTCCTGTTTCTCATATTATTAACTGCTATGGTTAGAGGTTTTAATGTGATCAGTGAGATGAGACGCCAGCAAATAAAAGGATCCTAGTCATGGGGGTAAAATAGATGGTTTTGCTGAGTTTAACAAAAATGAAGGGGCTTGGTTTAGAGGTTTTAAACCAAAATGAAATGGTATTAATCCAAACGGTATGACAATACATGACACATAAGAATACCGGCCAATGATGATACCTAGCCTAGCCTGACTACTAAGAAACTGTTGCTATAAGCATGCTTAAAAACTGCCTGCAAAGCGAGTACACTTAATTCAGTATCTCACACCTCAACAGTGTAAGAAATACAAACCCGCTAAATTGTTATAGCAATCTACTTGAGTGCTCCTCAGCAGGTCCTCCTGCTCCTGGCTCAGTTTAGGCACCTGAGCCCCAAACCCTTGCAGGGCAGAGGTCACATCGGAGTCCAGGCCACGGAGAACGAGCAAAGCACGATGATAACGCCCAATGGCACTGCGCACATTTTTCTCCCGGTAGAAAGCATTCCCCTCAGTCTTTAATCGAACTGCATCCTGGAGCTGCGACTCCAGACGGGAACCAGATGATCCTCCAGTGGCTCCCAAACATGACGACGCACCTTCGTCCCCCGCAGTAGGACCTAAAACCTGCCACACATAACCAAAATAAGAGCTGACCACACAGAACTACTGCTTTATTAACCCTAGATGTAGCTAGAGCATCTGCACCAGCAGATCAGTCTGGCAGTTCATTATATCCTGGTTTTAGGAGATCCAGAAAGGTCTCCCATCCTGGAAAAGCCAGTGAATATCTGGTATTCCAGTATGACCAGGTGAGAAGTCCCCTAGTTCCTTCTCAAACTATAAACAGACAGGCAAACCATCACCAGCAAAACACACTAAAACTGTTTTCCCCAACAGATCACTCATCACTTCCATGTCCATTCATTAGGTGTGTAGCTGACAGTTTTAAACGCTTAATAGTAAATAACGCGCTCATGAAATCTAAGTACATATAACAGAATTCACATCAAAAAAGCCTTAACTTTTTGAAACTAAAACACATTACGATGAATGTGAACTGCGCCCAGCACAGCAATGCAGCCTCGCCTAGCCTTTATCACGTAGAAAAAGAAACAACACGCCAAGCGACTTTTTTTTTTTTTTTTTACCTTTTCGTCCATTGCGTTTAAAGCTTTAAAAGGCTCGCAGTCTGCTTAGAAGCCAGTTTAACGGAGAAAATATTGTTGGGACGCTAAAGAAACAAATCTTTGACACTCTTCTTCGTGGTTGTTATGGTTGCTGCGTTGCTTTTGACAATACTACCTCCTATCGGTAGAATATTAATAGCGCAAACTCACAATTTACATGATCTATTGCAAATACATGTAGCGCATACATCTCTAAAAACGAACGAACTGTTGATTTAAAAATACAAACACACACAATAAAAGCATAAATATATGAAAGTAGTTTAAAGAAAAAATTTATTATTAAATACATTAATCTATTAGTTTCAACTAAAAAAAGAGTAGAATTTTTTAAATTGTGAGACATAAAATGCTCGAAAGCATCAAAAGCTTTTATATATTTTTATATATTTATTTATTTATTTATTATTTTTTCTACTGGTAGCAGCAACCAGGATAGCGTTTGATTTTATTGATCGTTTTTGCATGATGGATGACCCATTTTCATCACAACGCAGCGCTGATCCACTGACCGAATTAAGCTTTATGGGTGTGGCGCTGCCTCTGTCACGGAAAAACCCAACCCTCGCTTTTTAATTTTTATTTTAATTAAACGCGAATTAAACATTTAAATCAAACGGAATCAATTGCAGGCATGTTTGATGTGAAATATGCAGTCTGTGGCGCAGCTCCAGAGTCGCGCGCGCGCGCGCTCGAGGCTCGTGAGAGCGCGTCAGAGGTCAGGCGGCGCGGAACCGTTGTGTAACGAGCAGCGTCCCGCCGCCGGAGGGAGGAGTCCCAAACACGCTGGAAAATTCCACTTAGCGTGTGCGCTTTAAATTTGTAGCCACACCGTGAAAAACAAACGCCGAGATTGCGGCAGGTGAGTTCGTCTACACTCCTCTAGCGCCGGCTGAGACTGATCTTCGGGAACATGGAGCTGGATCGGCGGCTGCTGCTGGCTCACTGCGCCGCGCACGCCCTGTCCGTTATAGCGGGGCTGTTGGTGGTGGTGCCGCTCGCTCTGAACGGATCCGCTTTCAAGGGAAGGTGCGCGCTGTTTAGTCAGGGCTTCTGGCGGACGGAGAACCTGACGCTGGGCGAGGGAGAGTCCAGGGAGGTCACTCATTTGGTGCTGCAACAATGGGGTCCTTTAGCGGCGTGCCAGTTCGCCACATTTGTCGGTGTTTTCACCGTGCTGTACGGCGCCGTTCAGGGCTGGAGGAGCCTGTTCTACCTCCATCGGCGGCACGACGAGTAAGTCCAATAATATGACACGAAACTTGAATAATTGCCATTTAAACGTTGTATTACGTACGTAAAACGTATGCATCATAGGTAATACTTATGCAATAGCCGTATTTTATCAACAACATTAAAATATGATATGAATTTGAAAATGTGTGTATATATTATATATTTCACTTTTTTGTAGTTGTACAATATATATGTAACATAAGCAATTACATAAATATATATTGTAGGTATATTAGTCAGCTATTTAATATTTTAATAAACAAATTCATAAAATTCAGTTTAATATTTAACAAAATGTTAATATAAATAAATATATATATATTTATAACATTTTCAGCATAGTCTGCTTAGAAGCCAGTTTAATAAGAAAATATTGTTGGGACGCTCAGAATTATTTATATATATAATATTTTTAATTATATATTGTTATATTATAAATATAATTTATATATATATATATATATATATATACTATATATATATATATTATATAATTAATAATAATAATAGTTAACATTTTGTGTTAAATATTAAACAGAATTTTATGAATTTGTTTATTACAATATTAATATAGCTGACTAATATACCTACAATATATATATATATAATAATAATATATTTTTATATATATATATATATATATATATATATATATATATATATATCTATATATATATATATATATTTCTTTTTACACTTTCACTTCTTTTTATTAAGTAAAAAATTTCACATTTTCCATAAATATGTACTATATCTTTTGTAACATATTTGCTATTGTTGTATTTTAATTTTATATAGAAATTGGTGCGAACCACCTGCTTGATCCGTTGGTATTCATTTTCCCTCCCTTTCCCGCAGCACACTCTTTTCTGCCTTCCTCACGCTGCTGCTGAGTCTGTGTGTGCTCTTCCTCTCCGGAGGGGCAAGTATTACTCTCACCCTGGGCCTGGTGTCCTGGTGCAACACTGTTACAGACCATAACTCCAGACCCTACAGGTACACAAAGCTTGAAATCTATACGCCGATGGGAAAATTGTTTGTGTAGCATTTTACGCGATGCATATAGTTTCAGAGCAGCATTAGAGACTTGATTATGATCCAAAATTATAAAAAGCATGCTGTATTCATATTTAATAAAATGTATAGGCTACTGATGAATACATGTTTAACGGATGAAATGCATAATGTTGTCACATGTTGATGTATTGAGTGCTTGTATCTGTCTCTGCAGTTGTGCTGAGTCACAGTCTGTTCCTCTGTATCTGGACGTTGAGACATCCTCTTTCTACTCTGAGCTCAACTGTGCACAGGTAAAAGAGCAATTGAAGTAACTTGCATTTCATTGTGAGTTCAACACAACACGCATATTTACACGGAAAGGCATTATTGTAAGCATCTCTCTTTGCAGATCTCTCTGTGGTGCGTAACGGCTCTGTGGTTGGCTCACTCTATTTTGTCTTTCCTGAGGCTCTATCATTCCCACAGTCAGCAAATCAGCCGGCCGTGTTTATCCAGGGAGAAGGAACTCCTCCTGGGCCAAACTCAAGTGGAGTGTCCCATTCATCATCCAAAACCACACTCGCACCCTTCACACGCTCCCAGTGTTTTTATTTAATGACACAGTGTTCATAGAAGTTGCACTTGGTTGATCGAAGGCCAGTTTTATTGATTGGAAAGACTGGTCCAAGATTAGCGTAGAAGTGAAGTAACTTCTAAACTAAACAGACAATCCCGATGATTCTCTTGCATGTTACACCTCATGAATCGGAGTTAGCCTTGGTTTTGTTTTATCTATTTGTGACTTTTTATGCATTTGTTAACAAGTTTTTGTCATGTAGCTTAGACAATGACATACAATTATGTGTGCACCCATTTATAACTTTGCCATAACAAATGTCAAAGGATTCTTAAATATGTATGATATATTGCACTATTAATGCATTGCTCTTGCATATGCAAGGTAACGTCTAACTTTATATGTTCAGCCATATAATGTGAATTTTAAGTGAATGGGAAGGAAAGACTAGCCCGTTGCATGTGCTGAAGTCTGACCCATGCTTGTTTTGTACAGTGAATGTATACGTGTGCAGCGTGACTGTCTGCAGAGCCAGTGGTACTGTCACTCAAACCAGACGTTCTCTTTCTAACCCAGTGAAGGCTTCTTATATGAAGCTGTTTGCGTTGATGCAACCTCCAGATTCAGAATCCATATTTGCTGGATATTGCATCGTGTAATTTATGTGATGGAAATTTAAAGACAAGGAGACGCTGTAAAAAAAACCATGAGATGGAAAGTCAAGAATGTTGCTTATCCTTTCTGAATCCTGAACCTTTGACCTGGAGGATTGTTGTGAAACACAAACAGTTGAATAAGAAACGAGGGAGATGAGAGAGAAATGTTCACTTATGGTTTGGAAATGTGATGATGCTTTTTTTTTTTTTTTTTTTTACTGCTGTGTGTATCCATTATGTCCTATTTATAAGCTCTTTTCACTTGAGTAAATGGAAAAAGAAAATGGTCTTGATCTTAAGTTACTCAACTTTGTGTGTGTGTGTGTGTGTGTGTGTGTATATATATATATATATATATATATATATATATATATACATACATACATACATACATACACACGACAATTATTTAAACTCAAATGACAAAAGAAATACATTAATCAAAATTGTTATTAAACAAATCAATTAAGTGTTACAAAGATTCATTGTTTAAATAAACCAGTCTCAGAAATAGTACAATTTTCAAACATATATTTGTGTCAATATTGCAATATAAATAGTTTTAAAATGTTAATACTTAAGAACTAAAGCTTTGTACAAGTACACATAAAAACAAGAAATTATTTTTTTTCCCCAGGTATTTGGAAAATATTAAGTGTGACATGCAAATAAACTATTCATTGCAATTACATTTTCATTAAAGTGCATTCACTGACCATATAATAGAACGATTTAAAATGTAAAGTTGCACCTCTATTCTTATTACATATATTTAGTCTGATCAACGTTAATATGCTTATTAATATATAAAATCATGTAATATAAGGCCTTGTTTCCTCCCTGTCATAGTGTCAGTAAAATGGTAAATACTGTAATTATTACTTCATCAGCTGTTTCTATAAAACTGATAAATGGCTCAGCAGGTAAGGGAACGGTTAGCTGGTTACTATTGCTCAGAATGCATTTTCCTCCTCAATACTGTTTGCACCTGTTATGCTACATGTCCTTGGCAATCTTAGACAGCTGATTAAACCTCTCTGTCTTTCATCACAGTCCCTTGTTGTAAGTCAGCACCTTGCAATCCGTTGCCATGGCAATTTCCGGCTCAAGGTGAGATGCCTCGATCTGCGAGGAGCAAAGAATGATTAGCAAGCAATTCCCCGCTAAAATATTTATTATTCAAAACGCATACACACACGAAAAGATTAATGGCAAGAGGTCGACAGACAAAATTAAACCTGCTGCAGCAATTGTTTGGGGGAAGTGATGCAGGTGTTGCTACAGTACCTCTGACATCTGTGGGAAGAGACTGATAGCCAGCGGCAAGGACAGACCAAAGACTGCCAGACATACTAAACTGTGCACAGGCAGCATCATCCTGCGATGGGCCTGCATCAGAGGAAGCCTGGCGGAGCACAGCAACAACAGTTATTTAAAGAAATAAAATAAACACAGTACTACAGTACAAGCATTACATTATACTTAGTAATAATTCATTCTGATTTACAAATGGTATTAAATGCAAGTGAAGAAAAAGTAAATCCATACTTTTCCAAGAAGGCCATTATGATCGGTGGAAGGACAAAGATTGGCAGTGGCAGGGCTACTCGTGTTAGTGCTGTCTCTATCAGTGCCTGAAAGGAAAAAAAATAATTAATTTAAGATTATAAGGCTAGTATAAGGATAGTAAGAATACATTTTAGTTATTATGGCTACTTTTCTACTTGCATTGATTTGAAAAAAAAACAGCACAAAAAAGCTATCAACAAATGGAACTGTGGAATCTCAACTGTATAACTAACATACGTACATGTTTGGCAGCTATCCGTGAGGACCCCACTACGTTCCCGTTGTTGTCTAACACATCGATCCCCTCAGACAGCTCATTGTGTCTCATCAGAGCTACGTTACAGATGTTCGCACTGGCTGAGAAGAAAAAAAAAAAAACAATCTTAATGTTGACCTTCCATGTCAAACAAAACATAACATCCAGTTTCTGTCATTTGTTCATCAATATAAATCAACCACATGGATAAGCAAATAATAATAACAACATGACACAATATTCATTTAATATGTCTCAATTAATTTGCAGTTGAATCTAAAATTTACATGATTAAAATAAATCAGTTTTTTGTTTACCACAGTAATAGACACCAGCCCTTTAACAGCTTTATTTGAGGTTCGTCCAGAGAATGTTTAACTGACAGCTTCAAGGAGAGATAACACTGCACTTTGCACATCTCTTCTAACCTATCAGTAACAGCAACATGATTATATACTTTGTATATATAGCATTTACTACATTTTTATTCCCCCCCCCTAATTTTGTAACAGTTTGATTCTTGAATTGTGTACCACATTTGTTTTTCTTATACATAAAAAAAAAATGAACATAAAACAATAATTCTGTCCTGGATAAATATCCAGGATTCACTTGCTGTTTCTACTAAAATATCAAGCAGCTGTATCAGCTATATTAATAGGAAATAGCTTGAACATCAAATCAGCATATGAAAGTAAAGTAATGGCTGCTGAAAATAATTACAGGAAACAAATTACACTTTAAAATACATTACAACTCTGAATTCAATTGTATTGATATTTCACAATACTGCTAGTTTGTTGTATCTAGTTTTGCTGATCGGATGAATCAACTGCGATTAAAACAAATTTTACTGACCCCAAACTTTTGACCAGTGTGTGTTATGTGTTATTCTTTCACACTGACAGCAGGGGGAGCTTCGTGCAATGCAGAGCGTAGGACTGCTGAGTCCAGCAAAAAGCTTGATGTATGGAAGAACATACCTACAGCAGGGAAAGGGATGAACCTCTGTATGAACAGTCTGGTGGCAGGGTTAAATTTGCTGGATTTCTCGATGAGTACATTCAGTCCCACCTACAGTAAGACAGAAGATTACTGGAGAATTTAAATGGTAGCACATTAAAACAAATAGGGGTATTGTATTGTTTAAACATTATTTTCATATCAAACGTGGAACACTGGAGCAAACATTTACGCACAACTCGTTTACATTATAAATCACACCAATCTCAAACAAAACTCGCTCATCGCTGACTTACTGCAATGGAAACGGCGCTGGTGACAGCTCCCACGTATCCCTGAAAAAACTTTGAGGTTGGTGTTGGCTAAAGATAAAATTGGGGGGGAAAGAAAACATTTATCAACATCCAGGTGTAGCAAATGTACCACAGACCGCTGTGCAACAAAAAAAAAAAACACTTTGAGGTTGTGAACCAGAGTCAGATGCAGAACAGACGTCTGGCCCTGAGGACACAGCAATAATCATTCAGACGGAATCGAGAAGAGCAAACGCTTCACTGAATGACCATCTGCAGCCGAAACGCAATAGTTAAACCTCACAACTTGACCTGAATCAAAAGAGCATTTCAGACCGTACCTTCGTGGCATTGCGGTTGGCGTAGTTCACACAAGCGTTGTGACTCTGGTTGAGCCACTGCAGAAGAGAAACTCTCAATTAGCTTGAACTGTTGGTCGATTATTGTGGAATCACTCTGTCAGGTTTATTCGATTTTAAAGTCAGCCATAAAAAGTCAAATATGTAGGAAATATAATTAATTAAGACTACTTTAGTCTGATTGCGTAGTTCTAATTGTGAAACAGTGGCTGTTGGGATACTGACTAGGCAGTGTTTAGAATTCCTGGCACTGAGGCGCTCAAACGACGGGAACAAGCCACTTTACCTGCCAGAACACAGTAGAGGCCAAAGTCTGGTTTGGTAGGAGAAGACCAACAACCTGCGAAAAAAAAAAAAATTGACTTCTGATAACAATACAACATGCGACAACGCACTGGTTAATAATTCACACCTAGATCTAATAAAGCAAAGACTTATTGCAATGCAGATTTCAACAGCTCTCACGCTTAAAAGATTTGGACGTGTCAACACTGGATGCAAAATGATTAGGAAGGCTTCCATCTTCTCATATTTGCTCTGTCTGCGTGGTCTTCATTTAAATTTTTTTTTAATATAAGCAAACAGAACACTTACGATTGGCGTTCCAAACGGCACATAGCCTGTGAAACGCATCCAGACAAAAGAAAGAGCAACAATAAATTAGAACTCAGAAATCAGAACAGAGCAAAAATAACCTCTATGGCTCTCCTCGCCTCATTTGCATTTGTTTGAATATTTATTACTTTAATTTTAAACAGTGTTGGTATGGTGCAATTCTATTATTAATTTCATGGCATGACCAAACTGCTGCACACACGCATAACTAATCGCTGTAACACATCCAGAATAACATCTATAACATTCATTTTGCTGAAGTCTTAATTCCAGTTAAACTAACAAATAACAACAGAAAAGAAAATGGACTTTCGATATAATTGCAATGTCTATGTATGTTATTGTAAGATTTTTAGATGTTTTAAAATATTTGGCAATATGATTTATTCCTGAAATGTCAAAACTAAGTTTTCAGCAGCCATTACTTCAGTCTTCATTCTAATATGATCATTTTATATATAAAACCGGAATGAGACATCTGTGCTGCTTAAGACTTTGTGAAAACAAAATTCAGTCTTTGCTGGTAATTGATCGGTTTAATGTATCCTCAAAAAGGCTCCTGAATATGTATTCATTTTTGCATGCAGTGATCATTTTATATATATATTATTCAAATTCCTCTAATTCTCTCTATACTCTTACCTGACATACGGAAAGGCATGAAGATTTTTTCACCGGTATCAGGGTGAATGATGGCCTGAAAGGAGATGAGTCAGTGACTGTAATTCCAACCATTTTTTAAAAGTGACAGCGAACGACGAGCAAAGACTGACCTGCTTCACCTTCTGAGCCTCCCAGAGCTGAACACAAAACACAAGTCGTTATAAAGCGCTGCACCACATGCACTACATAAGCGTCATCGAAATCTGGTTCACCTGGTGATCTGTAATTCCTGGAGGAAGGTTCCCGTGCTTAAAATCATCCAGGAGTTTGATACATTCTTTTAAACGACTCTATGAAAATAAAACAGAATTCTGAAAGCATTACATAAAACTACAGGATACGACATTAAGTAGCTGATAATCAGCATTCGTTCTGTATAGATGTGACGTCCTTACAGTATATAAAAGAAAGAAAGATCATTGCAAGGTAAGAAGCAAAGAAGCTCACTGATTAATTTACCATAACACAGACAGGATTTTTTTCATACCTCCGTCACAAACAAAGTGGATGGGTCGATGATATCAATGAAATGTCTCAACCTGCCAAGAAATGTGCTCTGGGGAAGAAAAACACTCCTTCAGTTACACAAACTTGCATTCAAACCTATGAAGCAAACAGAACAACCTACTCACGGCACTATCCTAAACACGATTAAAACTTGCTGTTTATACCTTAAATTCTCAGGAGCTGTTCTAATTTTAGTTTAGAGATAGACCGAATTATTTTAGGGCTGCAATGACAACGCACTGACAGCTTGTGCAGAACGTTTTCAAAGGAGAGACGACTGCCTGCATCAACATTCCCACTGTCTCTGAACCCCAAGCAGCAATGCAAGCGCTTTTCTGAGAGCCAACTGTTTCAGAGGCCCGACGGTTGAGCATGCCAAGGGTTTATTTGGCAAGGAACACAACGTAAAAAAAAACCCAGCTTCAATCAACTGCATCTACACGATTTATCCAAGGGCAAGGCACACAATAGCTGAAATCCATTTTACCTTATATATATGGTGAAGAGAGCAAGAAAATCTGACTTTGCTCGGCTAATAATCCTATTTCTAGGCTACAGACACTTGCTTCAAAGCTGTTGCAGAGAGCCATGTGAGCGCATGTCTGCTGGAGAAGACTTGTTAATTATGCATGTGTTTCTGCTCCCCAGAGAATATGCAACACAGTTAGCAGAGATGGAGCAGGAAGAAAACATACACCCATACCCTTCAGATGCATTGATTTCACCTAAAAACAGCAGCAGTAAAAAAAAAAAAAAAAAAAAAAAAAGAACTGTCTGCATTTATCAAGTGCACTTGTGCTGGATTGTGCCATAAAAGCAATTCGATTTTGATTCAGAGAGAGCCGAGAATGATGATAAAGACAGGGACCGACCACAGGCAAAAGACAGTACATTAGCACATGTATTTTCACAAATATCTCGGACCAGCTTGTCCGCGGGGCAGTGATCTTTTGTTTGGTTTTATTCCCCGTGGACCCAATGCAGACTCATTTGGGCGACATATGGCATAATAATCAGATGAAATTCATGACTGCATCAAAAAGAACACTTAGCAAAGTATACCATTCGAATGCATTCAGAGACAATGTACGGTATACGAGCAGACTAACAAAGGAAAGGAAGATTATACCTTGCCATTCTGCCCTCTAAGATAATGGTAACATAAAGCTCTTTTCAAATGAAGTACTGCATTTATAATAATATCATACTGAGCATTTTTTTCAATTAATGTACATTGCAGTTGACAGTACGCTTCAATATAAGTTAAAGAGGCGCACTGAATAAGACTGCAAAACTGACACACGCTTTCAGTAACACTACAACTACAAATGTGCTCCTTTTTATATTTTAAAACATTAAAAAATAAACCAAATATATTTTAGAACATTAGGTATTCGTATATTTAGGTATATAAAAACCTGAATCTACTATATTTCTGTATTCACATTTTTTTTCTTGAAATTTTAAATAAGACCAGTCGTGACTGTCTATTGTTGTTCAGAACCAATATGGATATAGAAACGATATATCGAAACATTACCACAAACAAATTCCGAATGACCATCATTTATGACTGAATTCACAGTGTAAATAAACTGGTGATATTTTTGACTGAACGGATGTGAATGGGTTAATTAGGATGACCGCGGTGTTTCCATGGAGGCAACAGGACTTAAATAGATGGTCATTCAGAGAGATCTCACAGATAACACAATTATTTGCATTCGTCCAGCAAAAGCGGCTCTGTTTCAAAATGCAAAACTTGAATGCATAAGTTCGTCCAGCGTACAACGACGTTTATTTTAGAAACGACAATAAAACAAGCAAAAAAAAATTATGAACTTTGATAATGTCCCGCGAAATCGCTCCCACTCAATGCCATAATAAAAGTGATAAGTGACATCGCATTCAGCAGCTTTAAAAACCAAAACAATCCTGCCCTACTGGTTTCCTGTTATTTGCATGTAAAAAGAAAAGCTGTTGTGCACGCATCTAATGTTTTATGGGGTTTCTAATACAACGGTGCTACCAAAACCCTCTCTTACGCTCATCGCGAGAAATTGCATCGGCCAGTTATATTGCAATAAAGCAACGAGCAAAAGATACAACGCAAAAAAAAAGCGTGAGAAATGGGTGACTTTCGCAGTACAGTGCCGGAGCAAAGCAAAGGTATCTACACACATATGTTGTTTATCAACGCCCATCAAAGATGCCCAGACAAAGATGCACTTTAACATCGCGGCAAACTCTTTACCTGCTCGTAACGCGGTTTTCCCAGCTGAAACACCGGGCACGACGCAGATTCCGCCATCTCAGCAGCGCTGGAGTGATGTTAAATAATAAAAAGGTCCATGAGACGGAATTTGTAAGAATAGTCAACTCGGGTACGAAACTAGTGAAGCAATAGCTCGCAGGGGTTCATGGGAAGTGTAGTTTCCTGTTAAACTCAGGACAAAGCATAGCGCATTCCATCCCCACCCATTGCAATGACTAAAGTCTGAAAGATTTACATCACAATGTGTTTTTTTAATCTATGAACTTATTACAAATTCGAAGCGGAATAAAAAATGTGCATAAAAAAGATTACCATCTTTACACCACATAGACATTTAACCATGAAGTGAAATGAGCTATTCTGAAATCTCCTTTTTGTTAAAATGAGAGATATTGTGAGGGGTATTCAGATGAATATTCAGAATATCTTTTTTAATAGATGAGTCTTAAAATATTAAATATGTTCCACCCCAGTCCTAAACATGAGGATTATGTAATAAAAAGGTCACAGAAGGAGGAGCAGAAAAAAACATGTTCCCAAGAGTTAAAAATGACATTTCTTGAATCATTTATAAATAGTCGATCTTAAATAATCACATTTAGGGGGATGTAATTGTTTTTATAATTCACTATCAACTGTATACAACCATATAATAATCCTAAAAATATCAGACAAATGAGCTGTTAATTTGGTTTCAAACAATTACATTTTCTCTTTGTTGTTTCCTTCTTAAAACAGTGTAGGCTTTTAACACTGTGCCAGTTAAGCCTATAGTCAGGGCATATTCATTTAGGGAATATTTTAGGACATTATGTTTGTTCCACCAGAGATAATTAACCAAGAATGAAAATGAGCTTCCTCTATCCCCATAGGAATGGTTAAAGATCAGATTTGCATTACTGTGGCATATTCATGTTAAAACAGGCAAAATGTCATTGGCATTCGACACTGAGCCCAAACAATGCAAGCAGAGACACTGTCAGTGTGAGCTTTGATTCCCACAACATTAATATTTCATGAAACCCATCTGCACGATTTGCTGCTATTAAGAATCAGCTTACTGCAACATTTTATATATGCACTTTTTAGCAATGGTCTGAGTGATTTTTGTGATTTTTTTTGTATTACAATTTGGTCTAACGTTTACAAAGTGGGTTAAACGCAACTGAAGCACAATAAATTATCCTAAAAGTGCTCTAGTGCCATCCGGTGGCCATTCAATACATCACTACTCTGACTGTTCATGTAGATGAGAGAGAGATCCACCTACTTGTTCAGGTTTATATGTGAAGCACAGATACAAGTCATTTATGCAAAGAACTCAAACGAAAACACGACAGATGATTTTAAAACTTTATTTTCAAATAACTTTGAAAATGAAGCTGCTTGAAATAATTAGCAATAAATAAAAATACAAATAAAAAAAATACAAATGCGAATGTTGTCAAATAAATCCACAGAGGCACATTGAAAAATGGGAAATAAAAGGCAAAATGAATCAGCAACACTCTAGAATCACAGTGATACCTGGTTCTTTCCTGCAAAACCTGCTGAAACCCAAACTAAAAAAAAAAAAAAAAAGTTGTATGTATTTTATTTTAGAACGTATTTTTGGTGATACACAAAAATGATGCCTCGAGTCAACAACCCTGTACTTCCTTTACATCCAATACTAAGTCATAGAACTGATATCCTCTTTTGACAATCTTGTTTTTATCAGCCTAATAAATCAGGAAACATCAACCAAGAAAATACTGTATAATGAACAAAAGTCACACATAACTCTTTGAAAACAGAACAAAAACAATGGTATAAAACACAATCAGAACGAGTATCAAGAGAAAATGATAAAGCCACTCTTACACGACAAAAAGTTACAATGCAGTAAAACAAACAACAGCTCTTCCATAGTTTTTGTGTTTTAGAAAGCTGTGGCGTTTGCATATCACTAAATCTGCTACTTTAGCAATGATGTATGTGTACTGCAGTGCTAAGGCTTCATGGATATATTTTTAGTGTAGCATATATTATCTCAAGCTACGGATTAGCGGGTTGTATTGCATAGCTTACATGTTTGCAGAAACAAGTTCTGCTTTTGTGCGAGTGCTTGATGGAAGTGAGCATGCACTAATATCTGTTTCTATGAGGCATAGCTGACTGGCTCAAGCACAATGGTTTTGCATAATGCGTATTAAGGTGCTTTAAAAGCTATCAAGTAGTAAGATATTTATTTACATTTACATAATATTATCTAAAGCATTTTTTTTTACATCAACTTTAACACAAGGTGTAACAGACTACATATTATGTATTAAATATTACAGTTTTTAAATCTCTGGATTCACGTAACGTATTCGTTTTAATACCGTATCTATAAATCTGAAACACTATTTTCTTGAAATACTAAGATATGGAAGTTTGAGAAGTGTCCCGAGTTTTTGTTTTTGGTGTTATTTTAGAATTTTATTCCAAATACGTCCAATTATGAGGAAAAATTAGTGTTAAATTGTAGTCAATTAATAAAAGGCAGTGCTTTTTTACTCGCATTTGTGGATTTTTATAACTTTAGAGATAGTTTGTTTGGCATTTTGAATGCATCCAGATCCCAGACCGTATTTCCTATTACGAAAGTTAGCATATTTATGAGGAAGACATGTTCGTGTAGATTCTATGAATATTTACATCTACATGTGATCAACAAAATCTGATTGCACATATTATTATTATTATTATTTTTTTTTTTACTTTTAACCAGTGCCTTGTGCTCATAGCATGACCAGGAGTATGCTAAAACTCAACGACGGGATTGGGAAATCCAACGAGAAGCATGCAAAGCGCTATCGTGTCTACGTGAATCTGGCAGTTTTGAAATTTAATAAGAGCATCACAAATGGCTTTAGATCAATATGAGGTGTTCTCGGGACGGAGCAGGTCACTGTAGTCATTTTGGTCTGGCGCGTACCTGCAGCAAGGTCGGCGTCTGCTCCATGATGCGCACCAGCAGCTTGTCAATGTAGTCCTCCAGGTCTCTGACCTGAACCTTCATCTTCTTCAGTTCGGCCTCGCGTTTCTCCAATAACGCCACCTGCACTTCAGTTTCAGCCCGCTGCTTCTTGACGTCCATTTCCTGCTGAAGCAGCAGGGCTATCAGCTCCATGTTCGTCATGTTCTGGTACTGAGCCCGAGCCTCCATCAGAGCCAGCTGCACAGGAAACAGGTACAGTCACAAGAAGAACAGTAATGAGGTACTAGGTCATGTAGAGAACGATGAACCAGAACTACTTCATTAAACGCTTCAGCTGATCTTTGATCACTCATGCGTACTTGCATTATCTTTATAGTGCAATCAGCAAGTCCATATTCATTTTAATGAGACCCTAAATAACCTCTCAGATCAATACGCTTCTGTTAGCGTCTGCTTGTAGTCTGTTTGCTGATTTCACTTTTCCAGAACCTCGGTCAAAGCATGCCTTCCAGCTCTTTATAGGCGTTGTTTTCACCAATCGGCCTAAATTACACCTGTTTAAAGGGATAGTTCACCCAAAAATAAACTATCACTCCATCACCGTCACGTCACTGCAAACCCGTAAGAACCTTTGTTCATCTCTCTGGAAAATAAATTAGGATATTTTTCATGAATTCCAAGAGCACTCTGACCCTCTGAACAGTATAAGGACGAGACAAAACATTCACTTTTTGGGTGAACTATCCCTTTAAATAACGACAAACAGAAAATTGTGGAATCCACAGATCACCACATTTTAGAAAAGATTATAATTTACTTTCATGCATAAAGACCAATTTTACTAGGTAGTTTTATTGGATTTTTTTATATATATGTTTTAATGTAACAACAAAATGCTGTATTGAAGGAAATTATTAATATGAAAGAAATGCTGTACTTTAGGAATGCTATAAAATTTAAACATTGCTTACAGCACCTTTAAACTTCCAGTACCTGGTTTTTCTCATCCTCAGCAGTGGTTGGAGGCGCAGATCGTCCGGGGTTGATGGTGGACTTGAGTTTCTCCAGCACTGAGCGGCTTTCAGGTTTCTTCTCTCCTTGCAGAGTCGTGTTGGTCAAGGGTTTCACTGGGTGCGGACTGTACAATGGTGCAAAAAGGAGATCAATTAGGTTTTTAAATTTCACATATTACCTAGGGCATTGCATCATGGTTCAACTTGGTACTGTATAAGCATCTTTAACTTTAAGCCATTATTGAAGTCTCATGTTTATCACCATCCCGATGAGTTAATTAATATAACAAAGCCATAGCGCACAGTTGAGGAAGCAATGGTTAAAAGTTATGAAAAAAAAACCCAAAACAATTTTTATCACTAAGAGTTTCTTTTTTATATCTGAAGAGACTAGTTACCTTTCATTTAAGCAAAAACTTGTTTAGAGATCTTTTCTTAACGGTGTTGTTAATATTAACTAACACCTAAAACATATAACATTAAAATAATTACAATAAGGTGAAATAATTGTAAATAATACATAAAAAAACAAGTCTACATACTGAAATAAACTACAAAATGTAAAATATATTAGTGTTGTCAAACGATTAATGAAATAAGTTTTTTTTAAACATAATATATGTATTTGTACTGTGTATATTTATTATGTGTATATAAATACACGCATACAGTATATATTTTCCAAATATTTACATGTATATACATTTATATTCTTATTTCTATTATACATAAATATATAGTTTATAAACAACACACACACACACACACACAGTATACACATATTACGTAAACAAAGATATTTATTTTGAATGTGATTAATCTTTTGACAACATAAAAAAATACATTATATATATATATAGAACTAAAATTCTTTGGATAAATGAAAATTCCATGATGTCACCTCTGAAAGTTTTTTTCTGAAGTCTCAAGCTATTTAATATTTACTGTCTTACTGTTAAGCACACAGTAATATTTACAATTTACTTTCTAGGAGAAGCATTTTGAGAAGGATCTATATATTTGTCTCTCAGTCATCCCTCATACAGTCAACATCTCACATCAAACCTCTCATGATGCAAACCTCTAGATGCATACAATACAACTGACATCTAACTTTAGTTGACTCTACGAAGGAATATGTGTTGCTGCTAAATTAGAATGAAGGCTGAAAGAAGCAAAAGATGAAAAATGAAAGATCTAAAAGTAATGCAGCATGAGCAAACCAGGAGGAAACGTAAAAAGAGGTGGTGCTGGAAAAAAGCATTTACACATTTGTCAAAGTCCGAATTACAGCAAGCTGTGAGTGCAAAACAAAGTTTGTTCTAGGCCAACATATGTGAGAGCATTTATGAGCCTGTCTTAGTGCACCTGTGAGAGAGAATGAGGTCATTTCTCAGGTGAGAGCAGAGGTGAGTGCGCTTTTAAAGGCAATGAGGTCTCACCTGCTCTCCTCATGGGGCAGGAGGACGTTAGCTGGCTGTGTCTCCTCAGGTGAGAGGGAGAGCAGTGCATCAACGTGGGGCTGGGCGGTGGAGGAGCATGTGGAACCCATGCTGGGCAACTCGACTGAGGGGTTCGCAGGAAGGGAAGGGTCAGGGTGGAGACAGGAATTTGTAGCAGCTGATGGGGTGGGTGACGGGGAAGGATCATGCAACGCAAGATGAGGAGAGTCTGGGAGGGAATCGGCACCCGAGACGGTTTTGGGTGAGCCTGTGGTTGAGCGCGGTCTGATACGGGCTGATTTTACTTCTGTTTTATAGGGGCTTCTGGAGTTTCTTGGAGCTACTCTAGCATGCAAGTCCTCGAAGCTTATTTGTTCCTCCAGCGTTGAACAAGATTCCTCGGCCTCATTGTTTTTTAAGAAGCAGACTTCAGAATTCAGGTTACTTTCTGTTAAATGATTATGTGTAGTGTGCAAGTCATTGTCTTCTGCTACTTCTTGTTTGATTTGCATTGTCACAGTGTTATCTTTGCTTGAGCACGTTTGAGTGATCACAGTGATCTCTTTGTTGAGGGGAACGTCAGCAACATTGGGAGACTCACAGTTAAGGTTTGAAGCAGTGTTTCGGTGTTCACAAGAGTCGACCTTCTGTACTCCCAGTTCTTCACAAGGTCTCTCAAAAGGTGACGAGCAATGGTTATGGTTTGGTGAGTCATACAAAAGCGATGTGATATTATTACGGGTGCTTTTTGGTGAAAACATCTCCAACTCTGATGCCATTCTGCACATTATATTCTCTGGTAATCCTGGGGAGCATCTGGGAAGCGAGGAACCATTTGAGTGCAAATCTGAACAATCTTTGAATGATTTAACACCATCTTTGTTTATTTCAAAAGGCAGCTGCAAATCAGACTGTGAACTTCCAGAATCAATAAAAGCAAACTCTGAAGTACTTTCTGTGTTGTTGTTCGAATCTCTAGGTGAGAGGGTCAACAAACCGACGCCATTGATTTTAGTCTTGCATTGTTGTTCATTGGAGATCTTTATTTCACCGGACAATTCTGAATCATGGTTCAGTTGGTTCTGAGGTGAACTGCAAAGCGATTCGGTCACTGTTGTTTCCCAGTCAGACGGGAAACAAAGAGTTTCAGGTACTGTGTACTCACATTCAGAACTTCCGAGTGCATCTTCACCGAAACCATTCGGTGAGCCGTTAGCATTGTTGTTTGTGGCAAAATCATGACCCCTTGCTTCCTCAACCACGAATTCGTTCTGTCTGATACCGCTGTGCAACTCTGCACCCGTCTTGTTACACCCTAATGAAGATATATGGTGCAACTCTTTATCTGAACATAAAATCTGAGAGTTCCTCTTCAAGTCTCCATCTCTCACATGCTGCAGGGAAGCGAAGTCAGTCTGGGAAAGAAAGCAGGCTTCTTTCTGCACAGCCAGTTCTTGGGCTCTATCCAACCAGCTGTCCGTGGTGATCCCTTGGGTCCTCATGGGTCTACGTGGTGGTAGAGGAGGCAGATCCCATGGCCTTGGAACTCCCATGTCAACTTCATCAACCCTTGAACCAATGTTCCCTTTGTTGTTCACACATTGGTTTGTATTTGCTACCTGTGAGAGAAACGGTGCAGATGGAGGTCTGGTTGGAGTATCACTTGGTGATTTTAGCCGGCTGGTGGCAAATGCTTCAAAATCATCCCATTCCCCAGCCCTCTCAGACAGAGAGTGGTTCGGATTAGTGTTCGAGTTTCGATCTGGTGTCTCAGGCATAATAGCTGGAAGAGATCTCTGTCTAGACATACTTCTGGGTCTTTCTCTTTTTATTGCAGACATTTTGTTCTGTGCTCCATTGCGGAGGGGGCTGCATCCGACTGGATATTGATAAAAACCGGAATTAGGAGAACAGTAGTCAGCAGTCGGAGACTTTAGTGTTTCCTCAGCTATAAGATCCTCAAAAAAGGGGTTTTGCTGTAGTCGTGTAAGGAAAGGGTTGGAGGGAGAGATGGAAGGGGGTGTTGGGGAAGAGTGGGTGAATGGGTTGGTGTGATTGCCACTAGGGGGAGACACCGAGCCAGTAGTGCAACCAAGGGGAAGAGAGCATGGGGGCTGACTGGGGGAGCAAGGGATCTGACAGGGGGTGTCTGAGCTGCTCTCTACCTTAGGAGAGACTCCCAGCCTGTGGAGGGAAGGCACAAGTAGTCCTCTTAGTCATAGTGTGCAACGGGCCATAAAATCTAACTATGTCGGGAGGGGAGAGAGACAGTTCTTAAAAGAGACACCTCTTAAAAGGAACTCAAAGTTTTTCATTGTCATTACTCACTCTCATGTCGTTCCCAACTTTATTTTTGATGACACCCTCAAATAGACAGCAGGGATCCTTACATGATCAAGGCTCAGAAATGTAGGAAGGTGATTGTTAAAATAATCCATGTGACGCCAGTAGATTAATTGTAATTCTACAAAGTTACAGGAATACTTTTTGTGTTAAAAGAAAACATGCAATACTCTCCAAAAGGGACAGTATAGGGTGAAAGTGGAGGAGGTGAAATGTTAAATAAAGTAGTTATTTTTGTTTTCTTTGTGCACAAAAAATACTCTTGTAGCTTCATAATATTGATTTCACTGCATTCTTCTTGCTATGTTTCTGAACCTTGATTGTATAAGGACCTTTAGTGTCTATGGAAGGGTCAGAGAGCTCTCGAAATGCATCAGAAATAAATTTGTGTTCCAAAGATGAAAGTAGGTCTTATGAGTTTGAAACTTCAATTCAAATTTTTTGGTGAACTGTCCCTTTAATAGAAGACAAACTGTCATTAGATTAAAATTTGTTCATGTTTTGATTGGAAGCGTCTGGCATGTTTTGACCAGCTTGCACACTGTTCCTACATAAGTACTGCTGGATTAGCAGAAACAAAAGGGGAGAAAATATTTCCTGTCATTCGATAAACTCTAGGGGTGGGCGATATACCTGCAAATGTGATAAACAGGTACAAATTTCACAAATGGTATATATCTCAGATCATCATCTCTAGTGTGATTATGCTAATGCAATGTTTCCAAGTTTAGCATTTACATGCATTCTTAAGCCTTGCCAGTTTAAACTTTGAAGCAATTTTAAAACATTCAAGCACAATAAAGAAAGTTTCTTTCCCCATTTCACATAGCATGAGTACTGTATTACATTGTTTTCCATGGATTATTTTACTTGTCAAATATTTAAAAACTTGCAAGACAATTACAGTATTGGAAATACTGGTTTATTCACATAAACGCAGTTGGTGACGTTTTTAGTAAACATAGACAATTTGGAGAAAATGGGATGTGTAATAATATATTGTATGATGTATCTGTTTTAGGTCCTAAAGTGACAGCAGCGTAATATACCCCGTGTCATTTAATGTCTTTTAATCAACAAAAAAAGGGGAAAAAAAGGAAGCACTCACTGATCTTGAATGAGATAATTTTGTAGTTTTAATAAAAATCCTGTATATTTCATTAATACAGTGTTTTATTGTACATTTGATTGCACATTTATACAATTTCGGTAGTATGTCTTATCACTATCTAAAAAGGCAGTATTTAGTTTTTTTTTTGGTAGTTATTTATTTGTTTCCACTTAGCTTTAATTTCATAATTTCTTATTAAGTTAAGCAAGTATTGTGCATAATGTATAATTGTACAATTTCAATATCACCTATAAAATTATTCTAAATTATTTTATTATAGATATTTTATTATAGAAAAAATATGACTACATGGATTTGTGACATTGTTATGACATGAAATTACTAATAAAGATTTGTCATATCGCCCACTCCTAACTCTAATAAAAAAATAAAACACTTGTAAACTATAAGAAATGGCTGAATGTGTCCAAAAATTCATGCTGATGAATGAAAAAAAATGAAATGAATTACTGAAATGTGAAATAATAAAAAAGTACATAAATCAATCAATTAATATTACGTCAACATTTCTTATAAAAACAGCTGATATTTTTGAACGCTTCAACAAATTTGTGGAACTTGATAAACATTTTATTTATGAAACTGCACATCCCGTCTTTAAAAAATGTCTTGACCTATGTTCTGCAGGCCAAGAGCAATATAAAGGACTGAGATGGAAAAAACTGCTGCAGTAACTGTTGCATCAGCAAATTCAAACACTCCTTTTTCTAAGAATATTCTCTGAGGATCAAAATGCAGGCTGACATTCAAAGCCATCCACTTAAAAATGTATCCCTTTAGAAGAATGTCTGGCAATAAACAAAGATCATAGGAAACTGCTATTGATGATATTGATACATGAGCAAAGTCAGACATCTTTTTGTACTGTAACATAAAACCTAGTAGCCTTGCTTGGCATTCACTCACCTTGGCTTGTTCTGGGAGTCACCCGAGCCAAACCATCCTCTGCGTCTGCCCTCAAGAGGAGCAGAAACCTGGCTCTGCTCCGGCTTGGCTGGGAGAGAGTCACTCCGCCCGCTAGAAAACAGAGTTTTCCTCAGCTTTTTCCCTTTATCCACCGCTTCCAAAGGTCCCGCGGCCTGCGCTGGCTTCCCCTCGGAGGTTGTGGCTCCTTGGGTCTGACTCTGAGCTCCCTCTGCCTCACTGTCCTCCTTCTTGCTCTTTTCAATGGACCAACGCCTCCCATCGCTCTTCTGTGAATCTTCACCACGACGGGTCAGGTTCTGGAGAGAGCGAGAAAGGGGTGCACATTTCTCAAGCAAGGAGCGCTTGGCCGGGATGGCGCTTGGACTCTTAGGGCTTACAGGCTCGGACGAGTAGATATGGCTTCCGTTGATGCACAGGGTTGATTTGGAGAGCGGCATGCTTTGGCCTTTTAGGTTTTCCACAGCGGGGCTGGGATGAGGAATACCTGTGATCTTACTGGCTTCATCACTGTGCGCGCGCTTGTGGGTCATCACTTTAAAGACAGGGATCACAGAGAGAAAATGTCTCAGGGTTTTTGTCCACACAATGGAAGTCAACGGGTCCAATGTTGTTTTGGTCCCCAGTGACGTCAATTGCATGCACAGACAACACTTTTTAAAAATATCTTTAAATATGATGAACTTAATCATATGGAGCCCACAACTGACCTTTTATCCCACCTTCAGAGTCCATTCGGAAAGGCTCCATCACTCTGCTGCTGTAGATGGGTGTTCTGGACAGCTCTACGGAGATGAACGGATCCCCAGCAGAGGATGCCATGCTACTGTCTGACGCCAATGACGAACACGACCGCGTGTCTGAATTCTTGCGCAGTTTCCCCTTAAGGAAGAAGTCTTTCACCTTGCTCCGGTGTACATCGGCCCCCTCTTCCTCACCCAGCTCATCTGGTCCACCATCTCCTGCAAAGGGAGGACCTACAGAGCCTGAGAGTGCGGCGTAGCGACCAGGCAAAATGGCAGAGGAGGATTCAACGTCTCCTCTCTTTCTCCCAGTGACGCGGTCCTTCAGCTTTCCAAACGCAGAACGGGGCTTGTCCTTTATGGTCAGATCGTACATGCTAGCGGTCATGTTGTTGCGGGTGAACTGGACGGTGACCTGCAGCTCGCCCCGCTCCTTCTCCTTGCGACCAGGCTTGGAGTGCAGCTTGAGCCACCTTAAACATAAAAAGAAAAAAAGTCAGCTGAAAGCTAATTTATATTTAACACTAAGTAATCGCTAGCAAATACCTGATGACAAGTTATTCACTGTTTATAATTCTGTAATGAATGAATTCACTTGTAGTATTTAAAATGACTGACTTCAGTCCTCAGTGTTTTAATTTAAACAAAACTTTATAGAATTGTAATATGTAAATGTTAATTACAATTGAATAAATCTAATTAAACATCAGGCCAAGATGGTGCATACTTATTTTCAGAACATCAATATCTTTTAGATATCATAACCAATCTTAATGATCCTAGTTGACGACATTGAAAGAAATTTTTACTTCTATTCAGGATGCTTTAAATTGACCAAAACTGACTTTACAATATTTACAATATTACAAAACTTTCTATCCATCAAAGCTTCCTGAAAAAAACACCAAAATCAGTTTCCTCAAAAATCTTAAATAGTAATAGATTAAATAAAAAATGTTTCTTGAGCACCATGGGATTACTGTGCTTTCACATGAATAAATACATTTTTTGCAATATTACAATAATAGTTATTTCAATCGTACCAATGTTTCACAATATCACTGTCTTTACTCCATCAAATAAATGCAACCTTAATGAGCATGAGACTTCCTTCAATTGTAATTATTATTATGCTTATTTATTTATTTTTTACTGATTTTGGGATAACATTTTCACACGGTCTGCCTCGTCTTTTTTATAACGCGAGCGTACAATTTCCTGCTCCACACCGAAGCAAGCGCTTATGACCTATACTGCAGCGGGGGCCTCTTGAACGAATGTCACTGCCTTAGCACGGTGCCGTCCCTTTGTCTCACACAGAACCAGTGGTGAAACTATTTCCTCCATTTCCGGTAGAGCGGAGAGCACCTCATGTGCGCACACGTGCAGAGAGCCAAGACAAACGCCTTACACTGGGAGACGCAGAAGAGAGAGAAAGAGAAGGCGAGAGAGGTACTCTGAGCTCAATTAAAGCCAGATGTGCAGAACAGCCTCACGCCTACAACATGTGATGACTCAGAATAGTGTGAGCAGAGACCAACATTTCTCCACACCGAGACGAACAACTTCAGAACTAGAGCCCGTTCACTCCACAAAGACATTTGTTATGCGGCTACTAGAACTCCTGAACTACGGTGTTCAACACGGTTGCTAGGCCGTTGCTAAGGTGCACTGTAATTTACTGGTTTTCAACCTTTTAATGCAAAGATTCCTTATATAGATATATTCACCTTAATTTTGACAAAGTTTAAGTTCACTTCAATTGATTAATATATTGTTAATAATAATTTATATGTTATAATAAGTAACAGGAATTCATTTTTGTAATTTCAGCTTTTTAAGAAACAGCAACAACAAAAAAAAAAAACGTTATTAATCACGTGAATATACAATTTCAGCTCGCATCTTGTATTACATATTGCATTTTTTTTTAGCATTTGTATTTAGCTTAAAATTTGATGTTTTTATATCAATTAATAATTATTATTAAAGTTTAGAGACTTTGATTTAAATGACAATAATAATCCTTTTTAGAAGTTATTATTTATATTTTCTTAAAACAGCAGATTTAGGATTTTATAAAACCAGTAACATGCTTAAACCGATAATAAAGAAATATACAAATTCATATATAAATAAGGTTTATATCATAAACGGTCACTCACATTGGGCATTTGATATGTATTAACGTCTTAAGTGTTTAATTAAATCCATTTTTAGTTCTGAATTTAGGAGTTGACTTGTGGACGTGAGAACAAAAGAAGGAGTATTAAATATGAAAATAACAATGTTATTGTTGCTCAGCATGGCTCACCGACTTCCTCCCTCGCTTGTTTATAAAGATTTCAGCCAAGAGGCCTCCACCTACCCCATCTCTTCCTCCCTGATTTACTCCTCCTAATGACGGCACCGCTAGATATGTAGACGGATATCATCTATTAGATGCACGAGCTTTTAAACAAGAGCGATATCCAAATAAATGCAAACAAAAACAAAAAAACCCTAGATTCCAGGAAGGTTACGTCTGCTGTGAGTGCAGTGAAATGCGTGTTTGTTGAGTTCAGTGCAGACTCTGTGACCATTCTGACACATGCTGGTACTGCCCTGTGTGGAGGCATGACTCTGCGCCAGCGCTACGCAACAACACCGATGAGGACTAGACGCAGCATGCCCCTCCGAGTATGTTGCTGTTGTTGTGTCTGCAAAAGCACATCCCATTACTCTGGTATTCAAAACAGTGTTGGTTTTGCACTTCCCATGGATCACTTGCGCGGCTTTGACCGCCATGCATGCGTTTAATATTACATGCGACATCAGTAATTTAGGTTAAGTTTTGATGGCTGGCCAAAGAATCTTCCTTGCAGTTCTGCTATGTTGCGAATGGGAACGTCTGTCCAACTGTGAAATGGATGCACAAAAATTCTTCCACCCAAAATCACAGGCTCAAGGTTTTGGCACGCCTCTGCCAAATATCCCAGGACTATATCAACCGAAAAACAAGGAAAGCTATTCTTTAAAAATACATTCAGCCACATGAACATAAGGCTATAAAAAAACATAAAGCTAGATCCTGTAGCTTAAGGCTATACTTTTTTTTTTACACTCACTCTTGGGAATGAGTGGTGAAACAAGGCTTTTTTTTCTTTCACATGTACCCTACAATCAGTGTTTTTAGTGTAATTTAGACACTACTATAATTGTAACGAATATTTTTTTAAATACATTTTAATGCGCTTTTATCCGTTTTTTGTAACGTCTATGCGTTTAGTTACTTCAGAACATCACATTTAAATATTTTGAGTTAGTAATGAAAACCAGCCTATGATCTTTACACCTATATCTTTTTTATACCATGGTTTTACTACAAATTAAACCACGTTTACTACATTTACACCACGATAATCACAACTTAACCATGTTTTTGTTTAACTAAAAATAGTTTAACCATGGTATTTGCAGTAAAACTGGATCAATACACACACAAAAACATGGTTACTACACTTTTACTGCAACAAAACCATTGTTATTTTTCCTAAGGGTTGTCTTCTTGCTGCTGTTCAGCATTCTTTTGGTTTAGAAAGAGTATAAGCGCTTTTTTTAATGAATATGTCAGTGTCACAGTACAAAAGTATCAAGGAGGCTCGACCAAGAGGCCTGTGATTGATCCTATTATTAGCTGCGATACTCACTCATTTCTGGGACACATTCCATCCTGAAAAACTTTGTCGAGGGGGATAACAGCCTGACCGAGAAACACGTCGAGCCCGATGAGCACGCGGTGCATGACGGTAAGCACCAGGTTGCCGCTCATCCCTCCCGCCTCCAGCAGCCCAGGCAGCAGCTCGAAGGAGCACTCCTCGCTCCACTGCGGCTCCTCAGCCTTCTCCACCAGGCCGGTGGTGTACTTCTCCTTGCCGACCTGGATGATGGTGTAAACGTAGCGGCTGCCTTGCTTGCCCTTCGTGCGCAGACCCCTCGCGCGAAGGACGGTCACGTTGACGTGCGTCGGGACCCATCTCTGCTCGTCGTCGTCGAGGCTGATCAGAGGCATCCCGCTGCGGTCGGAGGCGCAGTTGTTTGGGGTAATGACACTTGCGCACTGGGTAACTATGCGCTGCCCGCGCCCTTGCGCCTGTCCGCCGCCCGAAGTTGCAGTGAGACAAAGCGCTGCATTATCGTCCGGCTCAATGCAAAAGGGCAGTCGCGGTCGTAAGGTTTGCAACAATCATCCCTGGCGAGTCAAACTTCGCGTCTATTCGCCGTAGTGGGCGTTCTGGACCCTCGGCGTCAGCGCCACAACAGATTTTTGACAACTCACTGCACTGCTGCTGCTGCGCGGCCCGCCCTCTCACATTTTGTGGGGGCTCCGCAATAAAACATCCAGCTGAATTAAAGAGAAAGGCGACTCTAATCCGTGCGGCGATAGTTCACCTCGGAACACAGCGAACTATGCAGCGGAGAGCCCTAGTTAGAGCCCTTCTTCGACAGGGACCCAGGGAGCGCGCGGCGATGAGTGTCGGAGAACTTATCCACGCTGAAGAAGTTCATTGCAGCAAGCGGCGTTTGTTTCGTGAACGACTTTCGAACGAATCCTTTAAGCGAGCGAATCGGTTGGTTTGAACGAATCTTATAAGTGAACCGATATCGTTCTCTCTTTTTGTGCACCGAAGCTTTCGAATATAATTGCGAGGGTGCACATGTTGTGGGCGTTTTGATGAGTATGCGACCTCTTCAGAATCAGAATGGTTTGCAAATCTGTAGCTTTTCGAAATGTTTTTCGACAGCTTCACACAATTTCGTCCACCTCTAAATCTACATAACAGCGAGCAAATCGCCCGCTAGGAGAGATACGATTTGAGCAGTTTCCAACTCTGGCACTCGAGATCCGTTTTTCTGGGGTTTGGATCCAACCTCGATCAAACTCAACTGCCTTTAACCCCCTCGCAATTGTGATGAACTCGATTAGTTTGTTCGGGTATGTTTGATTAGGCTTGGGGCTAAACTCTGCAGGAAAGTGCACCTTGAGGGCTAGAGTTGAGGAGTCTGAACGAACTGAACTGAAATACTGATCACCAAAAACTGAAGAGCGATAATGGCGAATTGAACCAAGCGGTTGTATGACTCGCTCTCGCCGTTGCCTTCAAAAATACTCACCCAAAAGACGAGTGAATCAGAATCGTGAGTATTCTGACAGTAAAAGATTCGAATCAATGAATCAAAATCTCCATCACATCTGCAGTACAGTGAAGATAGTTCTGGGGGTGGAGCTCGATGCTATCTCTACTTAACTGTCCCAAGACGAAGATGATTTTTTTTTTCCCCGGCTGAACTAATCTCTGTTTGAGCCACATATATTGCGCAATAACTGCTCGTTGCACAACATAATGAGCTAAAGATATAACTTCACAATGGATGGTGATTAACCTGTAAGAGCAACACGAGTTTAAACTAAGACTGTGTGCCTGCTTTGTCCACCTGGTCTGCCAGCCAATTTTGCACTACTGTTTATCATATATGCTAATTGTCTGCATCCGAATGTTTTCATAAAGTGTACTCGCATCCACTCCGCAGACATCTGCAATTATTCACAACGGAGTGAATTTGACAGCCTCTGAATTGCTCTCACAAAGAAGCGTTGCAGCGTCTTTATTGTTGTCTACTGCCATCTATTGTTCAACGTCTGGAATTAATAGAGCAGCTACTATTGAAACACAACACAGATGGCATTGTCTGGAGCACTTATTTTGCTTCATTGTCTTTTGTCATTTTTGTCCACATTACATAAATGCATCTCCTGTTTGAAAAGAAAATATCATTAATAAGTAAGGGGAAAAACAGTCTCATCACTTTTGGCGGGGTTCACAGTGTTGACACGTTCTTTGAATAGACTAGAGGACTAACAATTTCCAATCACCATGGATTTGTACAATCACAACAGGCTACATAATACAACAACAGAGGCTTTTGTATGTCTGGTAGTCAAAGGCAACAGCAACTTGGTAACTTATTTTGAAGTCTTTATACCACTTTATCAGCTGTTCGATGTTGGGGAACGGCTGACATTTAACCCTGAACTCAGAGTAGCCGTTAGTAGCGGAGTAATGAAGCCACAGATCTTCAGATGCGAAACTAGCTTAAAGATCACACGTCTTTACGCCGTGTGAGCAGCTTTAAATGTTAGGGATTCCCCACTATCATACATCTGATGAAGCGCCGTGGAGAATGAATTCAAAATTAGTAGTTAATGACATTTGACTGAATTCTACCAGACATTACACAAATGACCTGCGTGTTAAAAAACGGTTCACAGACAGAGACTTTGTCTAAGGCATTAAAGAAAGATGGTCCGTTTTCAAACACATTTTTCTTTTGTTTGAAAACCCAAACAGCCAGAGGCCACTAATGTAACAGGAACACCAAGAGATAAACAACAGTCTGAAATTGGCAGTATTTGTAGTTCTTAGTGGTAGATGGTGTCTCTTTTTAAGGCATTTCATTTAGTCTCTTATGCAGTCGCGAGGAATATCAGAATGTGGTAGAATAAATGAAGTCGCGTCGATCCTTTAAACATGATCTTTGTGGTGCTTGACGAACTAGAATCAAGAAGCAGCAACACAAATTACGAACAGCATCGCTTCCTTATTGGATCAGAGGAAAGATTAGGAAGCCGCCCAACACACTATATTACAGACTTACTGTATCTCCACAGTCACAGACACGGACAAATCGCAGAGTTCAGTAATTTCATCCTGCAGCCAATTTGGAAAATGATTTTGCAACATCACAGTTTTTTTTTTTATATAAACATCAAAGATTATTCAACATCATATGATAAAATAGAGGGCAGCACTTTAAATGTAACCATATCAGAAAATCATATTAGCACCTCATTTGCAGGCTGTCTGTATCAACATCTGACCTATATGACACAAGAAAGGAAGCTCTTATTATTTACACAATGGAGTAAAATGGATACATTCATGTTGCTATAGTAGATCACATTCTTAATCACATTCGATGGAACAAATTAGTAAATGGAGCGCATAATCAACCTGATATTGTGTAGAATTCAACCAACTTTGCTGCCTAGTGACTACTAACCATTTAAACAATATAGCATGGAAGAATCCCACATAATTTAGAGGGTAGGTGTAAACGCTCTGGAATGTGTTGACAGGAAGGATTATTTTCATACACAAACCACGTTAAGATCATGTAAGTGCTGCGGATCCAGAGGGCTTGATCCGTGATTTGGACGTAGTTTTCTTCTTTAGTCCCCCAAACCGTTCTGTGAGCCCTTCAGATAGAGCTCATCCTGAGAGAGCTGCCCGTCGTAGCTCTCCATGTATAAACTACCGCTGCTGCTGCTACCGCTGCCTCCGTTCCCCAGGAAAGTGCCTACGGCCCGGCCCTGCCGCGCGTGCCCCACCGCATCGCTGAAGACTTTGTTGATCTGCTCCTCAGAGGGCATCCACCAGTCAGGATTAGAAGCACAGTGCATCCGGATAAACTCTGTGAGAGGGAACGCCGCGGGACAGAGATGGATGAGGGAGATAGGACGTGTGAGATGCTAAATTGAGTTCGCATAATTATCGCACTGATAATCTGATTAAAATTAGATGCTGAAATTAAGAAAAGTGGAAGAACGTTTTAGCTCACTACCTCTGAGACAAGTGACCTTGACGGGGTTGAGAGGTCTTCTCTCCGGGCCCGGTTCCCCCGTGTGTACCGAACGTTTCCTCTTCCCCAGACCGCACGAATATTTCAGCTCATCTGTGGTGAACACGAACCGGATAAGGTAACGCAGGAGCCGTCGGCCATCTTTTTTTGAAGAGTTGACTGCCTCGTCCCACTGCTTATTGGTAATGAAGAGAGGATAGTTCCCCAGAAGCTGTTTACTGCCCTATTTCAAAAAGACAGAGATTATGAGATTATAGTTGGTAGAGGGGAAGAAATCTTTAATCTTTAATGCGCTTTAATGCATCAACATTTAAACAGAAGCTGCACTAAATACTGTACCAGAAAACAGGCAAATTCAATATGAAGAACTGAAACTTTACTGGGATGCTAAAAGACTCTGTTGCTTTTAGTTTACGTAACAGACTAATCTAAGGTTATGAAAGGTTGTGATATTTTCATAACCTTAGATTAGACTAATTTGACTGACAGTTTCAGTTCTTTTCCTTCTGGTAATCTTTTCTTGCGTAAACATGCATCTCTGTGGTTTTCATGACTATTTTAACGGCACTGAAAGACTTTTTGTCAGGCTCACCTCGGTAAGCTGCTCTTCGGGCTGGGGCTGTACAAACTGGTTGTAGTGTTGAAGAACAGTCTTGAAAAAGTCCAGAACATTCTGGCAAGGAGCTGTTAAGGCAAAACCAGCAAAACATGTTGGCTGATGAACTTTTTAGTTTTTTTAAAAACCAACCAAGCTAAGAAGATTTCGGACAATTGTTTGTGACACCATCTATGTAATATCAATCAAGAAATTTCAGCTGCTGTACATAAGCCAAATACAATGTAGTGTTAAAAATGGACAGTATTTTTTCCAGTAAAAGTTTTATACCTACCCTATACCTAAATAAATGCATACTCTGGCTCTGTGGCCTAGAGAAAGCTACTGTAATCTTTGCTATTTGTTATAATAATTCTTACAATACTGTTATAATTGTATTTTAGTTCAGTGTTTTCAGTTCAGTTGAGTGTTTATTTTTACAGAACAACAGTAAAATCGTTCTGAATTTCTCTGCTTTCAAACATTATACCAAAGACCTTTATTTTGGTGGCAAACAGACAGACTTTGGAGCTTCTTCGACGTTTAAATGATTCACAAATTTGTAAAATGAGATTCTACCGTGTCTTCATAAAGTTTGAGAAACATTAAGTGAAACCTTTAAGTACACCGTGCCCCTTTAAAAGCTTAGGATATCAACAATGATTTTGTGGATATAATGATTACAGTTGATTATGTGTCTAATACCAAGACAGAAATAAAACCAAATCAAAGTTGAATACCTGGTATATTATCCAGTTTGTGTCTCAGTTCCTCATTTTCCTGCTGTAGACTAAGGACTTCCTGTTCCAGCTCCATACAGCGTGGACAGCAACCTTCCTCCTCATCTTCCTCAGGCAGTGTGGACGAGGGGTGTCCGTATGATTCTGACGGTGCTGGAGAAGCCCAGCCGCCCAAGTTCTGCCTCGGGGACCCTGATGCTGCCGGCTCTGCCTCGACCGGGCGACACCGTTCACTGTCTGACGACTGGGGTCCGGAGAGCAGGTAGTTCTGGAGAGACTCAGTGAAAATCCGGAGGAAAGTGGAAGTCTGTTGCTGGTTCCAGTGGTTGCCCCGTTGGGTCTCCTCACCTGTGTTCTCCAGGGATGAGTCCTCCGTCCTGGACTTAGAACCGAGCCTCTCTCCTGGAGACAGGCAGCTGTCCTCCTGTTTTATGAGAGCGGAGATGGAAGAGGACGGAGGGGCGAGGGAAGGCTGGGGCTCAAGAAGCCGTCCGTTGCTGTTGAGGAGGCTGAGCACTCGACTGCACTGCTGAGCAAAAGCATCCAATATGAGACGGTTTTCTGAGGGGAGAGCGAAATCACACGCAATTACACAAGTATTGCAGCATCAGATTTCTATTCATCTATTCACTTACTAAACATTTATTACAGTCAAACCAAAATTTATTCAGACACCTTCAACATTTCTCACCTATGGACATAGTTTATAAAATGGTAATATATGACAGGAACACTAAACTCAGAACACAGTTGAAGTCTTAAATTCATCTTGATAATATCAGATAATTTTGATAGATATGTTTGTCATGAATTTGGTTGAATAGCTTTAAATTTAGGTACATATTTAGACACTACCAATTCAGGTCAACCAATCATCAAACAATGCTTAACTTTGTGGTGTAAAGATTGCATTAGCAATTAAAGAAAAAATACTAGGTTAGATCGAAATGTCTGAAGAATTTTTGGTCCCTATTTGATCTTTTTCTTTTTTTTGATTAATGAATTTTACTTGTAGTCCACCGTAACAAGCATTTTTGTGTATAATATGTCAGTTTATTTTATATTGCTTACATAAATGAACTACAGTGCCCTGCACCCACTAGTAAAAGTATATTATACACCAACAATTCTATCTGGTGTCTGTATAATTTTTGGTTTGACTGTATTTTAGTTCAGCCTAACGATCTTTATGAGCTCCATTTGTGCTTTTTCGGGACGTCCTTCACGTCCTCTGTTTGCACTTTCCATCATTTTTATCTTTAAATCTGCAACTTGGTCCTGCATGCCTACAGATTTAGGAGATAAGGACGCTGTGAATCTGTCGGCACACACACACACACACACACATCATTTACACGGTGTCACTGTTCTAATAAACACTATTCATATCTTCCAAATCCTCTATAAATATGATGAGAAGAAGCAGAGAGATTAATAAAAGGAAAATGCTGACCAACCAAGCGCATACAATTACTCTGTCTCCCCACAGCCTTCTGGCCGCGCCCAGATGCAGAATCTTAAGAGGATGATTATGAATTTGCCACCCTCGCACAAAGACACAGGGCAGACAATTATCAGCTCAGGCAGTCACTGTGGCACCCGTATGAGTGACGGGCGCGAGCCACCGCCGTCGCCTGGATGTGTCTATCAGGCTTAAGCAGATGTGGCCATTTATTAACATGCGCAGCATCTCTGTTTACCCCCAGCAAGATGGATTTGATATCATTCTCCTCTATCTTACCCTCTCCCTCCTCCTCTGCTGCTGTCGTTCCCTCTCTTTCCTTTCACTTCTCCCCTCCTTCTCTCCCTCCCTCTTTTTCTCCCTCCGTTATGCCACGCAGAGTGAGCCTCATGAAATTTCATTAAACACAACATGTGCCGCAGAGCCAAATTTATGAGCCACATTTGTTTTAATCACAATCCCTTTGGAAGAGCTTTTAAATGCAATTTGGATTATTGCACTGATCTCAGAGCTGTGTCCTTGGGTGTCTACGGCCCCTTTCCCCAGGGCTAGAAAGATGAAACCATTAGCATTGTCTGATTGGCCAAAAAATCCCCATGTGTTCTTTTGCAGTGGATATTCCATAACAATAAACCAAAAGGGGCTTCGTATGAAATTAGGATGCACTGTTTACAAGCAGGCACTGTCAACTCTGAGCTACGTTGGAAACATCTACAGCGTCTCCAACAAGTGCAATTAATATTTATTGAACAGCCTGAAGCCCTTTTAATGATGCCCAGGTGAATTGCGAAGTGGACTCTGCATGTTAAATACTACATCCAAAAAACAAAAAAAAGAAAGAAAAAATAAAAACAAATAGGTGGCAAGGTTGATCTTAAACCTTCCCATATCCAATCCAATAACTCATGTAGGGAAAAAACAGATCAGCTGAATGTTTTTACAGACTCTTGAGGCACGCTGTTGTATGATAATGACACAGCTTATCAATTTGTGAAGGCCTGGGGCTCTGCTGAATGAAAACGAACTCTTGCAACAAGCACAAGAAAAAACAATTACGGAAGTTGACAAGTTTAGGTAAATCAGAGAGAGCGGGTGAGAAAAACATCATGCTTTATACAAATTCATGCTGGGAGCATCTTAATGTATGGTGTAAAGAAATCAGACAGTACTTGACGAGTCTTTCATTTTTATGGCAGTTACTCTATAATCATGGACCAGCTCACATTTCACTGTAAAACTGTACACTACCTGTCAAATACTTTCGGGTAAAAACTGATGTGAAAATTAAACATGTAGACAACGCTCGAATGAGTCGCATCATTTGGGCGTGGGTCCCAAATTCTGCATGTGTTCGAGTCTAAAAATAATTGCTCGTAAGAAAACACACCCCAAAGTTAGACGCTTCAAGTTCTCAGCTTCGTGGTGGATAAAAGTTTCTGAGGCAAGCTAGTTCGCTTACCTGAGCTTATTCCGTAGGTGCAGTCTGGAGACTGGTGGCGACCCGCCGGGTATCTGCCTGGCATGTCCTGGCCGGCGACCCTCCTCTGACTGCCAAACGATGCCGCTGCCGCCGCGGCGCTCCCCGCTGATGCCGCGTTGGGTGTCGCGACTCTGCTGCTGGGCCTGATCTCGCAAGGGAGACGGTGCTGCTGGCTGCTGCTGATGGAGAGGGACGCTTGCGGAAGCGGTACGCGCTGTGAATACTGCTGCTGCTGATGACTGAGAGGATGAGGATGGTCTCCGAGCTGCGGGATGTCCACCATTGTGGGTCTGTCATATCTCGCCTTGCCCGCCGCGCGCTTGCTCGGGAAGGTCTTGAGGGAGCTGTACGGACTCCGCTGCTGCTGCTGCTGCTGCTGCCTGCAGATTTTGGGCGCAGAGAGACCTTCGTCTGCCGGTAGCATCTCCTCCTCCATCTCCCTCGCACTTGAGCGTCGTTCTGTCCCGGTCTGGTTAAATCAGTTATGCCAGCGTCTCGCCGCCTTGCTCTGTGTCTCAAACACTTCTAACTCTGTCTGAGATACTCAGAGGGTGGGTGACTTTACTGACAAGTCATTGCTCCAATCCCCTGGCGGTAACGGCACTCGCTGGCTTTTTATTCTACCAACAGGGGGATACCGGCGGCATCCGCACGCGCCTCCGCCGCTCGGTGTGTATATGTAGCTCGTGCTCCCATCAGTGGGAGTGTCAGACGAGAGAGGTGCAAGATGATATAAAGAGGTGCGCGCGATGCCTCCATGTTTTCTCGCATAGCCATGTTGTCAGTGACGGGGGTCATTTGTTGTTTAGTAGTTTGTTTGGTGTTTTTGGTCCGAACCGATTGGGGGGAAAACTACTTTTGTCAGAGCCGATCGGAAACGCAAATGCAGCGCAAATATAGGCTAGATACTTAAAGGGATATTTCACCCAAAATGAAAATTCTGTCTCCACCATATCGTCCCAAACCCGCAGAGATTGAGAACAGCACCCGAGCCCTTTGACCGCCACTGAAGGGACATAAACGACACCGAGACATTTACTAGGATATCATCTTATGTTTCACAGAAGAAGGTCAAACAGTTTTATAACGACGTGTACACGATGACAGCATTTCATTTTAATATCTACTGTAACACTGAATTCAGGATGATAAAAAAAATAACATCCACAGATATTAAATTATATTGTGTAAATAAATAAATAAAGTTCCCGAATCTACCGAATCATTGCTGCGGCGCTGAATGGAAGCAAAGCAGGAAAACACAAAACATGTTTTCTGAAGTGAATAGAAGCCAAGCTAACGCAGGCCTTTTATACTACAGCTACTTCTGCTCCTCGGATCTGACTGAGCGAGGCTCAGTTAATGCATTAATCATATCTAAGATATCCATTAATGATGCCACATTAGCAACTGATAATGAGTCTGTCTGGTTAATATATTAGTTCATATATGAATTGTTATCAATTAAAAATCTCATTGCAGATTAATTCCCTAATAGGCCTTTTTAACTAACGGTGTTAATTAACTTAATAACAGTCAGCCAAAGCTTGCATTTCAACTTCAACGCAAAAACTAGATGCATTGATACTTGATTAATCACAGCATTATTTACAATTAAATTAATACAATTACTAAATGAAGAGTTCATATTAATGCGCCCCAACAAGTCACAACATCATATATATATATATATATATATATATATATATATATATATATATATATATATATATATATATATATATATATATATATATATATATATATAGACAAACAGCATGAGATAATAATTAATTCACGATTATCATTGTTTATAAAAGCCAATTATTTTTTTGGCAGATTATTAAACAGTTAAGCGCTTTTATAAACGGTGATCCAATAAATCACGTTTTTAAAAATCACGATTATTACATTAATTCCGTATTATCTGTGCATTAGTTAAGCATAGTGCTTATTAGTGTGCACGTATTGTAAAGTGTTACCAAAAGTTTCCCCGTTTGTAGTCTACTCAGCTGGCTGGCTTTTTTGTCTGTAATAGTTCATCTATAACAATTACTTTTACTTCATATAAAGCTTAGGTACTTGATATTAGCGTTATGTAACATCCAGTGAATCACAGCAGTGTTAAAAAGAGGAAATAATAAATACACTATCAGAGGGTCTTTAAACCTAACTAGCCTATGTGATGGTGATGCATACCAGACTACAGGATATATCTATATCACATATAAAACTATAAGCCCACATAAGGAGAAAAGTACCTGCTGTGGAACAACACTGGCTATTTTTTTTTTTTTTTTTAAATGCTGACTTCAGATGTATTCATTAGTAATACAAATGAGCCTGAACCAGCATCAGCCTTCACGCCAAGGTTTTACTAGTTTTACGTAAAACAATAATGTCCAGAAGAGGGCGACAACATGACACTAATTTTAAGGCAAAACCTCCTCACTCCTTTCCAAACGATTGAAAGAAGTCTAATATGAATATAAAATAATTAACGGCAAATTCAATCAAATGAAACACTTAACTTTTAAAGACTTCATGCTGCCAAAAAGGTATAGTTTTAGGTAAACCAAAAGGAAACTTTGCTAAAATAGCAATGAATAAAAATAAACTTTCTATCAAAAAGTATTTTTATTAAAGACGCGGAATACGTTCCCCACGCAACAGGACGCAGACACCGGCCACATGAATGCGCACGTTAGGCCCGCCATCTGCGTGCGCGTCACTGAAACGTAGAGGGTGCGAGTCTAAAACAAACTTAGTGGAGCTGATCAGCTCATTTGAGCACGTTTGGCTTCAGTGCAGACGCGCGCGCCTCTGCGCTCACTACTTCTTTGGAGAAAACGGCAGGATAGGAAAGTGCTTTTACCAGTCTTCGATAAAACGTATATGTGACAGTTAATTATATCACACCCACATGGATATCAAAAGCACTCGCCGAGTAGATTACAACGACAGTAAACAGCAGGAGCGGATGAAATACAGATAAATCATGGAATTTCTGGAAGTGATATTTTAAAACCAAGACCCGCGCTGGATGACTTTAAATTTTGGATTCCGGATTTAACTCCAGTCACATTTAAATCTTATGAGCTGATGGAGTATTTTCATAAAGCAATTCAAGTTCATTCACCTCTCGCTTAACCCAAAAACGGGCAGTTTATCGGGCGCGCACTGTTTGAGAGGAACTGAATTAAAGCGCATCTCGCCGGTATGGTGCGCCTGCTGAATTGCCTGGTCTTGGGCTATTTGACATGGAATCTGCGGATATCTGATGCCCGGGGAGAGTACTGTCACGGCTGGCTAGACAGCAGCGGGAATTACCACGAGGGCTTTCAGTGTCCGGAGGACTTTGATACGGCGGACGCGACGGTGTGCTGCGGGAGCTGCTCGCTGCGCTACTGCTGCGCTGCCGCCGACGCGCGCCTCGACCAGGGGACCTGCACCAACGACAGGGAGGTGGAGAACAACACCCAGTATGCTGCACGTAAGACACGCGTTAACTCATCAAGAAATCAAAAGAAGCATTTGCATTAAGTACAAAACATATATTATATATATAAATATATATATATATATATATATATATATATATATATATATATATATATATATATATATATATATATATATATATATATATATATATATATATATATACATATATATATATATATATATATATATATATATATATATATATATATATATATATATATATATATATATATATATATATATATATATACATATATATATATATATACACACATATATATATATATATACACATATATATATATATATATATATATATATATATATATATATATATATATATATATATATATATATATATATATATATATATATATATATATATAAACAAAACATGTATGATTCGGTTTCTGTTCTAACGTCTGTTAAAGTAAATACTAGATATAACAAGGATAACAAATTAAGCCATAATAACATCTGGTTGAATTAGCTCACTTGTTGCCAAATGATCACATCACAGAATCATAACAGGATTATGTGGTGTTTTAGGAATGACTGTATTTCAGTGTTTTACTCAGGTAAAATACAAACAGCAATAAAGGGATTAGAGTTCTCCAGCACCTGTTAGTCTGCCAGAGCAGAGGTTAACCTGACACACCTGCACTCACCGGAGAACACGCTCACCACATCACAACTCTTTACAACAGTTTGTCATTTCTACAAGCCAGGTTTTCTTATTTTCTTCATCAGAGGTTAAGTGCAGTACGTCTCATTTCATTTTAAATGGTGATTTAATCCAGAGTAACCCGTTTAACAAACGTTTAGTTTAATAGCATAATAGCAGGTAATGTTTTACAATGAAGTTTTGATAAAACAATAAAAAAAGAATCTACAATAGGTGACCACTGTATAAGTATTTACAAAGCACAAACTTAAATATTCTTAAATCAGTATGTTTTAAAAATTTTTTAATAATGGCTTCATTAATGGTTCAGATAACTTATCCATTGAAAGCATTGAAAGGAATGTGTGTATATAGGATAAATATAGTCGTGTTTAATGTGAAATTATGTTGGTAAGTGCTCATCAAAACATCGGTTTCTTTGAAACACAGTATTCAAAATACATTTGGGTGTGTTTTAAAGCGAACAGTGCTCTGAATATGTAAAGCAAAGCTCTTGCCAATTTAGATATTATGAATAATGTGAAAAGTAAGAGGTTAGAAAGGGAAAACGTTTAAATGCTTTGTAATTGTGATGTTCTTTGTGCTTTTTAAATAATATTTCTAATTAAAGTTTGATCAAGTATTTTACACTCCTGTAATTAGACTATATACATTTTAATAATAGTTACTTTCATGGAATGCATTAAATCTAGTAGTACACTCTTAACGTTCCATGTAGAACCAAAGAAGACGTTAAACATGTTAAATATCCATTACAGGTTCCTCAGTGAATAAAGGTTCTTCAGATTATTACAGTGCTCTAATGCATCGCCTTTGAACCTTTATTTTTTAAGAAAGTAACCTGAGGCAGATTAGTTTCTCTAACCCCCCGTGTCATTTCTCCCGTTCACAGAGCCCATCTATGTGCCCTTCCTGATGGTGGGCTCCATCTTCGTGGCATTCGTGGTGGTGGGTTCTCTGGTGGCGGTGTACTGCTGCACCTGCCTGCGACCCAAGCAGCCCACGCAGCAGCCCATCCGCTTCTCACTGCGCAGCCAGGGCGAAACCATCCCCATGATCCTCACCACGGCCCCTCCCAGCCTGCGCACGCCGTCCCGTCAGTCCAGCACGGCCACCACCAGCTCCAGCTCCGCGGGAGGAGGCAGCTCCGTCCGCCGCTTCTCCCTGGGCCGGGGGGACGGGCTGGGACAGTGTTCTCAGCAGCTCCTGATGGTCTCGTCTTCCACGGCCTCCACTCCGGCGTCCGTGGCCCCGGCGCAGCCTCTACTGCCTCCGCCTCCTCCGCCGCCCTACACCTCCCAGCAGGGCAGTAACTCTCTCCAGCACGCGCACGCTCACAGCCAGTTACAGCTGCACCATCAGACCCTGCAAAGCTCCGGCTTCCTCCTGCCACAGCAGTACTTCTTTCCCCTGCCGCAGGAACCGTTCTCCACGAACAAGGGCTTCGCTGACTTCAGCCAGAGCTGACCTGGGGTTGCCTGCTCAAAAGGAAACGGACACCAAAGAATCTGTCATTCACAATGTCGTTGCTGTAGACTCGTATTACAGAGGCTCCCGGAAACAGGCGCTAAATTGTCTTTCAGCAAGCTCGATCGGCACTTGTGACACCGCAGCTGGAATTTAAGAACCACGTGGGCCGCTAAAGATGGCGAGACGGTCAACTATCAACCTGACAGACACTCGAGTGCCGGATACAACATTTAAGCCTAAATCTACTAAACTGATTGCATCTCATATGCACTTTCAATCTGCTTATTTGATGAAAGAGCAGCTGGTCAACGACACTCCACCGAACATTTAACCTCTACATTTCAGATAATTTGTTATATAGATGGACTGAATATTACATGACAATCTCAATCCCATTTTAGGGGTCCTGCACACAAATGGTGCCATGCATGAATGAGGGTTTTATAGAAATTATGTTATTTTTTCCAGTGGGTCAGAGATGGAAAGTTTAGTTGCCAGATTGAGGCAAAAATTGTTAATGTTGAAAACAGGCATTCATCACGCATTATTCTTGCTCATAGAGTATCGGTCACATAAGGAACAGGTTAACATCATACGAAATGTACAGCTACCTTTGGGAAAACCTGTTT